>NC_138772.1:541256575-541596575 GCF_965119305.1 Pelophylax lessonae
TTTATCAGCCACATTACAAGGTGAGCACTATAACAATGATGCAAATACAACTGTGAACCTATAGATACTCCTAGGGAGGCCCCTGTCCCCTTTATGTTTCCTGCTTTTACAAACTGCAGAAAATCTTCTGTTTTCACACAATTTCTGGCAACCGACAGCACTATGGATGTTTCATGTCATTACAGACTGCAGAAATGTTATTGTGGTCACGAGATGTCTGGCTACAGGAAGCACTGAGAGTATTTTTATAGGAGAATCTATTGTTTTTTTTTGTTGATGTCGGATAGGAAATGCATGTCAAACACAGATCATCAGATTCCCAGTTAATTCTATGGTCTAGTGCAGGCATGTCCAACCTGCGGCCCGGAACCTCAGGCAATGCGGCCCACTGCCCCGCTGACAATTTAATTTTTTGCTGGGGAGGAAGGAAGTCGGGTCGGGGGCACGGCCACAGTGGCTTCCAACTAACGGTAGGCAGAGGCTGCCTCGGAGGGGGGGGGGGGGGGGGATGTGAGCATGTGCAGTGTTTCTAACTCCTACCACCATTACCACTTCAAATCAATGAAGTAGTCATGGTGGTTAGTGTTCCTTTACTATCTCTCAGAAGAAGTAAACCTCCATATACTGATTCCATTTCATTTGATCATCCTCTAGTTGTGTTAAATTAGTGTGGGGGGTGCGGCCGCGCGGAAAGGGCGCGGCGTCATTTTATTACTTATATACCTTAACTATAGTATATATTGTATATGCGGCCCAAGAAAATTTCTCTACACTCAATGTGGCCCAGAGAAGCAAAAGGTTGGACACCCATGGTCTAGTGTGAATAACAGTTTTAAGGCTGCGCTTCCATAGGCAGCCTAGACATGCATCGGTTACTTTTCCATTGGGAAAGAATGAATGAAAAAAAAAAAAAAAAAACGATCCGATTCCCCCATCCACACATTTAAAATGGAGGAATAGCCGAGCTATTGTATTCTGACAGCGGGGAAGCTTCCCTTCCGTCAGGACACACTGATCAGCGCTGCCGGCTATAGCTAGTGACGTTGACCGAGTGTGCAAAGCCCCACACTGATCTTTAGATCAACTTCTGTACAACCACAGTACCCATACAGGGATGGAAATTCGGACAGTCCCTGCTGAACTGGCCGCATTTCGTTCCCTATATGGCCACCCTTCGACTCCATTCACACCTGAGCGTATTGTTTTCAGGTGTTTTTTTGGGCTTTTTTCAGGTGTTTTTTGCAGGTGTTTGGAGGCAGGCTTTAACATCTAACAAAAATCTGTAAAAATCTTGTAATCTGCCAAAAATGCAGCTCATGCACTTTTTTGAGCTTCAGGCGTTTTGCTTCAGTTGACAAAATGCTCATATGTGAACAGGGGGCATTAAAATGAATAGAATTTCCTTGTTGGGTGTTTTGAGACTTCAGAGATGAGCGTTTTACGAGCTGAAAAACACTCGGGTGTGAACAGCTCCTAAGATGTAGAAGCTCCTACATCTTGCGATGCATACTAGCTCATTATGCCTTTGTCTTGCAGGGTTTGTTTTTTTTTTCAGTATACAACCGCTTTAAATTACTGTGCAGTACCATTGTGTTTAAGAAAAAAATAACAATAATAAAATAACTCTAAGAAACACAGATGACTACAGACAGGAGTTTGTCACACAACCTTTTAAATGTGTCATAACAAAAGGATGTTTACTGAACAGAAATTATGCTACAAGGTTGCTAGATCTTGTTTTATGAAGACAAAGCACAGTCCTTGTCCCTTAGGGTCATGCGACCTGACAACCAGTCGATGGCGCAAAAAAAAAAAAAAAAAGGCGACCCTTCAACTAATTTGATGTGAAATTCTACATAAAGTTAAAAAAAAAACTTGAAGTGTGTAAGGGAGAGAAAAGAAAGATTTGCATTTTCTTACAGCAGTTGTCCACTCAGGATAAAAAAAAAAAAAATAAAAGTCAGCAGCTACAAATGCTGTAGCTGCTGACTTTCAATAAAAGGACACTTACCTGTCCAGGGTTTCAGCGCCGTCCTCACCCGAGCCGACTCTTCAATTAGCTTAGGGTACAGATGTAGGCATCCCAACTGTGGGCAGCTGGCTATACTGCTTTCGGCTCCACAGCCAGCTGCCCACTGCGTATGCATGAGCCACGCTGAGCTTTTTGAATGGTCCCACAGTCTTCTAGGACCTGACACGTGTCCCAGAGGACTGCGAGGAAAGGGGGGGGACTTCGACTCGCCTAGGTGATCTGAGAGAGGTGGGAGCGGGTACTTGTCAAAAGAACAACCTTTCCCCCCCGACCCACCAAATGATATGGCAGAGCAGGGATACTTAAAGCAGAACATCCCCTTTTGGGTGGAGTTCCACTTTAAATCAGACATCCAGCCTTCCACAGTTGTATCGGATCCTCTACTGAAATGGCTTATTCTGATTTCACTGCACACCGTGAGCTTCTCACAATGTGCATTAGAAGCCATCCCGCTGACGAAGTCTATGACGCAACGCGTACGGGGGAGGAGCCTGCACGTCATCACGTCGATTCCCGGAGGTTGCAGGAAGCGTTGTGATGCCTAGAAAGTCCGCACTACTTTAAGTGCTTGAAATTGTAAGTGCATTTTCATCTTTTGTGTTAAATAAATAGCCGTATAAAGACAGAGAGCACTAGATCTCCTTGTTATTTTTATACCGGATGCCTTACTTATTTGGAGAGAGTGTCTGGAGGCGATGATAGGAAGGCGTACCAGACGACTGTGATTATCCCAAAGTGCATTTGACTCTCAGGAGTCTGTTTCTGAAGTGAGCTGCTAATCTTACACTTGTCACCAGGAGCACTTGGAGTGAAGCATGCAGCACCTTTGATCACACTCACGGATGAAGATTTCAGTTATTACTGTGTCACTTTATTTTCACTGTGAATTGGGACTATTATATCACGATTTACCTTTTGATTTATCATTTGATATCACAGTTTATTGATTGATTTGGATAAGATTTGGTCACTTAATATTTTATTACACACAACGATTGATTTATTCACTTAGCGCAGCAATATTATTTATTCACTTGCTATAAAATGATGTAATGAGAACAGAAAGGTTTTGTTCTGAAAAATGATTTAGCATGTTGATGAAAGGTAGGGACCAGGAAAAGGGAAATTATAAGTGAATTAAACTTCAGTTTCATTTTTGGATAAAGGATGCTGTATGTTTCCCTGCTGAGTAAATTCACCTTCTCTGTTTGTCCTGGTAACCACTGAAGAATAAATAGGGTAAAGAGGAAATTTTATAGCTGTTACCAGAACAAGCAAATGGTCTGTCTAAAAGTTTGCAGAGATTTCCTCTTACTTCAAGGACGAATTTCAATAGCTGCAATCATATTGGGAGCAGAGTGGGAAGGCATCTTACAGAGCAAACGATTGTCAGCAGGTATTTGCCATGCTAAACATATTTAACCACTTCAATACCGGGCACTTTCACTTCTTTCCTGCCCAGGCCAATTTTCACCTTTCAGCGCTGTCGCATTTTGAATGACAATTGCAAGGTCATGCAACACTGTACCAAAATGAACTTATTTTTTCCCCACAAATAGAGCTTTCTTTTGGTGGTATTAGATCACCACTGAAAGTTGTGAACCAATGCGCTAATCAATAAGTGCAAAAGATGTAAAGTATAACTGTAAGAAAAAAGCAGGGAGTAATAGCAGACAATTTGAGTAGTGCCAACCACATACAACAGATAATTAAAGCATAGGAAAATCGGCGCTAAGATATGTTATGTGATAAAAAGAGCATTAAAAACTTAACGTTACATAAATCATATATTAAGACCAACATAAATGTGTTTGAATCCAATAAAGTGCATAAACATGCTATTTTAGAAACAAAAGTGGAAAGTTCACACAACAAAGTGCAATAATTCTGAGGAGAAATAATCTCCAGAAAAAAACTCTAGTGATAGTCTAAGTGAAAAAAAAAAGTATCACACTTTCTCAAAATCCACAATATGACAGCAATCAATATTAAAACACTAGTGATAGCCCATAAATAAGTGAAAAAGTTGTGTCACACTTGCTCAAAATCCACAATAAAATAGGTGACAAGAGTCAATAATAAAACACGTGTCTTCTGTTCACAATCTCAGGTACCAACATGCACCAATCCAGCTATGAGTCCAATGGCCGCTCACCTTGATGAGGGATATTAATCGCATTCATATTATTTCCAAGCTGGAAAGCAGATCCTTCACCACGGTAGAGATCAGCTCATGGAAGGCAAATGTATAACTCCATAGTGTAGTATGTAACATAAATCCTTTATTAAAGAATAATAGTAACTTACAATTTAAAACACAGTAGCAGATGAACAAAGGGCGAGACTACGGGGTCCCTTGACAAAGTCACGCTGTGACGCAACGCGTCAGGAGGAGGCGGGTGACGTCACTTCCGGTTTTCGTCCGAGACCGGAAGTTCCACTTTCAACCATTCTACAGCATCTGTGGACCCCACGGTCTCGCCCTTTGTTCAGCTGCTACTGTGTTTTAAATTGTAAGTTGCTATTATTCTTTAATAAATGATTTATGGTACATACTACACTATGGAGTTATCTATTTGCCTTCCATGAGCTGATCTCTACCGTGGTGAAGGATCTGCTTTCCAGCTTGGGAATATTATGAATGCGATTAATATCCCTCATCAAGGTGAGCGGCCATTGGACTCATAGCTGGATTGGTGCATGTTGATACCTGGGATTGTGCACAGAAGACACGTGTTTTAATATTGACTGTTGTCACCTATTTTATTGTGGATTTTTAGCAAGTGTGACAAATTTTCACTTATTTCTGGACTATCACTAGTGTTTTAATGTTGATTGCTGTCAATCTTTCCACTTTTGTTGGTTTCTAAAATAGCATGTTTATGCACTTCATTGGATTCAAAACACATTTATGTTGGTCTTAATATAGGATTTATGTAACGTTAAATTTTTTATGCTATTTTTAATCACATTACATATTTTAGCACCGATTTTCCTATGCTGTATTTGATCACCACTGTGTTTTTTTTATTTTTTGCTAAATAAAAAAAGACTGAAAATTTTGAGAAAAAAGGAAAAAAAAAAGAAAAAAGTTTTTCTTTGTTTCCGTTATAAATTTTTGTAAATAAGTACGTTTTTTTCCTTCACTGATGAGACTGCACTGATGGGCACTGATGAGGTGGGACTGATGGGCAGCAACAGGCATTACTGATGGGCACAGGTTGGCATCCCTGGTGGGCACAGGTTGGCATCCCTGGTGGGTCTGCACTGATAATCAATGCGCTGATTATCAACGCAGACCCCCATCAGGAGAGTCGCTGATCAGCTCTCCTTTACCCGCGCCATGTCAGCGTGAATAGAGGAAAAGCTGATGAACCGCACTTCCTAGTTACGTAGTGACCAGCTGTGATTGGACACAGCTGATCACATGGTAAAGAGCCTAAATCATAGGCTCTTTACCAAGATTGGAGATGCAGTGTTTCAGAGCGACACACCGCACTACCAATCGCCGCGCTGCTGGACATCATATGATGCTCTGTCAGGATAATACAACCACCCTGCGGCTGTCATTCTGCATACGACGGAAGGGAAGTGGTTAAAAACCAAAAAAAAAATAAAAGCAAAAAAACAACCACACACACACACCCCCTAGGGAAAACCAAGGGACAAGGTCTCTAAACACTAGGGAATGGACCATCCCAGGAACAGTTATTTAAATCCTTAAATGTGTGGACGACACAGGAACTCTAAAAAATTAAGATTGTTTTCATAGAAAGCAGTGCAGGTTAACTAAAAATGAAGCAATTAAGTTACATGGCTGCCTAAGATATGAACAGTGCTTAGCGTGGTTTATTTTTAATGAAAATATATGATTACCAGAAATCTCTCCTCTTTCTCCAGCCAGCGCTGGTCCTCCTCCATCTCCTGCTGCTGTCGTATTAATCTCTCCTCCATTAGATGGGTCGGAAGAACTTGGCCTAAACATCTCATGTCCATGGGACCGGAATCCTGCAAATGGAGGAGAAAACATATCAGCCTCCATAAAATGACCGCAGACGCATCTGTCCATCTGACTTCTAGCAGACTGGGGATTTTATGAACTAAACATAAGATAATCAGGATGTTCTATAAACATACTACTTCAACACGTGTGTGTGATCAAAGCACACCTATCAAGAAAGGAAAACAAAGGCTGCCATTGATGAGCTCCTTCTGTAAATGCAAGCTACCTGACCTGGGACAAGCAAAAGAAAAACTGAAAAGAGTTCCTGATCTCGGTATTTGTTCCGGGTCATTGACTCAAAGTATGGAAGCCGATGGATCAGCATGGATTCTGCCATTTTCACAAGGCAAGTTTGGCAATGATGGCCACCAGATTTCCCTGATGACAGGTGTACTTTAAAGTGGCTGTAAACCTCAGACATGAAATATGAACAAAGCAGATCCCTCTACAGTGTACTTGTCTCAATCCAAGGCACTAAGTGTAATTTCTGTCTGCTTCCTCCTTCCTCTGCTAACATAAATCACTTCTGACAGGTTTTCCTGACACCAAAAGATAAAAAAGGAGACATGGGAGGGAGTCAAGGGTCATGTCATGTCAAAGTACATGTTGCAACTTCAAACGGCTGCAGAGAAGAGAATACTGCAGATAAATAGGTACAACTTACGTAGGAAGATTTGTTTCCTCTCTGTGTATCACCCGAGGACAGTCACTTCACTGGTTATATATAAGGGTTTACAACCACTTTTAAGGATAACTGACCATCTTACATTTTGCTGCACTGGAAACTGATTTCTGCTGTCAGTAAGGAGAAAGCAGATCTCCACTGCCTCTAGAAGGCACCATGTGGAGAGGGGCTCTGCACTAGAGAGAGCGGATCTCCACTGCCTCTAGAAAACACCATGTGGAGAGGGGCTCTGCACTGGAGAAAGTGGATCTCCACTGCCTCTAGGGGACACCATGTGGAGAAGGGTCCTGCACTGGAGAAACTGCCTCTAGAAGGCACCATGTTTAGAGGGGCTCTGAACTGGAGAAAGCGGATCTCCACCGCCTCCAGAGGACACCATGTGGAGAGGGGTTCTGCACTGGAGAAACTGCCTCTAGAAGGCACCATGTGTGGAGGGGCTCTGAACTGGAGAAAGCGGATCTCCACTGCCTCTAGAGAGCATCACATTGAGAGGGGCTCTGCACTGGAGAAAGCGGATCTATACTGCCTCTAGAGGGCACCATGTGGAAAGGGGCCCTGCCCTGGAGAAACTGCCTCTAGAAGGCACCATGTGGAAAGGGGCTCTGCACTAGAGAGAGCGGATCTCCACTGCCTCTAGAAGGCACCATGTGGAGAGGGGCTCTGCACTCGAGAAAGCGGATCTCCACTGCCTCTAGAAGGCACCATGTGGAGAGGGGCTCTGCACTGGCGAAACTGCCTCTAGAAGGCACCATGTGGAGAGGGGCTCTGCACTGGCGAAACTGCCTCTAGAAGGCACCATGTGGAGAGGGGCTCTGCACTAGAGAGAGCAGATCTCCACTGCCTCTAGAAAGCACCATGTGGAGAGCGGATCTCCACTGCCTCTAGAGGGCACCATGTGGAGAGAGGCTCTGCACTAGAGAGCGGATCTCCACTGCCTCTAGAGGGCACCATGTGGAGAGAGGCTCTGCACTAGAGAGAGCGGATCTCAACTGCCTCTAGAAGGCACCATGTGGAGAGAGGCTCTGCACTAGAGAGAGCGGATCTCAACTGCCTCTAGAAGGCACCATGTGGAGAGGGGCTCTGCACTGGAGAAAGCGGATCTCCACTGCCTCTAGAGGGCACCATGCAGAGAGGGGCTCTGCACTAGAGAGAGCGGATCTCAACTGCCTCTAAAAGGCACCATGTGGAGAGGGGCTCTGCACTAGAGAGAGCGGATCTCCACTGCCTCTAGAAGCCACCATGCGGAGAGGGGCTCTGCACTAGAGAGAGCGGATCTCAACTGCCTCTAAAAGGCACCATGTGGAGAGGGGCTCTGCACTAGAGAGAGCGGATCTCCACTGCCTCTAGAAGGCACCATGTGGAGAGGGGCTCTGCACAGTAGAGATCCGCTGTCTCTAGTGCCTCTAGAAAGCACCATGTGGAGAGGGGCTCTGCACTGGAGAAAGCGGATCTCCACTGCCTCTAGAGTACACCATGTGGAGAGGGGTTCTGCACTGGAGAAACTGCCTCTAGAAGGCACCATGTGTGGAGGTGCTCTTAACTGAGAAAGCAGATCTCCACTACCTCTAGAGAGCATCACATGGAGAGGGGCTCTGCACTAGAGAGAGCGGATCTCCACTGCCTCTAGAAGGCACCATGTGGAGAGGGGTTCTGCACTGGAGAAACTGCCTCTAGAAGGCACCATGTGGAGAGGGGGTCTGCTCTGTGAAAGGTGATCCCCACCTCCACTAGAGGGTGCGCTGCTGTGCAGAGACAGTAGAATGGCTCTTCTCTAGGAAAAATTGATCCTCTCCTCCACTAGAGAGGGAGGAGGGGGGGGGGGGGGGTTCTGCATTGGAGGAAGATGATCCCCACTGCCACTAGAGGGTACTAAGCAGAGGCAGGAGACAAGCTATGCACTGAGCAAGGCTTAAACCCCACTGTGCAGAGAAAATTGGAAACTTAATAGTCATGATAGCTTTTTTTCTGTCAGTGTGCAGGGACAGGACTAGTTAAAGGATATGCATTCTAAGTGCCCTTATCCTTTCATTTTGATATCAGATAAAAATCTCTCTCATTAACAACCACCCACTGCACATCTACGTATCTGGCATTCCTGCACCAGGGTGTAGCTCTCCACTTGTCCTATTTAACTGTTCTTTGCACTGCTACACACTAAGATGCACAGGCACCTGCGGAAGCATCACACAATTGTGCACCTTTGGGAAGCTGTACTGAAGTCTGCACTTTTACATGGACTACATCTTTGCTGTGGACAGATTGTTACTAAAAAACACAGTCGTAGCAATGCGTCCTGGAGCTGAAAACACGAATTCCAGCTCGATAGTGATCACCTGACATATCAGTGCCCCCCTTTTTCGCCCAATTATTATTTACAGCTTTCTGGCTGGCTTTACTCCTAATCTTTGTAGGTGTTTCACAGATCCTGGCATATGCAGGCATGCTCAGGGCACCTGAATGTGCAGATGTATGTCAACACAAGAAGGAGGTTGGCGTGAGGCCAGATTCCTCTGGTGCCTTGGGGGTAAAATAACAAATGTGGTTCATCCTTATTTCCCTGAACATTGGTTGGACAGAGGTGTTTGGGGCCATTATCAATAAAGATTAGATTAATTTCACCCAATATCTGTGGTTATGTTTTGACACGCGTCTCCATGATGTCACTTACCTCCATATTGGCTTGCCACATTTCCTGGGTCCGATGGTTCCAGGAGTCCAGGTGGTCTAGTACAGCAGCTTGGCCAGGGTATATATTCCCAGGCATAGAGGGGATTCCGTGGGAGACGGAGTAACCAGTCACCTAGAGTGAAAAATAATTTTCCTTATGATTATCTACCACCAGGAGCATTATTCAGAATACAGCTAAGAAACCTGCTGCCAGACCATAAAAAACTCTTAGCTCTGTCTTAAGCCATTCGTCTGCAACTGGTTTAAGGAATTGGGCTATATAAGCCTCACTAGGTGGTACTGCATTCCTCCTCTACTGCACCGCATTTGCCCTTCCATTCCTGGCACTTGCTGGAGATGTGGTGCTGGAAGGGGAGATACGCTGCATGTGTTTTGGTCCTGCCCAGGGACTCAGCACATTCTGGAATGGGGGGCACACTAGAACACAAAAAATTACTAATAACCCCTTCCTTCAATATATTGACCCACTCTGAGATCCCATTGGCCGCAAAAAAAAAAATAAAATATCTGAAGTCAACGCTGCCTGGGCATGTATTCCACCTCAGTGGAAGTTGACCAACTCACCTACCCTACCACAATGTATCCTCCAAGTGGAAGACATTAGGCAAATGGAAGGTCTAACCAGCTTGTTACATGAAACGACTGGAAGATTTACCAAATCATGGCTTTACTGGATTGAATTTTCCTACATAGATGAAATTAAAGTTATTGTAAACGATCACCTAGTAAAATAACCCATTCAGTTTAATAGAGAAATGAAAGGCAAAACATTTTTGAATACATATATAAAAACACATTATAATTACCCCCCCCCTTTTTTTTCTATAAGGCCCCTTTCAGACAGGGGAGTCCGTCGGCGGACTCAGTTTTTCTCACCGGGGGATCAATCCGCCGATCCCCCGCTAGCTATGTGCGGAGAAAGAGCTGTCAGGTCCCCGCTGTTCTCTATGGGGGAATCGGATGAGAACGGACCGCCTGTCCATTCTCACCCGAACCCATCTGATCCGCTGGATGGAAAATAGGGTTTCCATCCATCCAGATTTGACGGCTCAGATGTCAGCGGACATGTCTCTGCTGACATCCGATGTCCCATAGAGATGCAGGGGGCATCCGTTCAGATTCCCCAAAAAAAACGGACAGGCGGATCTGAACAGTCCGCATGTGTGAAAGGGGCCTAAGTGATCACAGATCCTCTGTTCTCAGCTGCATAAGAGCTGGGGGGGAGGAGAAGAAGCAGCAGCACACTGAGCTTCCCAATGAACAGCTGTGCAATGGGGGCATGTCAGGATAAGTCTGATCATTGGAGGAGAGCACACTGAGTTCCCACGGTAGCTAGAAAACTGACTATGCTGTGCTCTCCTGCTCAGTGTGGTCAGTTTTTATTAGGAAAATAGAGGGAACACCAGTGATTTCAACAGAAAGGAAGCAATACAAAGAGAACAGGATAATTCCCCATACAAGTACATTATACAAGCAGGCTTTAAGAAGCTCTTGACAGTTGAGTGAGTATGCTATAATCGCCCCTTGATGTGGTGAGGCTGATGGGGGGTGTTTATGGGACTTTGCTGTTGTGTACCCTCCCCCAAAAGAAAAACTTTTTTTATTCCCCCCCCCCCCCCCCACATCCCTCTCTTTCTCCTCTTTCTTTCACTCTTCTTTTTCTGTACTGTACCCATTTCTATTCTACTTCCTCTGGTTGTTTCCTGGCCCTGCTGTGGCAGATTCACCAACAAGACATGTCAGTTGTCATGTTACATTATGCAAGGTCCTTAAACTTGGTGGTTTTTACCGCTGTGTTATAATGTGGGTTATATTTTTTGAACGACTTCAACTTCGATGTACTATACTGCCTTTCTGTAAGTTATACCAGGGTGGTCATGATAATTGTTGTTCTGTACTTCTCCCATACTGGTTGTATGAATAAAGATTGCATAATAAAAAAAAAAAACTTTGCTACCTGGCAGTTGCTGGGGAGCTACAATTCCAAGCATGTAGAAAAACACTAAATAACTGTGCATTCCAGGCCTTGGAAAAAGGGAGACTGGCAGCTCCAATGTCCAATTAAATTGAAACTTTAGAAAAACTATTTTATAGATTGGGGACAGCTCAGAACCGCAGTTTCTGCTTTTATTGCGGTTTGTGTCCGCTAAGGTGAACTCCCCTCCCTTCTTGTGTAGTTTCTAGGACAGGAAGAAAAATGGAACTTCTTCAACAAGGACACAAAAAAAATATATATTTTTTGATAGTAGATCAAAGCTTTGGCTAGAGCCCTCCTTTAAGAATATTAAAAAATAAAATGACTTTTTAAAGCAAGCAAAGAGCAATGAGGAAATCACAAACATCAATTAACAGCCAATCAGAATTTACCTTCCAATTAACATGGTTTGTTATGTTTAGTTTTGAATTTATTGCCAATGAGGGGAATATAGTATAAATAATATAAAAATATTCAGCGCTGAACCTCTAGGTGAAAATAATGACGACGGATCAGCAGCTGAACACTCAAGGGCAATCTCAAAAAACCTCCTGAAATATGCATAAAGTGCAGCGCAATCCTAATAAGCATATATAAAAAAATACTGGAAAGGAGTCACAAATGGGTGCAGAGTGATAAATGTGTGAGGAATTAAAGTCCTTCTAGATTAGTGATGGAAAGATATCCCAGAGCAGAGACAGTATCCGATCCACAATGTGAAGAGGTGCTCATATTATCCCACCACCTGTCATTCTCTGCCTCTCACCTTCAATCAAAGACCCTGCAGGGTCAGACAGCATGAATATCAGAATCAATCAGCAATACACCTTCACTCTGCTTCTTCTCTATTATCAGCACACAGGACCAGCTGTTACTATCCAGATCTCAAACCTCACTGTTACCAGGGGACTTTAAATCAGATGGAATGGTCCCTCCACGGAGCGTCTCCGTAGCATATGCAATGATAATAAATGCAAGATCTAGTGATCTCTGTATTGTATAAGTTTAATTGATAAAATAAAGTACACTCACATTTAAAATGTTTTCAATATGCAGAGCCTGCAAGCGTGCATGTCTGTATGCCTTCCTGTTTGGAAAATCCAAGATGGCCGCAGGTCACGTGACGTTCCCCCGTACGCGTTACGTCCTACTAGGGGCAGGACTTCATCAGCAGAGAATGACAGGTGGTGGGATAATATGAGCACCTCTTCACATTGTGGATCTGATACTGTCTGCTCTGGGATACCTTTCCATCAATAATCTAGAAGGACTTTAATTCCTCACACATTTATAACTCTGCACCCATTCCAGCATTTTTTTTATATATGCTTATTAGGACTGCGCTGCACTATTTATAAATGAGGGGAATATATTCAGAAATATGTATACTATTCTGCTGATCAGTGGAGGATAATGTGGAGATGTATGGAATGTTCATATCCTTGCCTCTATGATTCATTTCCTATCCTATCTTACATGTATATGAATCATTGATGTAATTTTGTGTGTTCCAAGATATTTGTAATAAAATACGATTTAAATTTCCCATAAATACTCAGCATTCATTGATTTGACACACTTAAGTCCCGTTATTGATACAGTGTTCCTTCTGATTACTTTCAGGATTTGAGAAATGGTGTCTAAATCCAATACTGGTCAAACCTGTTATCTTCCAATGACATGACAACAATAAAGCCTGAAGCCTGTCTACTTTCCTTTTCTGCTCTTAGTTCACCATTCTACATATACAGTGGGTATAGAAAATAATCGCCCCCTTTAAAATAATAATTTTGTTGCTTTGCATGCTGAAAAGAGACACAGTTTTTGTTTTATGCAGCTGTATTTACTCAGTGCAACCTAGGACATCCAAGTTAAAGCTATAACACCAACATGCCAAAAAAAAAAAAAATCAAAACCAGAATCAAGGGGTTGGAAAAAGAATCACCCCCCCCCCCCTTCCTAAAAATGACTTAAAAACTCAATCAGGTTCTCATTGGAACACAAAGTCATTTATCAACTTGGATCAGCTGTGGCCATTTTGATTTGCTCAGCATGAAAAGAGATTTTCTGGAGCATTTCAGTCCCTGATAGTGCAACTGAAGCAAATAATCAACTATGGGTGGCAAGGCACTGTCACCGAGATCTCCGGGATAAAGTTGTGGACAGGCACAAGTCAGGAGATGGAAATAAAAAAAAATGTCAAATGCTTTATCAATGTCTGGAAGCACAGTGAAGTATATTATTCAGAAGTGGAAGGTATTTGGTACAACACAGACCCTCCCTGGATCAGGACGTTGCTTCAAACTGGATGAAAGAGCCAGGAGGAGACTGGTCAGAGAGGCTCCAAAGAGGCCTAGAGAAACTCTGAAGCATTTGCAGGAATTTATGACAGAGTGGTCATTGTGTGCATATGAAACAATATCACAAATGCTCCACAAATGTGGCTTGTATGGGAGGGCTGCAAGAAAAAAGCCACTCCTTAAAGGCCACATGCTGCCACCACTGAGCTTTGCCAAAACGCACCTTGAAGATTCTGAGGCCACATGGAAAAGGGTGTTATGGTCAGCTGAGACTAAAATTGAATTATTTGGTCTCAACACCAAACCAGATGTCTGGCTGAAATCCAATACAGCTCACCATCCAAATAACACCATTTCTAGAGTAAAGCATGGAGGTGTTAATATCATGTTATGGGGGTGTTTCTCTGCAGCAGAGACTGGAGCACTTGTCAGGATAGAAGGAAAGATGGATGGGGCAAAATACTGTCAAATTCTTGAGGAAAATCTGCTGCCCTCTGCCAGAAAGTTGTCAATGGGAAGAAGATTTACCTTCCAACATGACAATGACCCAAAGCACACAGCAAAAATGAGCACACAGTGGTTGAAGGAGAAAAATGTGAATGTCCTGGCATGGTCTAGTCCAGCCTTTCTCAACCTTTTCAACACAGAGGAACCCTTGAAACAAATTACTGGTCTCAGGGAACCCCTGCTAAAAATTCAAAATCTACAACTCAAAAAAAAAAAAAAAAATCTACAACTCATGACACAGTGTGACAGTCAGTGGGAAGAATGCTCCTTACTCTTGTCATCATTGGGAAGAATTACCTCCTTACAGATAGCTAAAAGGAACAATGATGTCATTGGAAACTTATCGGAGAGGCAGAAATTACCCATTTCTAAAGGAACCCCTAACAACCTCAGGAGGAACCCTGGTTGAGAAACCCTGGTCTAGTCAGAGCCAAGACTTAAACCCCATTGAAAATCTGTGGAATGACTTGAAGACTTCAGTCCACAAACGGTGACCATCAAATTTAACTGAACTTGAGCAGTTCTGCAAAGAAGAGTGGGCAAATATTGCAAAGTCTAGATGTGCAAAGTTAGTAGAGACAAATCAACAATTTGAAGGCTGTAATTTAAGCAAAAAGGTGGCACAAGAGGGGTGATCCTTTTTCCAACTCAGTAACTCTTTTTTTTTTTCTCTAACATGTTGGTGTACTATCTATCTTTCAATTGGATGTTATAAGTTGCACTGAGTTTATACAGCTAGATAAAACAAAAACTGTCTGTCTTCATTTCAGGCTGCAAAGAAACAAAATGTGATCGTTATAAAGGGGGGTGATTCTTTTCTATACCTACTGTATATTAGTCAGGCTGACTAAACCCTGACATAAAGAAGACTAATCGAGGCATACTCTATCTGCACGTAAACTACAATTATCAAAATAACAAGAAGTGTTAGGCAATCTGGGAACTGTATCAAGATGTACTTTCAGGCAAATGGTAGAAGAGTTATTCATGCAGTAGGTGTACGAACATGACATTGAAGTTACGTTGAAGTGCAATGAGACATCCAGAGGACTGTCACACAGGGTTTAAATTGTGTGTATGTGTATATATATATATATATATATATATATATATATATATATATATAGTGTTTTAAGTGGCCCAAAAGAGGTGCCAGTACTCTATAATAGCCTATAAATTTTGTTGCCACCACCCCACATCAGGGTCCCCACAGAGCACCCCCCCTGGCATGGGCTGGGACTCACTGGTGGTGACTGGTCTGGCTCTGGAGTGGCAAATATTCTTGTGGGGGGGGGGGGGGCAATTGAGGGTGCAGATGTCCAAAATGAGCGTACAGGTACCCTAAGGCACATGGAGAGGTGGCGGTATGCTCAAGAGCCATATTTGGAAGTGGTGGTACTGAGTACCAGTGCATACCGGCCCACTTAAAGCACTGTATGTATATATATATATATATATATATATATATATATATATATATATATATATAAAACAAAGCTGCACATTCCAGTACTGTGTATGGTACGTAGTTATCCGGATGCCTGCACAGTATTAGTCTGCAGTTTGCATGTGTGCACTCATGTCTGGCAGTCACCTCTCCCACCATTACACTCCTTCCTCAGGTTACATACATGTTCAGGCCTGCTGTACTCCAGGCTGAGCTTATTAAACACATTCTATTGTGATAGGCGAACCCGTCCTCTCTATAGTCACTCAATTCTTTTTAAAGTCCATGCAGGTTCGATCTGGAATCACGCACCCACAACTAAAACTCCCCTTCCCCCTCTATCCCAGTAGATAAAAACAAATAATTTCAGATTCTCAGATGTCATATTTTTATGTCATTTTAACTTTCTTTTTTATCTTTGCGTCTAACATAGAAATTGAAGGCAGAAAAAGACAGTGTAGTCCATTTTCTGCCCATTTTTTTTATTTTATTTTTTTGTTTTTCGTTACTTTATTGTCTAAATATAGATGTAGGTTTGTCTCAAGCATGTTTGAAGCAATTTACTGTGGACTGTCTCACTACCTCTGCTGGTAGTTTATTCCAAGCATCAACTACCCTTTCAGTAAAATACTACTTGTTACAAGCTATCGCTTCTAGTATTAGGCAGGTGTGTTAGTCTCTTCAGTTATTTGTGTGAAAAATAAAAGTCAGCAGCTACAAGAACGGACTGCTGCTGACTTTTAGTAAACAGAAGGAAGTGATTGGCACTGCTTGGTGGGGTGTTTTGGGAATATAATTCGTAGTTATTACGTTCCTAGTAGGGTTTTGTGTGGAAGTCTATAAAATTAATATTAAGATCTATGCGTAATCTAATAAAATCTGGTATCAAATGACAAATCTATATAAAATCGGAACAGGTCTAAGTGCAAATTTTAAACAAAGTAAAACCATATATAAATTACATCAGCAAATGCATACCATATGTGCAAATGTGAATACAAAAAGTGAAGTGATAAAAAATTGGTTAAATGTTGTCCAATAATAAATTAGTAACCATAAAATGACAATTGGTAAGTATACTCTTAAAGGTGCCAATAAATATAAGTGAAGAAATTAATAATATATATAGGACTGCCAATAAATAAATAAGTGCAAAGGTGTAAGGGTGAAAAATTCCTTCGTATATATAACTGTGCAAAAAATGGCAATAAAAAAGGTGAACGATAAAAATATAAAAAAATATATATAAAAGAATGTATATGACAAAGTGTCCGTTTAAATAATCAAACAAATAGATGCAAACCCATGTGCAGTCTCGGTGACTTAAAAATCCAAAAAGAGTCCTAAACAAGTGAAGTCCGTATTCCCCTTTTAGGGTTGCATTTTTTGAAGTGGGCAGCAGCCAGGTACGGTGCCAATTTTTACATATATACCCCCATCCTAAGCGCGGAACCACATAAACCTTTTCATTTTTAGTAAACAGACACTCACCTGTCTCTATTCCCTCCCTAAGATTTAAACTGCAATACCAGGGATCCAGTGCCGTCCTCACCCGAGGCAGGTTCTTCATTGTTCTTCGGTCTCCAGCATCTTAACTGTGGGAAGTTGGCTGTGACTCCTTGCAGCTTTACAGCTAGCGGCCTACTACACATGCGTGAGCTGTGCTGCCCTATCTGATTGGTCCCCCTGTATTCTGGGACCTGTAATGTGTCACAGAAGGCAATGGGCAAGGAGGGGGGGGGCCTTCTGCTCGGATCACCAAGGTGAACCGAGCAGAAGCCGGTACCTGTCAAAAACAGTTACCCGCTCCCCCTCCCTGCCAAAAAATAAAATCTAAACGCGGTGGAGGAGGAAGAGCGGAAGGTCCCCTTTTTGGATGAAATTCTGCTTTAAGCAAACCTGACCTGTAAACTACCTAGGATAAAATACTAAAGTCTCTTTTTTTGTGTAAAAATAACAAAGATGTTATACTTACCTGATCTGTGCAATGGTTTTTCACAGAGCAGCCCCTGCTGGCGATTCTGGCCCCTCCCTCCTGCCCCCACAGCAAGCAGCTTGCTATGGGGGGCACCCAAGCCAAGCCCCTGCTCTGTGTGTAAATTCAGACACGGAGCTGTGGCCTGGCCTGCCCTCTTTCTCTCATTGGCTTACTGACTTTGATTGACAGCAGTGGGAGCCAATGGTGCCCGCTGCTGTCTCACCAAATGAGGAAGGAGAGCCTAGGACAGCGGAGCCTCTTGTGCAACATCACTGGATCAAGAAGGGACTCCGGTTAGGGGGGCTGGGCTGCTGCACGCAGGTTTTTTTTTTTTATCTTAAAGCATAAAATGCATTAAGATAAAAAAAAACTTCTACCTTCAGAACCACTTTAAGTCTAATACCACCAATCCTTAAATTTTTAAATCCCAAAACCTCCAATACATATTCCGAGGCTTGTGGAAAACCCTGAAGAACAGATTGAATATATACCTGGAGGGAACTTGAGGCCCTGTTTATAGCATGGGCCTAGGAACAAGGGGCTTTACATGGTCTGGTGAAAGAAAGATTCTTTAATCTACATAAACGAGGTGGATGGGGGAATCCCCCCCCCTCTGGGACATGTATTCAACTATGTAGTTGGAGGATAATCTTAATATGTCTGGCCAACTCAAGACAGGTATACAGGTGCCCAAGTACTTCAGCACCCTTGTTCTGCATTATTTAGACAAGGTCAGACCACTTTTAACTATCTATAGACATATCTGTGTTCACTGCCTCCCACCTAATGCTAATGCAGGGTTGGACAGGGAAGGGGAAACAAAATTCTCCGGGGACCTGGTTATTGGAGTAAGTTCTTTTTTTTCATGGGGGAATGAGTCAATACTGCGTATAGGCACCTCCCAGCACTGGTCTGGTCAGTTATCAGTCCTGCGTAGCCCATCCACCCTAGTGTAACAGTCTATCAAATGAAAATTAAAAGACCACATCCAATGCACTTACAAAGGATGAAGAAATGACAGGCACATCTATGATGTGCCTGACTTCCACTCTTTGATCACAGCCATCAATACATGTGGAAGGATTCCCTAAAGCACCTGATGACCGCCCAGTGTCTCGGCAAGGCGCGCATGGATGGAATAAAGACAGAGGCAGGAAGGGAAGAGGAACAAGTCAATGGGTTGACATGACGACGTGTTTCAGGGGCATGGCCTCCTTTTTTGGGCCACTCAGTGAGGTTTCTGCTTTGTAAGTGCATTGGATGCAGTCTGTCAATTTTCATTTAATAAACTGTGTTACACTTGGGCAGATGTGTGCTCTCTCTTTTGGTTTTGTGTCGGTATACATGTCTTACAACCACCTAGTGGAATCTCAGAGAGCTGCAGCGACCAGAGTGCTAACGAACTGTCAGGAATTCCATGTACTTGTACTTTCTTAATAGCCAGCAATTGGACTTTTAGACCAGCGCATTTGCTAGTAACTTTTTTGCTGTCTGAGATCGAACCTGCCACCCTAGGTTTTGGATGACTCCCAGATACCAGGGACAGGACAGGGAGCCCCTTAACTCTCCAAGCCTAAGCAGAAGTAAGAAGCAGCTTAGGGGGGTTGCAGCTGAAACTCATGGCTCTGCAGAGAAGGGGGGGCAGCAGAAACTAGCACAGGTGCAATTAGGAGGTTTCATAGAGCTGATGAGAGGGAGCTGGCAGAGCCACGTTATACCCCAGAACATGGAGACCAACACCGAGCAGCCTCCGTCTCTCAGCCGGGCTGTTCTGGGATTGCTGCATGAGGACTGAAGGCTTGCTGAATATTGCCAACTGAAGGCTTGCTGTGTTCAGCACATACTTTTTTCCACCAAATGCTCTTCTGCCCTGCAGTACTAAGCAGATGACATGCTCAAGTGATTCTCAGAGCAAGAGCAAAGGCAACATAGACCGGGAGCACAGCGAGGAGCAGAATCTGATGCGGTGCGTGACACCCGGGCTGGCCAGAGTCCTCCAGGCACACATCCTTCATTAGGGAAAATATGAAGCTGTACAGCAAATGTGGCACTGGGTGTGTATACTGATAAATTACACAGGAAAGATAATGCTGGTACAGCAGATTAACATTCACCAACACAGCAAATTACAGATTACAAGGCTACGGTTATCATTAATATTTTGCTATAGTGCTACTGAAATTAGAATTGATGTGATGGCTGAGAACTGGAATAAGCAACAGAAGATGGTCACCAATATTAACTGAAAAGTTATATTGTTAAAGACCAATTCCTGCTAACAATTATATTCCTATTTGTTACAGATTGGGTGGGGAGGGGGTCAATGAAGCCTCTGCCTAGTTTTCTATAATTCTGTGTTTGGTTTAGGGAAAATTTTTACCTAGCTCCCTTTGTGGTTAACAACACTGGCAGAGGTTCAAACCTGTGCCAACTCAGTCCCAACAGTTTTGTCTGAAATACAAATTTAAAGAGAGCCTAAAAAAACCATACCCCCCCCAGCTAATTTCTGCAGCCACAAAATAAAAAAAATCCTAATCTGCAAACCCCCAAAAAAGTACCTAAATCTGTGGTCATGTGGCATGCCAGGTCCTGAGTCTTCTCTGAGTGGAGGGTGGGGTCTTTGGGTGTCGCTGCCTGTGTGACGTGGACCCTTCCTATTGGTACTACAATGGTGGGGTACTCTCAGGATCCAGAAGACTGAGGAGCAGATGACGTCTTGAAGGGGGGACCAGTAAGCGTGGGGCACAAACTGCAGTGCTAGATCACTGGTCTCCACAACCAGAAAAGATGCACAGGCAATGGAGAGGGGTGATGGACTTCAGCAAATTAAAATTAACAGCATCATTTTCTTTTAAAGCAGTGTGAGGAAAGGCTCGGTAGGAGGTTATATGCCCATGGATAAGCTAAAAAATTATGAAAATAGGTGTGACCTCTCAGCAACCAATCTTATGCTACCAAAGTCACTTTAAAAGAGGATTGCTGCTTTACATTAGTGCCCTCTGCCTTAGTGAAAAACCAGCTAAGGTATATTTGCAGACCCTAGCCTATACATAGGTTGATGCAAGCCATAGAGAGGTACAGGTGTTCAGATGAAGAGGAATTGTCAATGGACTATAAGTGTGGTGATCTCCCCAGTGGCAGAAAGGACTTGTAGTTTATTCATTCACAGATTTCCGTGAAACAATGACACCACTGAGTGAGCAGCTGCGGGGAAGCATAAAAGCGGGAGGGGGGTTGGTTGTTTGCAACATGTTACATGCAACACGTTGAAAAGGTGGAGTTAGCCTTCAAAAATTAAATATATGCAGACACAAGGAGAACTTTCAAATGCAGTACAGGTGGGTAATGCACTGCAAACTAGGGTTGCTGATACTAGGCATTTGCACCGATACCCGAAACCTTATATCTTCTGGCTTCTTTTTTTTTTTTTTTCAAGCGGTCAGTGGGATTTCCCTAACAGCTGAAATGTAAAGAAAAGAATGCCGGAAATTATTGGTGGTTGAGTGGAGCCACCGCGTCCTTAACCAATGACATTTCAGCCACCCGGCACAAGGGTGACACCATTAGGTAGCACTGTGGTTTGGAGAGGAGGAGCCTTGACTATGCTCAAAGACCGGCTGTACACTAACAGGCAGCGGTAACTACAGTTTCCACCATGCAGCTGTGAATCCGCTTGCTAGTTATTGAGCAAGCAGGCGGGTGGCCCCTCCTTGGAGCTCTGCCATTGCTGGCTATGACTGCTGTAGTGGGGCTATGAAAGTGGGCCCAGAGTGAGGGCAGTGCTGGCAGAAATGGGGCAGGATAGGACAGCAATGTCTTCCCAGACTCTGGAGGTCTTCCAGCATCAAGGAGCACCGGAGCTGCTGGTATTTAACTCTTCTGCTCCTCCTCACCATTTGGCTCTTTAGGCTTCTGCATGAGAATGTAGGGACCATGGTGTATGGTAAGTGTTTGGCCCGGCACTGTAAGGGGATACCCCTGGGGGGGGGGCAGAGAGGAAAGAGAAGTCCTCTTCTGCATACTCATCACACCTGTGCTTCTTCATCCTCACTTATCCCCCTACTCCCCCCCCACTCCCCCCCACCTTGTCCTCACTTATTCCCGTACCCCACCCTCACCAAACTCCCCAACAAACCCCCCCCCCACCACACCTCCCAAACCACCCCCCCCCCCCCACCACACCTCCCAAACCACCCCTCTACCTACTCTAACAAGGCGATAGGTATCGGTAATTGGCATCGGCTAGTACTTAAAAAAAAAAAAAAAAAGTATCGGTAAAAAAAAAAAAATGGTATTGTGGCACCCCAGCGTTCCCCCCGGCGGCCTCGTGTTCTAGATTTGGACCCTGGACTGCGACGGACCACCGACGGGTTTCCCAAATTCTACGGACTGACCCGACCTTGTTGACGACTCCTACTCCCGCCACATCCGACGGTGCTCCTGTGAGCTGGCTGCAGCGCGGCCAGGCTCTCTCCTATTTACGCTCCCTGCCCTAACTGACTGCTGTTAGTGGTGACCCTTCGGAATTTGACTATCTTACTCCAAGATGATCCCCCCACGCACACGGTGTCTCTCTTATACTCCCTACTCCTCCGCGCCCTCCGCCCTGACCTGCCGAATTATACTGCTGCCTGGGATGGGGACCTGGGGCGAGCCCTTTCACCCAACGATTGGTTCAAATGTTTTGCGTTGACTCACTCGCTGTCTCCGGCAACACAGGTTCAGGAGAAGGGGTTCAAACTCTTGAGCAGATGGTACAGATGCCCTTCCTCGATTTCCTATATTGACCCACTTCAGTCGGACCAGTGCTGGCGTTGCTCGTCATCTAGGGGGACGCTCCTACATATTTGGTGGGAATGTCCGCAGATCCATGAATTGTGGATTGGAATTATTGCTCTCTACTGCAGGCTCCGGGCAACCACAGTCTCCGCGACACCGCAATTGGCCTTGTTGTCCCTGTTGCCCGGTTCCTTCCGGTCGATCAAGCGAGACGTTTTGCGTTTTTTCTTGGCGGCTGTTAGGACGGTAATACCCAGACACTGGAGAACCACGCACGTACCTTCTAAACTTGAGTGGGCTTTGGAACTAGACCGACTTAGGGATATGGAAAACCTGCTGGCGCGAGAAGGGGGCAGAGAGGATCGGTTCTCTGCTGCATGGATATCTTGGGACATGTTCCGGTGTTCGGATGACTTTAAATCCTGGCTCGAATCACCTGTACTGCCGGGTGATGGGGAGCGGCAGTGGGACGTGGGCGGCCCCTCTTAATCTTCTCTGCTTTCCTCATCCTCTTGGCTTATCTCTGTTTTCGCTCTCCTGCTTTATCTAACCTTCCTTCTCTTTATCTTTTTGGTTATGCCACTGGCGTCACACGGCTGTCCTTTTTGCGCTACCTTGCTGGTTTTGAATGCTTCTCAGCGTAAGACCTGAGTATTTACTAGTGCCTTACACACTTCACAACATTTTCTCATATGATGCCAACTGTAGCAACGTCTCTACCAGTGTTATCCTTTAGTTGTCCTCTCTCTTGCTTATGTTGACCCATGTTACGCCAAGCTGCTGTTTGTTAAGTTGCGACACCATTATCCTCCAACGGACTTGGTAGTTTATGTTGCCTTTCGACACTAATAATAATTGCAGTAGACATTTACTTGTAGTGCATTATGTGATATGACTGTGGAAAATTGTTTTTTTTCTGTTTGTTACTTGCTTCTTCGATCTCACTCATCTTCTGTAAAAAACCTCTTCCTCAATAAAATCAGATTGAACTAAAAAAATGGTATTGGTCGAGTACCCTCTCCCTTGACCCTCAGCGATTTATTTCCTTCTCTTTTGGCTTTCCTTCACTATCTCCCCCTTCCTCAGCTTTCCTCTCTATTCCCTCCCTAAGTTTTAAACTGCAATACCTGTGGATGTAATTGCGCTCATCTGTTTTCAGCCTGGTGTACCCATGATTTGTACTGCAATGTTCTTTTCTATGTACTACCATGATAACCCTACCTCGAGTGTTATTTATATTGTACCTTTGTTCCACAGTGGGGATTGCAACCCCCCCCCCCTTTTTTATATTATATACTCTGATGTTCACTGTTCTTTTACCTTTTGCAATTTCAAATAAAAATATATTTGTCTCTACAAAAAAATGGTATTGGTGCATCCCTACTGGAAACCACTGTTACAGGTTCTCTTTGATGCTATACCCATCACAAATACATAGAAAATCAACATACACCTAATTTAAAGCAGGCAAAAACCTGAAAAAAATGTTGTGGATTGCACAGTAAAGCCCCGTACACACGTTCAGGTAATCGGACTACTTATCGTTCGCATTTTGTTGCATGATACTAGCATCGAATTCAACAATGCGTACAAACCGTATGATTTTTTGTCGTACGATTCGGGAAAAGCTTCCTGGTTGCTTAGCTACGTATCAGATGGTGCAAAACAAAAACAATGGCAGCCAGGCTTTTTCCGTGCTGTTTTAGTGTTTCTGATCATGCGCGGTCTTTGTCGATCAATTTTTAGCGGACGCATAGTGTACTGATGAAACAAATGTCGTTCGCGGGGCTATTGTACGAGAGAAGTTTTCGTGTTTGTCCCTTTGGATTTGGTTGGACCAACTGTTGTGATCGCCTGTCGAAAGCTGTGTACCAACGATCAGATTATCGTGCGATCAGGTTCGAAAGCGAGTTTTATCGTACGATTATCGGAATGTGTGTACGGGGCATTCGATTACATTATAAGCTTGCACAGTTCTTGGAGATAAAACAGCAAAAGAATGGTTACCTGGTAGTGGTTGGGCTGCACCATGTGCTGCGGGCTGGGGAAGAAGCCTTCGCTGGATCTCGGGCTGGGGTATCCCGGTCTGCTGGGCTGCGAACAGAAAAACACAGTCATTGAGAACAAGGAAGACTGTTTTGTTAGTTAACCGTCTGTTATAACTGGGCACACGGCATCCCTGTCTAATCGCTCCCATCAGCTGTCGGCTGCAAATCCTCATCCTTTTACACTGAAAGGGGCAGCAGTTGCCCGGGACAGCTGTTAAAACTCAGTGAGAAGGACACAGATGACACCAGGACACTTAGTGTGGTTGAGTAGAAGTGTCAGAGTCAATAAACAGCCCCTGTACAGCCTCATTAACAACCCGTCAGCCACACTCCCAGCTGTGAAAATTCTCAACCGCTAGGTCAAAGGTCAGCAGTGAACTGCCAGCACCCGACAAGGTGCAAACAACGAGCAGAGCCAGGAAACTAAGAGTAAAACAATTCCTGAACAGTACAGTCATGTGGAAAGAACTGTTAAAAGAGGATTTATAGCTGCACATAAAGATCACTACAGAGAAGAATATTGCATTCTGGTAACTGTAGTTTATAGTTTTTTTTTTATCCACCTCTACACATAAACTACACTTACCATCAAAAGTAATAGTTACAGGAGATGGGACAAAATACAATACTACTAGAGAGCTTGCAATCATCTTTTATTAATGTGGTTTAAAACTGAAGTGTAATGTATGCTTATAATACCTCTCTTTCTTCATCCCTGACCAACATGCAATAACATTTTTAATGCCCCTTCTGAAACCCAGTGGGGCAGAGTTAATGGCCTGGTCTGTTTGCTGGTCAGTAGAAGCCAGCACGGCTTCTGCAAGTGTCACAGCACCCCGCCTCAGATCTTCTTTCAAGAGTGGTTTATGAAAGAACACATCCCTTTAGACATGCATGCTTCTAAGCCCATTCAGACTAGCGCGACTTGTCAGCCTGACAAGTCGCGCTCGGTCGCGGTCCATTGAAAGGTACAGGACCCGTTCTAATAGGAGCGACACAAGTCGCTCCGACTTAGAAAAAGGGTCCTGTACTACTTTGGGGCGACCTCCGAGCGACTTGCATAGACTTCCATTATGTGAAGTCCCTGCAAGTCGCTCCGAAGTCGTGGTGCACGGGACTGACAAGTCGCCTCCCTCGGTGTGAACCGGCTCTCTGTCTGCTGGCAACTGGGTGCTGCAAACTTTAGCTGGGCAATCTGCTGATCAGGTGCTTGAACTAAAAGGGATGCCAGGGTGTGTTTTTTCATATACTGCTCTGCGTGATGACTGGGAGTAAGATAAGAGCTGTGGAAGGTGAGCAGTGATAGTAGGGATAAGGAGGAGAAGACGGATGATGAATGTAGTAATTTAGACAGGAAATAAAGGCAGGTTAAAGATCGCTGATGCAGCTCCAGAGGGTTATATCAGATTTTCTCAACCTTTTTTCAGTCAAGGCACCCTTTAAAATTATAGACAATCTAAAGGCACCCTTTAAAATTATGGAAAGTCTTGAGGCACCCCTTTTTAAAATGTAAAAAAATGAAACTATTCTTATAGTTTTACATAATGCAGCAACATCCACACATAGGACACCCAACATTAGAGGTGATTTATTCTTACAAAGCAAATACACTTTTGCACACTGGTACTGACTAGTATTCCAATGTTTCTCTTCTCCCTCAATTTCTCTACATCTGTCAGCTAATGTCACCCAGTGCTGAGGGAGAGGGGCACAGGAGGGACAATCAAGGATGCTGTAGAGGCAACAGACATCCTCCTTTATTCACTGTTGTCATTGGTTGTTAGGATGCCAGTGTCCAGAAAGGCTTTGTGTAACTAAAAGGCAGGCCTGAACCACCTGCTGGCTTGTATACAATTTTTGATGCATTTTCAGGAATTTTTCCAAGGCACCCCTGAAGAAACCTCAAGGCACCCAGGGTGCCTGGGCACACTGGTTGAAAAAGGCTGGGTTATATTGTGGAGATACAGGTGTGCAGGGAATGCAGAGTAATCAGTTTCAACACAGAGGAGGACTTGCAACAAGTGTGGGGGAAAACAAAATGGAATTCAGCTTCTAAACCTTCATCCCAAAGCCGCCATCTTGAAAAAAATGGGGTGAGTGTGCAGATGTGCCTGGCCTTTGGTACTCTATGAAGACTTGCATTACATCTGTGCACGTGCAGAAGGTTTCCTGCGCATGCCTACTCAAGATTCTGGGCCTCATATGCGTGGTCTTCACGTATTCGTGGGAAACCCTTGGCACTTCAGCACATGCGTGGACTCCGGTGGTGTGCAAGTGCTGTCGGAGAGCCCAGGGAGTGCAACGCCATTCTCACCTAGGCGAGAAAGAAGGAAATGCTGCCTGGCAGCACAAAAAATATCAGAAAGACTAAAAGAAAAAATGTAGATGTGGAAGCGCTGGGGGTGGGAGGAATGAGAAAAGAGTGAGGTAGCTTTACTGAGTGAAGTTTCGTTTTAAATAACGTTTGCTACAATTTGGCTTTAATTTGGTTAAATTGAAAGTGGAACTTCACTCTCCCAATCAACATAGACTATTTATAATCCTTATACTGCTAGCATTAGTAAATAGATAGGAAAATATATCATATTTAATGGTTTTACACTTTTTTTTTTGCATTTCTACAGTTACTTCCTGGTTTCTATGCCTCAGCAAATGTCATACATCCCAGGAGTCGTGAGGATGGGAGAAGGGTTCCCAAGCTCAGCCAATGAGTGAGACGGATTCCAGGAAGTAAATGACACATGAATCATCTGCCCTTACTCAAGATGGCCACGGCAAGAAATGCCAGGGGGTATTTTTTTAAATTATTTCTCAGCAAAATAAAGCATGGGGGAGTTTGTTTTAAATACTAAAAATGAATGAAATAAAGTTTTTGATTTGTGGTGCCCAGATGCAGTGCAGTTCCTCTTTAAACTACACATTCACGCTGTTAGGAGCGGGGAACACTCCTCCATATCTTTTGGTTGTGCTCTAAGCTCAACCACTACTAGAAGGAGATCTGCTGCATCACTCAAAAATTTACGGATTACTCTGTTCCGGATGATGCAGCATTTTTTTCTTCTTCATGTCACTAACATGCCACCCAAAATCGAGGTCGATTTTGAGCCACCTTCTGAACGTTGCCAAATCATGCAT
This sequence comes from Pelophylax lessonae, assembly GCF_965119305.1. NCBI lineage: Eukaryota > Metazoa > Chordata > Amphibia > Anura > Ranidae > Pelophylax > Pelophylax lessonae. Next base: position 541,284,153 of record NC_138772.1, read on the forward strand.
CTAACTTAGGTGGAATGGTCCGCGACCTCCGTCCATTGAGCTCTGGCTACAGAAGGCTGAGGATTTGAATTTAATGGAGGATCTTGTACTGATGAGTCAACAGAAATGCAAGGTGTATACAAAAACGTGGACTCTATGGAACATATTTGAATACTCTGAAGGCGGCAAATCTCTTCTCACTGCGAGTCCTACTGGCTGTTAGCCACAGGTGACCCCTTTCATGTCGAATGCATTTGTAATCCATTGTCCCCTCCTTTTTGCTCCCCTTTCCCCCTCCTGTTCTCGCTTCCCCCCCTTCTTCACTTTTTGGTTCAGCCTACAAAAAGAGGAAAATGGTACAGCAGTCTAATTTAATGTCCATAATTACTATGATGTTCTCAGTCTGGTGTTGCTTCCCAGAGCCCCCGGGTATACCGGTCATATTCTGGGATTTTTATGATGGAAGCCTGTAGTTGGGTGCACCCACTAGGGCGGTTTACTACTTTCTATTGTACTCTGGGTATTCTATATCCGTTTTACTACAATGTTTTAAGTTGTTGAAAAGTGCGCTCTTAATAAAAAAAAATTAGGAAAAAAAAAAAAACCTGACAGATTCATGTAAGATTACCCTGTCCACTGGTTGTTCTGCAGTGAAATCGAGCAGCAGCGTTGCCACATCACTGACCAAAGGAACAGAGGACAGCTTTACCACCAACTTTTGCCAACATCTGCATAATTCTTATACAGCAGTAAAGCCAGCACCTACTGATCACAAACAAAGGGTGCATCTCTCACCGCTCATCAGATGCAGTACAGAGGTTATTGTTTTATCTCCATGGAAAGGTGCCCTTTAGATTTTGCTGCTGCTGCTTCAAAAATCCTGACTTGGCACAAATACCCCCATTTGCTATTAGAATTCCAGCAACAAGGAAAGAATTAAAATACCTTGCAGCAGCCTGTAAACCTGCTTAACACATGTAAAACATGTGTGTGTACTATAAATACAGATGTCTGGTCTGACCAGCAATCTGCAGACAGGTCTGAACACCACCATTGTATGTGTTATGGGTACAAGACAGGAGTCCTAAATCATTCAATTGCATTCTCAGCACCTCCAATCCAAGTTCTTAACCTCTTGTCACCCAGGTAACATATATGTGCAGCGACAAAGAGGGTGGGCTTTAACGCCCACGTGCTGCACAAATGCGTCTATGTGAGGCAGAGGTTTCTGTGCTGGGAGTGCACTAGCACAGAGACCGAGCTGTCAAACAAATGCTTTATATAAGCGCATCAAATTCATACATCTGGAACCATCACAAATCACCTTACACGTTAAAACAGATGCAACGTCCTCGATAATGGCTAACGCGTTTCAAGGCTTAGCCTCTTCTTCAGAGCCCACAGGCCATGTCTGAGCCTCTCATTTTTACAGCCAAATGTCTAGATCACCTAGGTGTGGTCTAAAATAGCTCCTCCCAGTGGGTGTGCATCTGCATGGTGTTAACCCTTACAGCCGTGCCCAAGCAGCCCAAATCCCTCTTTGTTTAATTAAGGGCTCTATTGTAACAGTAATGGATAATTCTATAAGTAATATGTATACATTCGTTTTAACGTGACACTGATGCTTCCAGTTGTATGGATTCGATGCGCTTTTATAAAGCATTTGTTAGTGAGTATAACTCTTTATCTAATAAAGCTTATCACTGAGGATAATGCGCTAGGCCGGTGCGCACTCTGTTTTTTTATTTTAATGCCTACAGACATCCTCAGTCTTAAAAGGACAGCAAGGCCGCTGCAATCCAGGAAAGCCAAGTGTGAGTTCCATTGAGCAACATTATTTGATTTAGGTTTGTTGGGGGGCCTCGCCTCTGGGCGCAGGAGAGAGGTGCGTTGCATCGAAATTTGTTTTTGGATTGAGCTGTCAAAGACCGCTTTTGGTCCCCACTAATGACCAGTAGCTGGTGGGACAGGCTCCCAATCATGTGACCACTGTGACATCCAATCACAGTGATCACATGATCGCCAATCCTTCCCACCCACTGGAAAAAGGGAAGGGCTTAACATTGTTCGTAAATTTATCCCTACAACAAGTCAGTGTCTCTCACAAAAATCAATTCTTAAGCTGGCAATACACAAGAATTTTGTTCCAAAACTTCAATGTCAGGAATGTTCATTCGATTTTTGAATCATTAGTAGGGGCAAATTGATGGTCATTTTTTATTGCGGTTGACAAAAAAATTCGAAGGAGTCAGATGAAAGTTTTTTCTTGAACAAATGTCTAACAGTGAGTGTGGTTTTGCGTTCGGGAAATTACGTTAATTCCAAAATCAAATGGTAAAAGCAAACAAAAGTTTTAAGGAAATTCTAAGGAGTCGGGTGAAAGTTTTTTCTCGAACAAAAATGTCTAACAGTGAGCATGGTTTTGTGTTCGGGAAATTACGTTAATTCCAACATCGAATGGTAAAAGCAAACAACATTTTTAAGGAAGTGAATCACGTAGGAGTCGTCGCTCCAAGCCTCCTTTGCTAACATTCCTATTGGGTGTCCAATTCACCCAAGTCAATGAATGTACGGATGAGAAATATCGGATAAATGTTTGTATGAACGTTCTTTTCTGAGTCTACCAGCGTATGGCCAGTTTTAGAGGAAGAATTTTTTACCTATTTTCTGTATTGCTTTTGCCTGCTTTTTCTGTCCTAAAGTGCAGCTGAAGCCAAAACTTTGGATAAAGTAGCGTAGTGGTGTTAATAAACTTTATTAAAACCACAACATGAAACCGTCCTCACCATGAAATTCACAGATCCTCGGAGAGAGAGAGAGAGGATCCTTCACTTTGCACAAAAATCCTCCATAGCCACGAAGGTCCAGGAAACTGGTTAAAGGATCTTGACACGGTGGTATAGGGTGCCCACAACCCTACATTGCTACATTCCGCAGGTGCTGGATATGTGTTGGCGATGTAACGCTGGCCGGGGCACCATGTTACACACCTTCTGGGATTGTCCGAAACTTAAACCCTTTTGGCGGGCGGTGACAAGTACCAAACATCTGTCCAACGTACAGTTGTGTTCAAAATTATTCAACCCCCACTGAAATTGATTGTTTTGGCCAGTTTGACATTGATTTTGATCATTCAGTCATCCTGCTTACAATTAAATCAAAGAGGCACGTGTAGGTCAGATAAATATGACAACATTTATAATGAAATAACCACAAATGTCTTTTCTGTGCTCACATCATTATCAGTTTTATTCAACCCCCAAGTGACATTCAATCTTAGTACTTAGTCCTTTTACAGATATAACAACTTTTAAACGTGAAGCATAGCTTGACACAAGTGTCTTGCAGCGATCTACAGGTATCTTCGTCCATTCATCATGGGCAAAAGCCTCCAGTTCAGTCACATTCTTAGGCTTGTGCAGTGCAACTGCTTTCTTTAAGTCCCTCCAGAGGTTCTCAATCGGATTTAAGTCTGGTGACTGTGATGGCCACTCCAAAATGTTCCAGCCTTTAATCTGCAACCATGCTCTAGTGGACTTGGAGGTATGCTTGGGTTCATTGTCCTGTTGAAAGGTACAACGTCTCCCAAGCCTCAGGTTTGTGACGGACTGCATCACATGGTCATCCAATATCTCCTGGTACTGAAGAGAATTCATGGTACCTTGCACACGCTGAAGCTTCCCCTGTACCTGCAGAAGCAAAACAGCCCCAAAGCATGATTGACCCCCCGCCATCCTTCACAGTAGGCAACGTGTTCTTTTCTTCATAGGCCTCCTCCAAACATAGCATGGATCCATGGGCCCAAACAGTTCTAATTTTGTTTCATCAGTCCACAGAACACTATCCCAAAACTTCTGTGGTTTGTCCACATGACTTTTGGCATACTGTAGTCGACTCTTCTTATTCTTTGGAGACAGCAAGGGGGTGCGCCTGGGAGTTCTGGCATGGAGGCCTTCATTACGCAGCGTGCGCCGTATTGTCTGAGCAGAAACTTCAGTACCCACATCTGACAAATCTTTTCTCAGTTCCTCAGCAGTCACACGGGGACTTTTCTGCACTCTACGCTTCAGGTAGCGCACAGCAGTCGAAGTCAGCATCTTCTTTCTGCCACGACCAGGTAGCGTTTCAACAGTGCCCTTTGCCTTGAATTTGCGAATGATGCTTCCTATGGTGTCTCTTGGTATGTTTAACATCTTTGCAATCTTCTTATAGCCATTGCCCTTCCTATGAAGAGTAATCACCTCTTCTGTGGCAGACGACCCTGCAGCGTGTTTGCTGCACCTCACGCAATGGTCCATTGAAAAAAAAAAACAAGATCTCTCTTACCATCTAAACTTTTAAATGCAGCCAGAGCCTGTATCCTGCTGTGCTGGAGGTCTGTGCATCCGCCTTAGGAGTCTCTTTGGTTCTCTAAAACTAACAAACTCAGGGATATGGAAGACCGTACGGCTACCCTTCATAATAGAGAGGAGTCCTATCGTGACACCTGGGGACCATGGCAGCATTTAGTTTCCACAGATGCCTATTTACAGGGGGATCTCGCAACACGATTGATCTTCTCTGGGGGCCCCAGGAGGGGGAGTTTTTGGCCGAATTTTTCCTGTCCTCCATTTTTCTCAGTCTCTATCCCCTGTATGTACTCCCCCCCCCCCCCCTTTTCTTTTTCTTCTTCTTTTGCCTTTACTCATAAGTATTTACCTGTCCTCTATTTGCCTATTACTGCATCAGCTCGTAGCTAGAATTACAGGCTCATTTCTTAGTAGATCTTATCCCCCCCCCCTTTTTTTGGTGGGGTGATTGCCCGCCGGGTGTTTTCTCCTGACCCCGGCTCTCTTTACTTCATCTCCCATTGGTATGCAACATTAAGTTAGAGCTGTTTCCTCTCAGGTTGGACCTACTTATACCATCATGTCCTGGTTATGCTATTCCAGCCTGTTCTGGAACTTACCTGGTCTTATATCATATTATCCCTACAGGTCTAATGTTGTTATCTCGTGTTTCTAACTGGCGGACTTAAGTCATTGTATTTTATGCTCTTTTCATATTAGGACTTGTACAATGCAACCTGTGGTTAAATAAAGGAATTACAAAAAAAAACCCCAAAAAAAACCACTGCATAACTTTGCGCCATTTATATCTGCTCATAGCTCAGGTTCAGAGGGACTTAACAGAGACAACAGAGCATGGGAATGAGACAACACAGGTCTCACATCAGCACACAGCCATAAAAATATCTAACACAACCACAAGCCACACAGGAGCAGTGAACACATCCCACAACCAATATCCACGTGTCACCCAGATGAGGTTCAGTGAACCCAAAAATAGTTCCATCTCCCAGACTTCTCTTCATTTCATTAAAAATGTTCACAAGTTACAGCAACGGCCTTCCACAGAAGATGTGTCTGTAGGACTCCAAAGCCACCAATGATATTCAAGCAATCATGGGGCTGGGGGCCATAAGACTGGCGTTCAAGTATGTAGACACCCCCAAAAACAATGGAGTTCAGGTGTCTACAGTGACGGGTACTGGTAATATTACAGTATACACTTTGGACAATAGTGCTTTTCAAACCTTGTGGTAACCGTTTGGAGAAGACCCTTTTCTGTCCCAGTAAAACTGTCCCCTGTGTACAAAGCCAGCTCCATAAAGACATGATTTGACCAGTTTGGTGTGGAGGAACTCGAGTGTCCTGAACAGAGTCCTGACCTCGACCCTTCTGAACACTTTTGAGAGGATACGGAATGCTGATAGCCAGTCAGGGTTTCTCATTCAACATTGGTACCTCCCAAGGCCACCTGCTCTTTGGTTCCATGGTCACCTTCTCCCATGCTCGCCTCTAGGATTTCTACAAAGCGTCCCCCATCCTCTGGAACTCCTTACCCCAATATACTAGGCCAGGGGCCTCCAAACTATGGCCCTCCAGTTGTTCAGGAACCACAATTCCCATCATGCCTAATCAGGTCTGTGAATGTCAGAGTTTTACAATGCCTCATGGGATGTGTAGTTCGATAACAGCTGGGGGGCCGTAGTTTGAAGATCCCTGTACTAGGCTCTTAATCTGACCCCCTTTAGGTGATACCAGAAAACTCATCTCTTTTGGGGAAGCCTATCCCGCCTCTACCTGAAAACGGAACTTTTACTTTCTCCATTAACTCATCTGCACACAGTTATTACCCTTTTTTGCCACTTCATTTAGATTATAGGCTCTCATGGACAAGGCCCTCCTAACCTTATTTTCTTAAATTGTATTGCAACCATACTGTCTCTCTCTATGTTGTAAAGTGCTGCGTCAACTGTTGGTGCTATATAAATCCTGTATAATGATGATCATCAGTACCCAACCTCCCAAACTGCCTGAATAGGCACAAATCCCCACAGACACACTCAATGTTGTAGAAAGTCTTCTCAGAAGAGTGAAGCTACCCAAGACACATGGTTGTCTCCGAGTGCTTCTTGGACCCATTGACTCGATTCAGCCTTCTCTTCTTTGAAATCTTTATGACTGTCTTTTTCTTTTATGTTCTTATTATTGTTGTTTTGTACTTGCAACATTTCTAATAAAAAGATTATACAAGAAAAAAAAAAAAAAAAAAGGAGTGAAGCCTGTTAAAGCCACAAAGCGGGGCCAACTCCATATTCACAGCCATAGTTTTGGAATGAGATGTCAAGCTCACATGTAAATAGCTTAGTTTATTACATTTTTTCCTAAAGTAGCTGTGAACATACAAAGTTAGAGACATTTTCTAATACTGTTATAACTATCTAGGCACCATATCTGGGTTTGCATGATCTCAGGAGGCATCTTTTCTTTATTTTTAACAAGGTTAAAAAATTCTGTCATGTGACCATGTGTCACTTCTTCTTGATACTGGACGGCGGGGTTACAGGACACTGTGCAGACACACATTGTGTCCGTATTCCATAGTCCCTTCAGCCTGAGACAAGATGCAGGAGGTGCTTGATCCAGGGGTGTATTCAAGAGGCAGGCTGTGATTGGGAAAGCGTAGGCCCTAGAGGTAGGTTTTGGTTGGGAGGAGTGCACATTAGAGGCAAGTTTGGATTGGTTGGGTGAGGGGGGGGGGGGTTGAGGGACCTGTGACAGGCACTCATTAAGAGTGCCAACTATGCCCACCCTTTTCACCTCCCACCTGTATTTTAGGAAGCTGTACCATAGCTTTTATGAATAAACAATAACTATTGGAGGACTGATGAATAAAAGGTCCGCCTCTTCCATTACAGATAATTTTTTAATCATAGAGGCTATAGTACAGCGAATGGCGAAGGGGGCAGAAAGGTTGGGCATAGTCGGCACTCTGAAATGCTTTTTTTACAAGGTTAAAAAGTTCTGTCATGTGACCATGTGTTGCTTTTTCTGGATACCGAAGGGCAGAGTTACAGGACACTGTGCAGACACCTTGCATCTGTATTTCATAGTCCCTTCAGCCTGAAAAGAGGCAGGCTGTGATAGGGAGGGGATGTGCCCTAGAGGCAGGCTTTGAGTGGAAGGGGGTGTGCCCTAGAGGCAGGCTTTGAGTGGAAGGGGGTGTGCCCTAGAGGCAGGCTTTGAGTGTAAGGGGGTGTGCCCTAGAGGCAGGCTTTGAGTGGAAGGGGGTGTGCCCTAGAGGCAGGCTTTGAGTGGAAGGGGGTGTGCCCTAGAGGCAGGCTTTGAGTGGAAGGGGGTGTGCCCTAGAGGCAGGCTTTGAGTGGGAGGGGGTGTGCCCTAGAGGCAGGCTTTGAGTGGGAGGGGGTGTGCCCTAGAGGCAGGCTTTGAGTGGGAGGGGGTGTGCCCTAGAGGCAGGCTTTGAGTGGGAGGGGGTGTGCCCTAGAGGCAGGTTTTGAGTGGGAGGGGGTGTGCCCTAGAGGCAGATTTTGAGTGTGAGGGGGTGTGCCCTAGAGGCAGGTTTTGAGTGGGAGGGGGTGTGCCCTAGAGGCAGGTTTAGAGTGGAACGGGGTATGCCCTAGATAAGTGTTTCTCAACTCCGGTCCTCAGGGCACACTAACAGGCCAGATTTTAAGTATTACCTTGGGGAGATGCAGACTAGAATACTGCAATCACTGAGCAGCAAATGATATCACCTGTGATGTATTTCAGTTTTCTTGCAAACATGGCCTGTTTGTGAACCCTAAAGGCCAGAGTTGAGAAACGTTGCCTTAGAGCAGTGATGGCGAACCTTGGCACTCCAGATGTTTTGGAACTACGTTTCCCATGATGCTCATGCACTCTGGAGTGTAGTTGAGCATCATGGGAAATGTTGTTCTAAAACATCTGGGGTGCCAAGGTTCGCCATTACTTCCCTAGAGGCAGGTTTTGAGTGGGAGGGGGTGTGCCCTAGAGGCAGGTTTTGAGTGGGAGGGGGTGTGCCCTAGAGGCAGGTTTTGAGTGGGAGGGGGTGTGCCTTAGAGGCAGGCTGTAATTGTAAGGGGATGCGTCCCAGAAACAGTTTTGATGGGTGGGGGGAGGGCATGGTGGCTGAGCAAACTACCCAATATAGGCATGCTGTGTGTCTGCACAGTGTCTTTTACCCCCTGAATGAGCAGCCAAAAGATGAAAACTGACCACACTAACACAGACCAGCTTCTGTGCTTTGCGTGGTCAGTTTAGAACAAGGAAGAAAGGTGATTGGCAGCATCAGCCAGCTACTTTAGATGAAAGACGTACATGAAACTGATGAAGATTATGATTTCTAAAATACATAAATGTGAACACACGCAGAAAAAAAAATATTTAGGGTAACCTACACTTTTTGAGGACATGCGCATTACGGTGCATTGTTGACGCGTTTTGCAGTGTTCCGGATGCGTTCCATTCAGAAAAAATGCAACATGTTCTACTTTTCTTGACTGCACTGGAACGCACTGCACTGGTGTGAACTAGAGCAATGGAAATCCATGTTAAACACTGTCCCCTATGCGTTTTTGATGCAGAATAAAAACGCACTGGACTGCATCTGGTGTGTAGCATAAAGCATAATAATATTTAATAAGACATCAAGTAATGTTTACAAGCAGTGATCTATGACAACATTAGCTATGGAACAATGTTTAACACAATTTTCTTCTGATGACAATAAAGAAAAGGGTCATAAAATGTTATCTCCACTAACACCATTTCCTACACATGCAACAACATCGCAGAGTGTCCTTCTTGCAGGGACAGACCTCACAAAACAGCAAACTATGTCACACATCAGGACACCGACTTCCTGAGAGGAAATTCTTCGAACTGATAGAAGTCTAAAACTATGAATAGACACCAAGAGCAAAGAACTCACCAGAAGAATCCCCCGGCAGGTTACAATAGCTTCATTATAAATAATAGCAGAAATGATTCATATAATGAGCCCACTTTTATAAAGCAACCGATACTGTTGCGATCATAACATTATTTATTCGCTCTGTTTTTCCATGACGTTTGGCCAGTCATAGATGGGCAGATAATCGAAGTGTGACGGGGGGCTGGGGCAGACGGTGAACTATCCTCATACCAATGACCTGTCAATGCTTGCCCTTGATGCCAGAATTTTGGCAGCTTATACAAAACTTTATTATAATCGTATCCCTGATTGGACATTAAAAACCCCATTTAATCCAGTTATGTGTATAAAAATAAATCATCGAATGGATGTTTTTTTCTCCCCTACATATAACTACCAAGATCTGTCTTGACATCAGGTATTCTGTAATACCCTGCACAGCAGCACTCAGACTGGAAGTGGGAGAGGTGATGCTCCAAGCCAGTAAGGGCACTTTCACATTGCTCTGTTGCAAAATCGCAGTAAAAACGGATATGCGTTTTTACTACGATTTTGCTGAGTTTCAGATGCGTTTGCTGTGTGTTTCTGGTGAATTTTTGGGTTGGTATGTGAAATATGGACAGGTGACTTAAAAATGCACACCCAAAACGCCAAATCGTGGTTCGTTTTTAACCACAATTTCTATTCATTTCAATGGGAAGCTGTGTGTGAATTTCAAAACTGCACCAAAAATGCAGCATGTAGGACTTATCAAAACGCACGGCACCGGAAATGCAGTGGTGTGAAGAGTCCCATGGGATTTAAAGGGAAACATTTTTCTTGCAAGGGAAAAACGTATCAGTGTGAAAGGGCCCTAAGACTTTGTTGCATTTAAAAGCTGATCTTTGGGATAAAAATCCTTGCAGTGATAACCTTCCTCCTCTAATCTAAAAGGTAGGGGAAAAGGCTGTAAGGGTTAAATGCTCATTAAGTCTAGGAGCAGAGGAAAAGGCTGTAATACTTATTCCTTGCTCCCCTGGGGCTTGTTTCTTCCCTCCAATGCTCCAGCTTGTGGACAGGCCCTCAGTGTCCTCACTTACAATGCAGGACTATTGGTCCTGCATTGTACTTGGTGCAACTGATGGCCTGAGCACTTTAGAAACAAGGTTTTGGTTGCAGAGATCGGGGGAGCCCTGCCAGAGCAAGAGATAGGGTAAGCATTACACCTTTTATTAATATTAATCTAGTCCTAGGCTCGAAAGCTTAAGTTTAATCAAAATTTAAAAGAATAAAAAAAACCAGCATAAGAGACAGTACCTGCTATCAGTGCTGTGTCTTCTGCTTTTTTTTTGGAATCTTCCATCTTCCAACCCCCACAGTGGTAATCCTCTAAAGCCATTAATAGAGAGTTGAGGGACCTGTGACAGTCACTCATCAAGAGTGCCAACTATACCCACCCTTTTCCTCTTCCTCCTGTATTTTTGAAAGCTAGATCATAGCTTCTATGAATGCAAAACAGTTTATGAATGGAGGACAGGCAGATGAAAGAAAGATCCGCCTCTTCCATTCACAGATCATTTTTCAATCCCTGAGGCTATAGTACAGCTTCTAAGAATGGAGGAGGGGGCAGAAAGGATGGGCACATAGTCCGCACTATATAATGTCTGTCACAGGTCCCTTGACCCGTAATGAATGCTTCTGAAAGGTTAGATATTATAGAGTTTAAAAGAAGCTGCAGAACAAAAGCAGCTGGTCATATCTTCTGTCCCTCTGGGACATCTTTGCTGAGTTCCTGGGTATACACACCTGATTTGCCCATTACAAGGGTCTCCCACCATGCCTCTGCTGAGCCAAGAGGTCTATACACCTCTTATGCCCATTATTAGGGGCCCCCACCATTCCCACATACACCTGCTGAGCTCATCATCAGGGGTTTTCATCATCCCTCTGCCAAGTTCTCAGGTCTGTATACCTGCTGTGCTCTTAATGAGGGGGCTCTCATCATCGTTCCGCTAAGTTCCCAGGTCTGTATACCTGCTGTGTTCTTTATGAGGGGTTCTCATCATCGCTCTGCTAAGTTCCCAGGTCTGTATACCTGCTGTGTTCTTTATGAGGGGTTCTCATCATCGCTCTGCTATGTTCCTAGGTCTGTATACCTGCTGTGCTCTATATGAGGGGGTCTCATCATCGTTCTACTATGTTCCTAGGTCTGCATAGCTGCTGTGCTCTTTATGAGAGGCTCTCATCACTCTACTAAGTTCCCAAGTCTGTATACCTGTTGTGTTCTTTATGAGGGGCTCTCATCTTTGCTCTGCTAAGTTCCCAGCTCTGTATACCTGTTGTGCTCTTTATGAGGGGCTCTCATCATCGCTCTGCTAAGTTGCCAGGTCTGTATAGCTGCTGTGCTCTTTATGGGGGGCTCTCATCATCGCTCTGCTAAGTTCCCAGGTCTTTATAGCTGCTGTGCTCTTTATGAGGGGCTTTCATCGTCGCTCTGCTAAGTTCCCAGGTCTGTATACCTGTTGTGTTCTTTATGAGGGGGTTCTCATCATCGCTCTGCTAAGTTCCCAGGTCAGTATACCTGTTGTGTTCTTTATGAGGGGCTCTCATCATCGCTATACAGACCTGGGAACTTGGCAGGGTGATGAGAAACCCCTCATAAAGAGCAGGTATACAGTATACCTGCTCTTTATGAGGGGCTCTCATCATCTCTCTGCTAAGTTCCCAGGTCTGTATACCTGCTCTTTATGAGGGGCTCTCATCATCTCTCTGCTAAGTTCCCAGGTCTGTATACCCGCTGTACTTGACATGATGGGTTCACAACATCCCTTCTGGAATTTTTAAATTGTATTCTATATTACTGGCGTGTACTAAGATGAGCTAGAACATTCAAATGTGAGTGGGAACACCCAATACCCCCAGTTTAACGGGAGAAGAGTTGAGATTTACGCAGTTAGATATGGTTGTAGAAGCACCTAAGGCATAGAAGAAGCAATGAGTAGACTCAGTCCACCAAGATCCACCTTTAGCTTAGACATCACTTTTGGTCAGACGTGCCCCTTAAGCATGCTAAACCTATTACAGGTCACAATAAAAAATATAAACGGAGCATATAGAACCCAAGCAAAATAATCCCATTGTTCTCCTTCCCACCCCCTCTGACCTGCTGAGGAAAAAAAACACTCCTGCAATGGCATTTTAAGGACAATCCATCCACTGACCTTTGGTGGTGCCTCGTCTGAGCCCGCGGAGTCCCAAGACACAGTCACCTGCCTCCTGGACTCCATTCTCATCCGCTCCTCTTGCTGAATCTTCTCCTCTTCTAGGATTGTACTGCAAAGAGAGAAAGAGGACAGGGGTGCTGAGTGTCAGCCTCTGACAAGACACAGTGGGGATATCTGCTATGCATGTCATTTCAGCTGTCACTGTGCCCCCCCCCCCACCCCCCCTTCACAAAGGGAACGCTGTATTTCCATCACTGAGTACTCCTCCAGCAGACCCACTACAGAAGTTAAATTGTAAGCCTGTTTACTAGGAGATAACGTATTGCAGCAGAAAGCAGTGGCAGAAATTAAACATCCTACCACAGGAATGCAGGAAAAACTGAGACCCAAGAACGGACTTCTTCACCAATACTGATATAAAACTATAGATTTTACATACAGTAAAAAATATATTCGTGTAAGCCCTGCCCAGACTTCTGCTTTTAGTTTTTGGATGGAGTGGGGAAGGCTTCCACTGCTATCTGGGGCTCCATAAGAGAGATTTCCCTTCACTTTCTGTACAGGTGAAAACTGTTTTACCAGACAGGAAGTGAGGACAAATCTCCAGCAGGGACAACAAGCTGATGGGGGTCCTAGGCCTAAATATCTCAATAGGAATAAAAAATTATTTATATTTCTGCCTGTGTAGCTATTCGGGGTTCCTACCTAATGAAACTGTTGTCAGCGGGAACAGAAAGCAAAGGAAATATCTGTAAGGGCCCATTCAAACCAGAATCTGCACATACCTGCGCATTTTTGACTGCATGTTTACATGCATTTAATGCATGCTTACATACACTTTGCACCGCGCTCAGCACTGCATTTGCAGTGCTATTTTATTCTATACATTTTTGGGTTTGACTTTCTTGGCTTAAAGGGGTGCAGTGCATTGCATTTAAAGAGCATTTGTAGCGCGTCCCTGCATTTGAGGTGCAGAAAAATACAGCCTGCACTACTTTTTTTTTTTTAAACTTCGCTGAACTGCACTGCAATGATGTGAACTATGCCCATAGGATTTCCTTGGGTTTGGGCTGTCTATGCAGTTGGAGTGCAGTTCAAAATGCATCCCAACTGCGTTCGGTGTGAAAGGGCCGCTCCTAATTGAGGTCCGGATAGCAATAAAATCTGACAAAGGGTTAAAATGCTTTAAGCTGGCAATAGCTGGATCAAAAATTGGCTTGCTCAGCAAGGATCACCCAAGATTTGATCTATCTATGGGCAGGCTGAATGTACTGAAGTCCATCCATTGGAACATTGGCAACCAGCTTGACTGATTATTTTCATGAAATCACTGATTGTGTTGATGGGGGAAATCAAGCAATTTTCTTTTAGGATCCTTTCACACGAGCAGTGCGCTCGCCGGACTCCATTTTTCTCAGCTGGGATCGATCCGCCACTGATTGTGTTGATGGGGGAATCAAGCAATTTTCTTATAGGCTCCTTTCACACGAGCAGTGCGTTCGGCGGACTCCATTTTTCTCAGCGGGGATCGATCCGCCACTGATTGTGTTGATGGGGGAATCAAGCGATTTTTTTTTAGGATCCTTTCACACGAGCAGTGCGCTCGGCGGACTCCATTTTTCTCAGCGGGGATCGATCCGCCGATCCCCGCTAAGCAGGCAGATGACAGCTCTGTCTCCGCTTACTTTGCAGAGATGGAGCTGTCAGATCCCCGCTCTTCTCTATGGGAGATCGAAGGAAAAAGGACCGCCTGTCCGTTTTCATCCGATCCTCCAGACGGATGGAAAATAGGGTTTCCATCCGTCTGGATTTCACGGAGAGGATCGGATAGCAGCGGACATGTCACCGCTGACATCCACTGCTCCATAATAGTACATGGAGCATCCGATCAGGTCAGCCTGAAAAACTGACAGGCGGACCGGATCGGAAAGCCTGTGTGAAAGGGGCATTAATCCTACATAATCTATGGGCTGCTTCAGACCAAGTGTCTGCATCAGATGTCTATTCTGGTGAGGACCCATTACAAGACAAGGCAAAATGTCTCGTCTCCTACCTGGCTGGTTCACATCCCCAACCCACCACATCTTGCACCACTCAGCTGCCAAAGGAACTTAATGAAATGTCACTGTGATATTTCAATAAAAAAAATAAAAAAAAGAAGTAAATTATGCGCCACCATCATCCTACTGCAGCATATCAGTGGCTGTTATCAAATACAGCCAGTGGTATGCACCAGCCCTTGATCTTGCAGCCCATAGCCACATGCTTCAACTGTACTGGGTCTTAATAGCTTGACCCCATCTGGTCTAAATGTATTTCTGAGGGCGGTCAAGACCTGAAGGCGGATAATCTATCGCCCCATTTTTATGGATATATGCTGAAATTACTGATCATCTTATCCTACTGGCGGTGAAGATCAGCTTATAAACCATACTCTGTGACTTTAGGTTTACCTAAAGCCGAGGAGAAAAATGTAATATACTGCAGTGTGTCGGTGCTTAGATGTGGTGGCTGCATTCGTTTTATTTTTGTCCTAGGATGACAATACTCATTCACTGCACCTATAGAGGAACAGTGTTGTCTAATTTGTGGGTGTTTTTTGTGTCATTTTATGTATACTTTTTGTGCAATTAAAGGTTCATAAACCAATACAAGTGAATTGGTTTCTATCGCACTCAGTCCTACATACATATATATACATATACACTCGCACATTTTTTTTTCTCTTTTTTAAATACTTATGCCCATTTCACTTGTGCTAAAAATTATAGGAAATTATATATATATCCACAGTATATATAGATATAGATATAGATATATATATATACACACACAAGGGTTGAGCTCTCATCCATATGGTAGGTTTGTTGTGTTGGATTTTGTTTGTGGAGGAGCTCCCCTTGCTAATTGGAGACCTTGTAGGACTTGTTAGGCTATTGGGTTTTGTTTCATACTAGAAAAGGAAGTGTGTTAAAAGCCTAGTACACACCACTAGTTTGGCTGAACGAAAACAAAAACTGAAAGCTCCGGTCGGAGCCGCTGTACTTCCAATCCTAAGTACAGTGATCTCCCCTGCTGTTCTGTGGTGTTCTGAAAGCGGGACGGTCCCTTGCCAGAACACTCCTGTGAGCGCTCGCAGCCATTGGCTGAGAGCACTGATCGGGAGTCGGTCGGCTGCCGGTTTTCCAGCATGCACGTCTGACAGAAGCAGGCGGAGCAGCCGGCTTCTGGCAGACCAGCATGCAATACACATGGGTCGCATGTCAGACAGTTTTAGCTGAACCAACCAACATTCGGCCTACGCGTACCAGGCTTAACAGTGCAGAACTTCCACCCCTTCAGCTCAAAAAAACACAAGGAAGAGATCCTGTAGTCCACAGAGAGAACTGGAAGGGCTGATAAGGTTGCTTAAGTTAACACTACAGAGTACACAGGACAAAAGTTGATTTCAGGCAGGACCAACAGGCATCTTTTGCACTTCTTAAAACAGAGAAAGCATTTTCAATGGTATATTTAAAGCCCTACTCTGGGCTGTGTGGGAAGATCCGTACAGCTGCTGCGTCTTTCAGCTTGTCGTTGATTTTGGCAGACTGGCTGTAGTGAACCCCTGCCACTCAGGTATAGAAACATGGTCCTCTGCAAGGATGTCTATTGATCCGTAGGAATGAACACTTAGGCTCCATTCACACTTGTGCGGTTTGTCATGTGACTTTGGACATCAAAGTCGCTTAACAAATTGCACAACATTCTTCTCAATGACAACCATTCAAATTAGTGTGACTTAAAGTCACAGCGACTTTGAAAAGGTGACTGCATTACTTTGGTGCGACTCATTCATAGAATGTATAGTCAGATCAAAATTGCACCAAAAGTCGTTCCTAAGTCGCACTGGAAATCGTGCGACTTTGGAGACGCGCTAATGTAAATTGAGCTTTAGAGATTATGTAAACTCACAAATATTAAGGTCAAAGACAGCCAAGCATACTACATTTCCTGCAATATCTGTCTATACTTTACTATCTGCAGGTTGTAGCCACCCGGAAACAATATTGCGCACAATATCCTTCCAGCAAAGATTCCATCATTGATGAGAGCGGAGATACACGGCCCAAGGAATGTCAGAAATGTCATGTGCATGGTCATGAAAGCAGTCACAAATATTTAGGGCAAAGTGCGCAATACAAATCTAACACAAAAAATAAGATCTACTCTAGATAGATGTTTTCGCAGGCCTTGGGAAAGATACAAAACTAGATGGGTAAGTGCAAACGAAGAGAAGAATATAAGCCAGATACATTGACGTCTCTGGCCATATTAGAAGAACATAATGATCAAGCAAAGGTCTCCACGCAAAGTGACAATGTCATGATCGGTGTGCTAAGCTGTAGGGAATATTAAAGCTTGTTTCATTTATCAGCAGAAGGGATGGTAATTGCATTGAATGAGAAGTGTCCCCTGTGATGGTGTGAGTTGTTGTCATTGAAATGTTCATTTCTCTACCCCAAACTCCACCCCCCAGCATCTCCGCAGCTGTGATCTTCAAGTGCTGAGTGGGTAATTATGAGACGCTGGACCACTCGTCAAATGTGTCAATATGCCCGCCCTCTCTACCCCCTGCTGATTAACTTTCTGTAAAAAGCAGCGGTCTATGGAAGGAGGAAGCAGACCTTCAATGACTTTCATTCACCCACCTGTCCCATATGTTGGATTACTTGAAGATCGGTCCATGTACCGAGACCATGTTCAAGCATGGTTGTGGTATATAGATGACTGTGACGGTGTTCACCGTCACTGGGTGTAAAGAACAGATACTTGGGGGACGCCGAGAGAATGGTTTGGAAGGCTTCAAATGGGAGGAGTGATATTTGTCAATGGTTTCTCTCAAGAAATGTGGAGATTTGATCCCACTGTTAGACCTGTGGCCTGTTGCCATTGAGTCTGTGACACCTAGATGTGTATTCCATGTGTTTCAATGTAGACGGACAGACTGTCATTGGCAGTATTGTCCTATTGTCTATCTATTGAGATGGGGTGTGGATTGTATTAAGTCTGCCTGTCCATTTTGTTAAATGTTAATGACCTCACATTGTTCTGTCCGGACGGCCACATAATTAGTTCAGGTTAATTCTGTCTCTGTATACAATTTCATCTGCATAGGATAATGTAATCAGGCAACCCATGACCTGTGTGTAGTAATTTGATAAGGAGGGGGATGTGCTCATGCGTGTATAAATTGAGTGTGAAACTGTTCAATAAAGGAGAGAAGGTTCCAAAACTTGTACGAGTTAAGTTGTTGGCTAGCTTTGTAGGAGGATGGCTGGGAAAATCTGGGGTATATGTTCATGACTGCAAGGAAGCCGTATACTGATGGAAGACCACAAGTACAGCGTGGGTTAGCGGTTCCGTTACAATGACATTTTTGTGGTTTTAAATGGCTCCTCTGCAGAATTTGATAAGTTTGTCTTTTTAGTTAGCCCTCCATTCACACCTGAGCAATCTGACGTACATTTCCAGAAGCATTGACACTAGATTCCAATGAAAATCTAATGTGCTTGTTCATGTACGCAGGGGTGTCCAAACTATGCCCTCCAGCTGTTCGTGAACTACAGTTCCCAGGAGGAATTGTAAATCTCTGACATTCACAGACATAACTAGGCATGATGGAAATTGTAGTTCCTGAACAGCTGGAGTCCATAGTTTGGACATCCCTGATGTACGATCAGTGTTTTGTCCCTCAATGCTCAGAAAAAGTACATGAGCTCTTGGGGCATGGTCGCCCATTTTTGGCCCCAATAGACTTGAATGGGAGCTTTCCCATTCACTTACACCTTAACACTTAGTTTAATCCATTCTCTTCTAGGTCATCTGTTGCTTTCCTCGATATCAGTGTGTCTGTTGGCCAGGAAAATAAGACTTTCAATAATCTCTACAGTAAACCTACAGACAGGAATGCCACATTGCATTTCTGTATGCTAAACATTAATGCAAGAATTTATCTGTCTCACAACTTGTGTGTATCCACAGGCACAGGATATACTCCAATCCTGAGGATCAAAGAATATAGACAAATCATGTGTGACAGGTTTTTGCAACATGTTGCAGTAACTTTGTATACTTCTAATGAATAAAAAAAAAAAAAAAATGAAACAGTGCTGATAGAGTGCATCTTGCTAGCCAATCAAAATGTAGCAAAAACATACCCATCAGCAGGACCGGTATTTCAAACAACCCCTCCCCCTAAGGGTGACCTGGTCCGGTTGTCGGTTATTTATTTTTAGCTACAATATCTGACATATGTATTGTCACCAGAGAAGACACTACAGACCAATAATTGAAATACGGCACAACACAATGAAGCACTACAAGATATGGAAGCCTCTGCAAAAGTTGCTTCTAATAAAACAGTAAACTAATAATCAAAATAATCTTGAAGAGCTCTTCTACTTAACCACTTTACGTCTGTTCACAGTAATACTACTGCGGCAGAGTGGTTCGTTATCGTCTGATGACGTAGTATTAACGTCGTCAGACACTCCCCCTTCTGGGCGGCGCTTGCGCGCCGCCGGAGGCTCGCTCCCGCTGTTTTCATTCACAGCGGGAGTCGGGCCAGGGGAGGAGCAGCGGCGATCGCCGCTGCTCTGCCCCGATCGCCGGGGATCGAGTCTGGAGATCCGCCCGCTGTGTGTAAACACAGCGGGCGGATCTCCATAGTGACAGGGAGTGACAGATCGGACTGTTCAGCATAGCTGGACATCCGATCTGTCCCTGACTCACTTAGTCACCTCCCCCCTACACGTCAGTAAGCACCAGGCATACATTAACCCCTCCCTCTCCAATAAAATTAACCCCTTCCCTGCCAGTGTCATTTTTACAGTAACAGTGCATATATATAGCACTGATTACTGCAGTAATGTCACTGGCACCCCCAAAAGTGTCAAAAATGTCAGTCAAGGGTCCGATCTGTCCACCGCAATGTCGCAGTCCCACAAAAAAAAATCGCAGATCGCCGCCATTACGCGTTAAAAAAAAAAAACACCAAAAATGACAGAAATCTTTCCCTTTGTTAGTAAACGCAATAACTTTTGCGCAAACCAATCAAAATACGCTTTTTGCAATTTTTTTTACCAAACATAGGTAGCAGAAAACAAATTGGCCAAAAATTTTTTAAAAAATTGGTTTTTACATCTTTTTTGGGGGGAATTTCATATAAAAAAATGTTAAAAATATTGTTATTTTTTCAAAATAAACGCTCTTTTTTTGTTTATAGCGCAAAAAGTAAAAATCGCACAGGTGATCAAATACCACCAAAAGAAAGCTCTGTTTGTGGGAAAAAAAAGGACATAAATTTCGTTTGGGTACAGCGTCACACGACCGCGCAATTGTCAGTTGAAGTCGCACAGCGCCGAATCGCAAAAAGTGGCCTGGACGGAAGACAGCAAAATCCTCCGGTGGTAAAGTGGTTAAAGAACCAAAGTAAAAATAAATAGATGAAATTATCAGAACTAGTTTTTGCTGCAATATTCATAAGCAATCCAGAGATTTCTGTGCAGTACTTTTTGCTATTGCTAGATGTCCTCAGTCTGATGGCCCGCACCATTCAACCTTTCTCTAATCCCAGGTCGTCCTGGACCCGCCCCCAGCCTGTGACTAGGCAGTAAAGTAGAAGCAGTACAGTGAGGAGTTTATCTCTCTGTGACTCTTCCCTCTCCTCCTATCAGCATGCTCCTTGTCACCACATGTACCGATTGGCTCTTTATGCTGCTTCTTAAGGCTCATACACACTTGACGGAAATTGGACGAAATATCCTCCGATTTTTCTCTCTCTTGCTCAGCGTTCATAACTGTTTTGAGTTGACAGTGCATAAATGTTCACGAAATTTCTCGTCCGATTTTATTTTTTTTTTGGGACATTTGTTCCCAGACTCCCGGGTTGTCAGCAACTTCAGATCATGTGCGGTCTTTCGTATCTGATTTTTCGTGGATGTACTGCATACACATTAAACGAAAATTGGTCGTCTGGGGACGGACGATAAAAATTTTGGTGTTTGTCCCGCCGTTTTTTTACGCTGAAAATGTCAGCATCGGCTGTTGAAAGTTGTGTACACACTAGCCGAAAATCGTACGATTTTACCTCGGATGGGATTTTTCGGCAGATTTTCTACTAGTGTGTACCCCACTTTACTCTCACATTCCAGCCTTGCTGTATAGGGACTGCAATATCAGGTCAGATCCAGATACAGTAAAACCTTGGTTTGAGAGTAACTTGGTTTAAGAGCGCTTTGCAAGACCAGCAAAATTTTCAAATTAATTTTGACTGGATATACAAGCGATGTCTTGATATACAAGTAGTGTCATATCACAACTGGGTATAAAAGAGAAGAGAGGCGCCTCTAACTGTAGAAATTTGGTTAGATTTAATGAAGGTACAACATTTAGCAACTCACATGGTTGATGATTGGAACAGGCACATCTAAGTATGCAGGCATCCAGGCTAAAGCTGTCCACATAGACCGTCCTCCGCACCTCCATCTACGGCATCCCTTCCATGCTGCCCCTCGCTTTCAGATCGCTTTACTCCAGGGTGGTCTTCCCGGTCAGGATTACAGACTAGCAGCGGGCGGTGCAGAAGATAGTCTTTGTGGACAGCTTTACCCCGGATGCCTGCATACTTAGATGTGCCTCTTTTATTCATCAACCATGCGAGTTGCTAAATGTTGTACCTTCATTAAATGGAACCATATTGCTACACTTAGAGGCGCCTTTCTTCTCTTTGATACTCTGTAGCTCCTGCTGGATTTTGCTTCTAATCCCCTTGTGGAAGCGGCTATTTGTGGATGGACATTTTATGGTTATATAACCTCTCGCAATGCTATAATCTTTTTATATGGACTATAAACTGAAGGACTTATGAATAAATGGTTGTGGAACGAATCGTCTGATTTTCCATTATTTCTTATGGGGAAATTCGCTTTGATACAAGAGTGCTTTGGATTACAAGCATGTTTCCGGAACTAATTATGCTCGCAATCCAAGGTTTTACTGTACTTGCATTTAAAAAATACATTCAAAGATTACACAGCTGCACTAATTTGGTCAACTAATTTGGCAACCAATCATAACCTGTACTGCTGAAAACAGACGAGCACAAGATAAATTCTGATAGGCTGCTACTGAGTACTGAGTAAGTCTTCTTAATCATACTCCAGGAGAAAAGGCCACTGATTAACAATGAGCCATAGAGGAGTAGCCAGTGCACCCTAAATATTACAGCTGGTGCCCAATTTCAGGGCTGCAGCTAGAAATTCCCGGGGACCATCCAGCCTACCGGACACGAACCCCCACGCCCTGCCAAAAATATTATAAAAATGATATTATCTCAGCATAAAACCCTCCCCCTCAAAAAAAAAAAACCTGCACTAATCGGCACATTTACTCTCTAAAAATAAATTCTGTCTGCAAGCCAATATTTTCCCCAAACAAAAATGCAAATATTTCCCCTCCCAGCACAAATCTTTGCCCCCCAATCCCACCTCCCAGCTCAAATCACACCCTAATTCCCCTTCCTATCAGAAAATCACCCACCTAGCACAAATCCTCTTTTTTCTCAAATTCCCTATCCTAGCACAAATCCCACCCCCCCCCCCCCAATCTCTCCTCCTAGCTTAAACCCCCCCCCCCATTCCAGCAAAAATGTCCCCAATCTCTCCTCCTAGCAACCCCCCCAAATACCCACTCACAGCACAAATAACTCCAATCCCTCCTCTGAGCACCAAAAATAAAAAATTAAAGTATTAAAGGTAATATAAACAATAAAAAAAAAAAAAAAAATTAAAGCGCTCCGTCCCTCCGAGATCCCGCGCAGAAGCGAACGCATACAAAAGTGACGCCCTCATATGTAAACGCTGTTCAAACCACATGTAAGGTATCGCCGTGATTAAGCAAGAGCAATAATTCTAGTCATAGACCTCCTCTAACACTAAACTTGTAAACTGTAGGAATTTTCAAAGCGGCGCCCATGGAGATTTTTAAGTACCAAAGTTTGTCGCCATTCCACAAGCGTGCGCAATTTTAAAGCATGACATGTTAGGTATCAATTTACTCGGAGTAACATTCTCTTTCACATTATTGAAAAAAATTGGGCTAACGTTACAGGTTTTCTTATTTTTTAATTCAAAAATGTATTTTTTCCCAAAAAATTGTGTTTGTAAGACTGCTGCGCAAATACAGTGTGACAAAGTATTGCAACAATCTCCATTTTATTCTCTAGGGTCTCTGCTAAAAAAATATATGTTTGGGGGTTCTAAGTAATTTTCTAGCAAAAAATACTGATTTTAACTTGTAAACAAGTGTCAAAAATAGGCCTGGTTTAAAGTATATCTAATGCCAAAACTGGTTTGTGGCTTTGAGTAGTGTGCGAAAGGGTTAGAACTCCTGTCAGGTATTCATTACTGTCTGGGTCCCCACTGGGGAAATTCACCCGGTTTGTCCTGGTATCCATTGTCACCTGGACAGAAAGTAAAATCCAAAATGCCAGAACAGGAATAGTGTGGAAATGTCTAAAAGGGGGGCACCTGCTCTGGAGAGAACAGTCTACCAGTAGGTTTACATTACTGCTTATTGGTAACGTCCACCAAATCACGCACTATCCTGACACACAGAGAAACACGCTGCTATTTAGCAGACATGCAATGGTGCCATTAATTGGTAATAGACCTCATGCATCTGCAAACGCACCACATTTTTGTAAAAGAGTCTAATTTCTTTTCCACGTCTTTAACAAGTAGGGAAGCCCATTGGAATAAAAGGGCTGTCCAGAACCGTGCTTGGTCGCGTTTGCTGGTATGAACCAAGCCTTAGAGGGAATTTCCCTTCCCCTTCCAGTTGTGTCTTTAGAAGAGGAAGGGAAATCCCCCCAACGGAACACAAACAGCTAAAAAAAAATAATAAAAAAATAAATTGATGGCCTTTAACCCTTACCAGCTTTCTAAAATTAAAAACTTTTTGGCTTAAGCTCCTGTTCACATTGGAGTGACTTGTCATGCAATTTGACAGGTTAAATCGCAAGACAAGTCTCATCCTATTGCCGGCACTGGCACTGTTCAAATCAATTTGAAAAAGTAATACATGCACTACTTTTGGCGATTTTGGGTGCAACTTGAATAGCTATCTGTGCATGAAGCCGCACAGATGTCTTCAAAGTCGCACGGAGTTGAGGCTTTGAAATCGTGTGATTTCAGATGACGTTGCACGATTTAACGCAGTCAATGTGAATAGGGGGCTTAGATAAATGTAACCGCCTGCCAACCGCATCACGAGGATGTACGGCGGCAAAACTGCCTCAGTGTGCTGGATCACGCACCTTGTGCTCAATCCGCGTGCATAGGTCACGCGCCCGCTGGCCTGGCTGTGAAGTGTCACAGCTCATGCCGATCACCGGGCCCTGTCCAATAATCGACAGCCGCCCCCCGGTGATCGGCTCTGAGCTTTCCCCTAAACACAGCTCTGTGAATGTAAACAACACAGAGCAGTGTTCAGTGACAGTGGATCTCGTTGTTTATTTCCTGCTAAGCAGGGAAGGAAAACAACTAGATCCCCAGTAAGGCTGCATTCACATGTCAGCGAATGGATCGTGGGCAGAAACACCGCAATTCCGCCCGCGATCCGGAGATCGTTGCAAATCGCGGGACGCCTGTGCATCGCCCATGATTTGCAATAGCACCCCAAACGCTGAGCAATGTTGCCGCGATTTCCGTCTGCCGAATCGCGGTAACATCGCGCAAAAAAAAATCGGGGGACGCATGACGCCCAGAAAAAGGTACAAGAGCTTCTTTGGGGCATCATGCGTCCCGCAATTTTTTGTGCGCAATGTTACCGCGATTCGGCAGGCGCAAATCACGGCAACATCGCACAGCGTTTGGGGTGCTATTGCAAATCACGGGCAACGCACAGGCGTCCCGCGATTTGCAATGATTTCCGGATTGCGGGCAGAATCGCGGTGATTCTGCCCGCGATCCATACACTGACATGTGAATGAAGCCTTAAAGCAGCACACAGTACACACAAACACTTTGTAAACTACATTTAACCCCTTGATTGCCCCAAGATGTTAACCCCTTCCTGCCCAGTATCAGTACAGTGACAATGCAAATTAGCACTGATCACTAATAATGTCACTGGTGAGGTCAGAGGCAGTTAGTCAGTTTCCCCCAGCAAAAGTTAGTGTGAGATTGCCCATCACATCATCGCAGTCCCGAAGTTGCTGATCGCCACCATTACTAGTATAAAAAATAAATAAAAATTACAGTATATATCCCATAGTTTGTAGACACTATAACTTTCACACAAACCAATCAATATACACTTATTGGGATATTTTTTTTTTTTTTACTAAAAACATGACATGTAGCAGAAAACATTTTGGCCAATTTATTAAGAGATTCGATTTTAATTTTTTAATAGGATATGTTTTATAGAAGTAAAAAATATTGTTTTTTTTTCATTTATATAATAAAATTTTAATAAAATTATATACAAATGTATATAATAAACCAGAGGTGATCAAATACCACCAAAGGAAAGCTCTATTTGTGTGAAGAAAATTACATAAATTTCGTTTGGGTAAAGCGTTGCATGACTGCGCAATTGTCTGTTAAAGTAGCGCAGTGCCTCATAGCAAAAAAATGGCCTCATCATGAAGGGGGGGTATTACGTTACGGAGCTGAAGTGGTTAAAGTTACAACTCCAACTAAGAAATGTTAAAAATTCTGAAAGGAGTGTGTAGAATTTTTAAAGAAGGGGTACAAATCAGGAGTATATAGGTTTCCAAGATTAGAGGAACTACATGTCCAAGTTGGTCCTGCAAGACACACGAGATTCTTTAGCTCCAGAAAAATGAGAACAGGGCAAACAGCCCTAAACTTTTTCGAATACAAGACAGAATCTTTAGATGTAACTTACCTAAAGCAGTGCACAAGACTAGCATGAATTTGTGCTCAGCAGCCGGCGAGCTGCCGCCTCCTCACTCTGCTATGTGGATTGTTAATGTTGGACCGCTGCCATCATCTTAGACACTAGAAGGAAATTTGAAGTCAGCGGAGATTCCAAAAGCAAGCTTCTCGGGCAGCAGTACGGCAAAAATCCGCTCCAACGCTGCGCCGTGTGCACCCTATACTATCCGAGCGTGCGGCAACTCTCCAGAAATGAATAATTTTTCCCATATTACGCACGCAGACAGGAAAATACGGCACAACTTTCACTTCCCCTCTATAAATACTTCTATAGGGCTGTAGGAGAGTGGAGAGTGGCTCCAATCCGCCAGCATCCCAGCGAGGAAAATAAGAGAGTCAGCTGCCTGCCCGGCTGTAAAAATAACACTGCATGTTTCAGATGCCTTGTAGATTTCCTTAACAACAAAGCCTGGCTCAGATGTATATCTGGAGGTATGGATTTTATGCAGTAACAGGATTATTAACCCTTCTGGTGCTGTGGGCTTGCATCATGTAAAAACATATACAGGCATACCCCACTTTTAAGTACACAATGGGACCAGAGCATGTATGTAAAACGAAAATGTACTTAAAGTGAAGCAATACCTTTTTTAATTTCTCAATGCATGTAAATACATCAGCTCCATAGGAAATCTTGGTCATGGAGCTTGACATGGCACTGCTCCCAAACCATAAGTGACAAAGACACCAAGCTTGGGGAGCATGTTAAGGGGATCCAGGACTATGACATGGTAGATTACCTAGTAGATTACCTAGGCAAGCGGCCACAAATAGGATATGTTGTAGTCCTGGGTCCCCTCTCGGTGCTTCCTAAGTTTGGTATCCCTGTCACTTATGGTTTGGGAGCAGTGCCATGTAAAGCTGACCAAGATTTCCCATAGACGCCAATGTTAAAATCCGGGAGTAGTGCCATGCCAAGCTGACCAGGCTGTGTCTATACTCGCGAGTGTATGTAAAGTGAGTGTACTTAAAACAGGGTATGCCTGTATATAAGCCATATCTGTTTGAATTTCATGGTCATATCCCCCCCCCCCCCCAAAAAAAAAAAAAATATATGGTAGTAGTGTTATCAGTGCTGGAAATGCAAAAAAACAGTCTATACATTTCCTACTGAATTTAGAGGATGAAACTTTGTAGCCTTACAGTGAGCCTAAAGAAGAATTTAAACCAACTGCATTTAAGCCCCGACTCTGGCAATTACAAATAAACTACCCCTGCACTACAAGGGTTAAATGTTCTAATTCTAGGGGATGAGGGGTAAGGTGTAATACCGCACTCTGGTAGGCTCCAGCTTGTGAGCAGACCCTCATTGCCCTGCCACTGTATTTGATGTCATCATGTGACTGCGGCCCAGTCCATCTTATAGGAGGTGGCTTAGGGGGGACCTTGTAGAGTGAAAAATAAGGTTAAAGCGTAACTCCACTTTTGTTTAGAACAAAAACATTCCCCTCTGGGTGATCTCTGTACATTGCAGGGATATTAAACTTTGTTGCAGATTCCTTCCTTTTGTTATTCTGAAGAAATCATTGTTTGTGCCTCTGTGCTGAGTGGGTGAAATGGGAGTGGTTTCATAATTATCAATCAGCTGCAGGGCTCTAATGAGGAAAGCTGCTGGGCCTGCATCCCTTTAGTCTTGTTCCCATTGGGAGTATTTCACCAAAAATGATATTTTTGTTGCAGGGGATGCCAGAAATCTGACTTGCATCTTAGTGTAGACTTCTGGGAAAATTGGTGAGCCAATCACACAAGCAGGAAATGTTTCTGGGGGTGTGGTCAGTATACATTCTGTGTACAGAACAGCTCCAGGCGGCCATATTGCATTTACAGAAAATTACAACAGCTGCCGATTGAAAAAGAAAGGCAATTTTTAATAACATTCGATCACAATATGATTTGTGTCACAACTGTATACGCTATATTGTTTGTTTTTGTTGATTTTTTTTTCTATATGAAAGTGGAGTTACCTTTTAAGTAATAACTCTAGGGGGATGAGAAATAAGATTTAACAAGCATTTTACCTTGCAGTGCCATGCTATAACCCAGGGGTGTCCAAACTATGGCGCTACAGCTGTTCAGGAACTACAATTCCCATGAGGCCTTGTAAATCTCTGACATTCACAGACATAACTAGGCATGATGGGAATTGTAGGTCCTGGACAGCAGGGCCATAGTTTGGACATAGCTGCTCTAACCCAAGAGTCTCCAAACTTTCTAAACAGAGGGCCAGTTTACTGTCCTTCAGACTTTAGGGGAGGTCAGGCTGTGGCCATTGGGAGTAGTAAAGGTCCTGACATCGGTGGGGAAAAATAATGCTCAATCGTTTGTTTCAGTGGAAGTAATTGTGCCCCATCATTGGTGTCAGTGGGAGGAATTGTGCCCTATTGTTGGTGTCACTAGGAAGAATTCTGCCCCGTCATTGGGCCCCATTATTTATATCCATTTGAAGAAATTGTGCCCCATCATTGGTGCCTTTGGGTCAAATTGTTTGTGTCATTGAGAACAATCGTGCCCCATCATTGGTGTCATTTGGAGAAATTGTGCCCCATCATTGGTGTCATTGAGCCCCATTGTTGGTGTCATTGGGTGAAACTGGGCCCAATCACTGGGATTAGAGGGATGAATTTTGTCCCATCATTGATGTCAGTGGGGGGAATTATGGCCCCAAGGGCCAGAAAAAAGCAAGGTAAGAGCCGCATCTGACCCCCGAGCTGGCAGGGGGCCACTGCTCTAATCAGTAAACATCTCCAGAAAATACTGAATATAAATTTCTAACTAGCAGGCAAAGAGAGCACTAGGCTCCATTTTACACATTTACCTAAGGCTAACTTTCACTAACTACAACCAATTATTTACACCTGGCTCCTACCCCATAATTCGATTTAACATTTTTTTTTCTTGGAGGGGTGGTGGATGTGATGTTACCTTTTTGTGATAGGCGATAATTACATTGCTGCCCCCCCCCCCCCCGCATCTGGGTAGGTCCACATCCCACAGGGTTTTAGGAACTAGCAGAGACCTGCAGCACATGTATGCAGGTTTCCCCCACAAGTGCCAAGCTTTCAAAAACCAGCATTATGGGGAAGCCCTATAGGTTCGAATGGCACATACGCAAAGCATTCAAAGATAGCAGCACAGGGCCAACATAACTGCGGCGGAATTTACTTTTTAACTGCTTTACTGGAAAAAAAAAAAAAAGTCTGTTAACCAAGCTAAAGGACAAATTACACACAGCTGAACTGAGTTAGAGCAGAGATAATACGATTCTACTTCCCCTCCTCTACATGTATGGATCTGTAGTGGATGATAAGGCCTGCATGTGTCTTCCTGGGGCAGTTTCTCCCCTAAACAGAAATGTTCTAAATGTGTATTGTGTGCAATGTACAATTGTGTAGCCATGGGAAAAAAAAAAAAAGGCAAGGTTTTATAGCCTACCCAAGAAGGCTTGTTAAGGGGCTGGTGTGCACTGTCCCATAAACTATGGAATATTGTCTAATCTGGCCAGAAAATGCGTAACTGGGAGACAGTCATCTAATGTCTAGTGCAGGGATCCTCAAACTACGGACCTCCAGCTGTTGCGGAACTACACATCCCATGTAGCATTGTAAAACTCTGACATTCACAGACATGACTAGGCTTGATGGGAATTGTAGTTCCCGAACAACTGGAGGGCCATAGTTTGAAGATCCCTGGTCTAGTGGCACCTAGAGACAGTTTGAAAGCAAACAGCTACTGCTGTGCTCTCCAAAATATATGCTGCAGAGATTGACGGTAGCTCTGAATAAGAAGGGGGCTTGTGGTGTAATCCCACCTTAGGTGAACTTTGTTCTATACCAGACCCGCAAAGATGGGTGTCCCACGGGATTAAATACCTCTACCATCTTTTTAATATACATGGCTTCAAATCATTTTCTTCTTTAAAAGAACAATTGTCCTCATTATTCATTCTATTACTACCAGTTATGTCATGCAGTGCGAGCTCAATTTGATTCCCTAGATAATCCCTTATGTGTGACTCCCCTAGAAAAAAATGCTACGCCGATCTGACTCTACCAAATTTGTTTCCACTTATTACTCTGCATTCATGACTGAACCTAATCCTAGGGTTATCGCTGCACATTCACAGAATCTGACTGGTCTGAATTTAGTGACACCTACAAGACTTCTGTTATTTCTCCAAAACCAGGATTATTCAGCTTAACTTTTTTCTCCAATCTTACTTTACTCCAACTAAATTGCATTGAATGGGTTTACGTTCAGGGACTGCAGACAGGTCGCTGACTTCCTCCATTGCTTCTGGTCCTGTCCTGTGGTCCAGGGATTTTGGATTGAGGTGGGCTCCTTTCTTTCCTCTGCATTGAGCCTTTCTAATGTCCTCCATCCTAAAAACTGCCTCTTGGGACCTGTCCCTTTTTAAATCTGCTAAATGACTTACGTTTTGTTTTTCTGTTAAAAAGGCAATTATGCTGTCTTGGAATGGGTGTAATCCTAATGGTTTAAAGCGGAGTTCCGGCCTCGGGGGTCAATTTTAGCTAAAAATACCCCCGGGACAGTCAGGGCTAGTACATTCCACAATGGATAGCCTCTGAACTGTCCCAGGTTGCACTTACCTGTAAGAAGAAATACTTACCTTAAAAAGTTATTCTCCAGCGCTGCCATCTCAGGTGTGGGCAGCTGAAACCACAGCTTCCCTCTTCGTGTCCTCTTCCGTGACTTCGGAGTCCCATAATGCACTGCACAGGCCCCGCTCGTCACTTCCGGTGCAGGTGTGGCATCCCTTCACAGCTTCTGGGCATGCCCAGAAGCTGTTTAGCAGGGAATGCCGCGCCTGCACTGGAAGTGACGAGCGGGGCCGGTGCAGGCGCATTGATTCCTGGGAGCGATGACATTCAGCTCTCAGGAGTCATCGCAAACCAGAAGAGACGGTGCGGGCCGCGGCCGCAGAGGGAGGAAGTGGAAGGAAGGTGAGTATATTTTCTTCTATAATAAGGTAAGTGACCAAAAAAAAAAAAATCCGCAGTATCCATTTCTTTTTCAGGTTGCACTCAGCAAGTGGATGGCCCAAAATCGATTTTTCAGATTTTGAGGCCGGAACTCCGCTTTAAGATTATTAAGGGCTCCCTTCTGTTATATGGCCTTACTTTTGTACTTCGGCTAAAGCCCCAAAAATATTTGATAAATTAGGGGGTAGATGGATCTCCAGTCCTCACACCTTAGCCTCTCTAGATCCGGGATCTTGAAAAAAAAAACGGAATTTTTGTAAAATCTTACCTGTAAAATTCCTTTCTCTGAGTCCTCCGACAGTCGCCGCCTCTTCATATTCGTCACATATGGGGTATTAGACTTTGCTCCGAAGGAATAGCTAGGCAACAGAATATGTTAACAATAAAGCTTTTAACATATCCCACCCTCAAGGGGTGGTCCCCTCAGTCAATACCCTCCTACTTCCTGCAACCATATCTCAGTTTTAGTGGAATAGCAGTAGAGTATACAACCAAACCCCAAAAGAGGGGCGGGGGCGGCGACTGTCGGAGGACTCAGAGAAAGGAATTTTACAGGTAAGATTTTACAAAAATTCCGTTTTCTCTTACGTCCTCCGACAGTCGCCGCCTCTTCATATTCGTCACATATGGGGATGTCCCAAAGCAGTGCAAACATGAGGGGTGGGAAACGCATCCGCGCCGAAAAGGCAACGCAGTCTCCGCATCAAAGAAAGGAACCTTACCAAAGGAAGGAAACCAGCTGGACAACAGTACAAAACAAGTGCTCAACAGGAGCAACAACCCAGGAAAAGACAAAAAACCAGGGGATACAAAAAACTATCCCAACAGCCAGGAGTCCCCAACAAGGGACCCTATGGAACAGCCGCACTAAGAACCTTGCGGCCAAAGGAAGCATCCGCCGATGCCTGAACATCTACTTTGTAGAATTTAGTGAAAGTGTGCACGGTCGACCAGGTCGCCGCCTTACACACCTGGGCTACAGAAGCCCCATGACGACAGGCCCAAGACGTACTCAAAGATCTAGTAGAGTGCGCCTTCACAGGGACAGGAGGAGCCTTACCCTGCAAGGCATAGGCCTGTTCAATGGTCTGCCTGATCCATTTGGCGATGGTAGAGGCCGAAGCCGCCATACCCTTCCGAGGACCCTCTGGAAGAACAAACAAGGAGTCAGTCTTACGAAAAGACTCAGTCGATTTAAGGTAAACCCTTATCGCCCGAACAACATCCAGAGAATGCAATCTCACCTCCTTTGGATGTTTAGGCTTCGCGCACAGCGAAGGCAAGACAATATCCTCATTAAGATGGAATTCCGAAACTCGTTTCGGAAGAAAAGAAGGATTAGGTCGCAAGACCACCTTATCCAAATGAATAACCAGGTACGGAGACTTGCAGGACAAAGCTGCCAGCTCCGACACTCTGCGAGCCGAAGTGATCGCCACCAAAAAGGCGACCTTTTTGGACAACATAGACAACGAGATCTCCCTGATCTGTTCAAAAGGAGCACGTTGTAACACAGATAGAACGAGATTCAAGTCCCAAGGGGGCAAAGGATCCCTCCTAGGAGGAACCAGATGCCGCACACCCTGAATAAAGGTGCCAACCAAGGAGTTGGAAGCCACGGGACGTTGAAACAGAACGACCAGCGCAGACACCTGACCCTTTATCGTAGCCAGCGCCAAACGCTGAGCAACACCCGTCTGAAGAAAAGACAGCACACGGGAAACCGAGTACGTGCGGGGTGAAAACCCCCTGGACTCACACCAGGCAAAATAGGCCTTCCAAGTACGGTAATAAACCTTCCCCGAGGAAGACTTCCTCGCGTTGATCAAAGTATGAACGACCTCTGGAGAGAGACCCTTCTCCCTCAGGACCTCTGTCTCAACAGCCAGGCCGTCAAAGCCAGCGACTGTAAAGCAGGATGGTAAATCGGTCCCTGAGACAGTAGATCGTCTCGAAGAGGTAGACGCCAAGGGGCGTCGACCGCCAGATTCACGAGGTCTGCGTACCAGGACCGGCGAGGCCAGTCCGGTGCCACAAGAATCACCGTGTTGCGTTCCGAGAGTAACCTGCGAAGGAACCTGGACAGCAACTGAATCGGTGGGAACGCGTACATCAGCCTGTACCGATGCCACGGGGCCACTAACGCGTCTGCCCGAGGGTCGCGCGTCCTTGCCACGAACCTTCTCACCTTGTTGTTGAGACGAGACGCGAACAGGTCCACATCTGGAAGACCCCACTTCGCGCACAACATCTGGAAGACAGCCGGGTGGAGAGACCATTCCCCCTGATCCAGGGTCTGGCGACTCAGATAGTCCGCCTGCCAGTTCTCCACCCCCGGAATGTGAACTGCCGTTATCGCCGGGACATGAGTCTCGGCCCAAGACAGAATGTCGGCCACTTCTCGAGCCGCTCGGGCACTCCTGGTGCCCCCTTGGTGGTTGATGTAGGCCACCGCCGTGGCATTGTCCGTCTGCACCCGAACCGGGCAGCCCTGCAGCCGGTCCGTCCAGCGATGAAGACAGAGATTTATCGCACGTAATTCCAGAATGTTGATCGGAAGGGAAGACTCTCCCTCCGACCAAGTCCCCTGGGCAGACAGAACGCCCAGAACACCACCCCAGCCCGACAGGCTGGCATCCGTGGTGATCACCGTCCACGAGATAGGACGAAACGACTTGCCCCCGGACACCATCGGGGACTGGAGCCACCACAGAAGGTTCCTTCTGGTGCGATGACTCAACGAGATCTGAAGATCCAGAGATTGAGGTCGCCCGTCCCACTTGGACAGGATCTCCGCTTGGAGACCCCGCGTGTGGAACTGGGCGAAGGGAATCGCCTCGAAGGCCGAGACCATCAATCCCAGACATCTCATGCACGTCCTTAAAGACGAGTGCGGAACGTCCCTGAGGGACCTGACTTCCTCCTGAAGAGTTCTGAGTTTGTCTTCCGGCAGGAAGACCTTCGCTTGTACCGAGTCCAGAATCATTCCCAGGTAGGGAAGACGAACCGACGGACTCAGCGTCGACTTTGGAAAATTTATCGTCCAACCAAACTCCTGTAGAGTTTGCATCGTGACAGACAGGTCCTCCTCCAGACCCTGGCTGGTCGCAGACCGAACCAGGATGTCGTCTAGATACCCCAGGACAGAAATGCCCTGGGCCCTCAACAATGCCAGAACCGGTGCAAGCACCTTGGTGAAGACCCGCGGAGCCGAGGCGAGACCAAAAGGCAACGCCACGAACTGGTAGTGATCCTCCGCAATGGCGAATCGAAGGTACCTCTGGTGACCTTCGAAAATGGGGATGTGAAGGTACGCATCCTTCAAATCGATGGAGGCCATGAATTCCCCCGGAACCAGGGCAGCCACCACCGACCGCAGGGATTCCATGCGGAACTTGCGAACCCGCACAGAGCGGTTCAGAGCCTTCAAGTCCAGAATCGGACGAACCTTGCCCTCCTTCCTGGGCACGGTGAACAGATTGGAATAAAACCCCCGAAATCTGTCCCGATGAGGCACCGGAACCACCACTCCCTGAGCCCTCAGGTCCCGCACCGCCAGGTGCAGGTCCCGCAAACGCTCTGGAGACAGTTGAAGATTTGAGGGAAAAAATCTGCTCTCCGGCCGAGAGAGAAACTCGATCTTGTAACCAGATCGAACGATTTCCTGAACCCATCTGTCCCGCACACGGGCCAACCAGGGCTTAAGAAAACCGAGCAAGCGTCCCCCCACCCCAAAACTGGGTGAGGGCGCCCCTTCAGGCCGCACTGTTATGGGCTGCAGATCCGGATTGGCCGGACTTCTGTTTACCAGACCAGGGCTTCTTCTGAGAGCCTTGACCTTTGAACGGCTTGCCCTTGTAGTGCGGCCGAAAGGCACGAAAGGACCCCTGAGGGGGCCGAAAATTAGCATGCTTCTTCCCAGAAGCCCCCTTAGCTTTGGGGAAATGGGGCAAGAGAGTGCTCTTACCCCCGGTGATCCCCTTAATCAACACATCCAGGGACTCCCCAAAGAGGCGAGACCCATCATAAGGTAGATTGGCTAAGGTCTTACGTGAAGACTGGTCCACCGACCAACATTTTAACCAAATCAGGCGGCGAGACAACACCGCCACACTGTGCACACGTGCAGCCAACGGGACTAGGTCCAAGTCCGCATCACACAGATACATGACACCCTGGTGGATTTGATCCACCATATCCAGGGTCGCCGGTGAGGCCGAATCGGCCACTAGGACGCGCCTAAGCATCTGCGTCCAACTTGCGATCGCCTGGGCCGCCATGAGAGAAGCAAACAGAGCCTTAAGCATAGAACCCGTAACAGAATAAGTATGACGGGTAAGAGACTCCAGTCTCCTATCCGTGGCGTCACGGAACACAGGGGAATCCTCTGCAGGAATCGCAGTGGCTTTGTTTAAAACCGCAATTGCGTGATCCACTGGGGGTGGCACACACCACCTTTCATCAGTGGAAGGTGAAAAAGGATAACGCAGCTTGAATCTACTTGGTACAGCAAAAGGTTTGCGCAGATTGCGCCATTGTTCCTTAACAGCGCGCTGAAATTCATCATTGCAGGGAAAAACCTGCGGCGTCCTGTGTTTTCTCTGCGTCCCATAAGCCGCCAAGGCGGCGGGGGGACACACCTCATCCTGCAAACGCAGCGTTTGCTTTATGGAAGCAATCAACTCATCCATGATTGCAAGCTCTTCAGGAGAGCCAGGGGGAGAATTATCAACCCCCTCAACTTCAGCCTCCCCCTCAGACCCTATTAGATCAAGAGAGGAGCGGGACCCCGATAAGGAGGCCCCCGCCATAACAGCCCCATCACCTTCACCCTCAGAATCAGAGGAAAGAGCAACTCTGGGCCTTTTAGTAGATTGAGCAGCCACCAGCATCTGCACCTGAGCAGCAAGGCCAGCCACAATAGTGGCCAAATCCCCCCCTGGGGGGGAGACAGCGGTCCCCTGGCTTTCCACCAAGGCTGTAGGAAATTTGCCCTCCTGAGAATCCATTGCCCCTGTAATGCCAGACAACAAGGGGTTAACTGCCCCTTTTAAGCAAGCGCGGCAAGCGCAGCCCACCGCACCACACTCAGCACAATAAGACCCCCCACAGGGAATATGCAAACTGAACACAGGCAATGGATAGCAAGAACAGAAGGGTAAAACCTGAGGAGACCCTCGCCGCTGCTGCTGCCTCGATCGGTGTTCCTGGAAAGAGGAAGCGATGCTGCCAGGGCGCTCTATGTAAGCCTATGGAGGCTACAAGAAAATGGCCGCCATGCATGTAAAACATGCGGCCGGAGCGGGAGTAGGCAAAATGGCGCCGTTTGGCGCCGAAACCGCCGCTCCACAGTGCAGTAAAAAAAAACACACATTACATTCCAGTAACAGAATACATGTCAGATCGCCGCAGCGATCGCTGTATAGTGCCCAAACATGCCAAAAAACATGCCCCACAGCACACAGCTTCACACACTGATCAGCCTGACACAGACAGTGTCACACATCTCCCACCCCCCCCCCCTGCAGCCCACAGCATGCAGCCGAGAGATAGGGAGACAAGCAGTGTGATTAAAGGCAGGTTACACAGTCCCAGACTGACACCCCCCCAGACAGACAGGTCCCCACATAAATACACTTACCTCACATGGCGTGGGGAACCCGCACAGGCGAACAAGCCGCTGCACATGAGGCAGGGAGAGTCGCATTCAAGACGCACAAAATGGGGGTTAAGAAACCGCACAGCGTCCAGTGAGGTAGCCACCTCACCAATCATCCCTGCACCGAACAGGGATGGGTCGTTCACTGTGCCAGGAGCGTTACCTGGCTGAACGCTCGATGGCAGACTGGGAAGCCACTGACCCACGACCTGCGATCAGGGGGATCAGCCCGAGACCCAGTCTGCATGATCCTCTTCATCCGAAGAACTAACTAATGCTGACAAAAATAACAGCTAAGTAAAGGTAGAGAGAAAACTCAAACAAAATTTCAAAAAGAAGAAAGAGTCTGGGGCAGAAAGCCCCAGCACAGAAAAAGCCAGCCACTCCTGACAAGCTAGACATTAAAACTGAGATATGGTTGCAGGAAGTAGGAGGGTATTGACTGAGGGGACCACCCCTTGAGGGTGGGATATGTTAAAAGCTTTATTGTTAACATATTCTGTTGCCTAGCTACTCCTTCGGAGCAAAGTCTAATACCCCATATGTGACGAATATGAAGAGGCGGCGACTGTCGGAGGACGTAAGAGAAATTAAGATTTTTATTCTGTATATACAGTATCTCACAAAAGTGAGTACACCCCTCACAATTTTGTAAATATTTAATTATATCTTTTCGTGTGACAACACTGAAGAAATGACACTTTGCACAATGTAAAGTAGTGAGTGTACAGCTTGTATAACAGTGTAAATTTACTGTCCCCTCAAAATAATTCAACACACAGCCATTGTCTAAACTGCTGGCAACAAAAGTGAGTACACCCCTAAGTGTCAATATTTTTTGTGGCCACCATTATTTTCGGTACTGCCCCAACTCTCTCGGGCATGGTGTGCACCAGAGCTTCACAGGTTTCCACTGGAGTCCTCTTCCACTCCTCCATGACGACATCACGGAGCTGGTGGATGTTAGAGACCTTGCGCTCCTCCACCTTCCATTTGAAGATGCCGCACAGATACTCAAAAGGGTTTAAGTCTCTGCAGCATGCTGTCAGGGTACAGGCTTTTCTACTCTAGGCTGTGGCTGCTTTCTACAGAAACTGTAAGAGCCAGTTCACACTGGGGCGACTTGTCAGGTGACTTGGTCGCCTGACAAGTCGCCTGCCATAGATTAGCACAGGACCCGTTCTAATAGGAGCGACACAAGTTGCTCCGACTTAGAAAAAGGGTCCTGTACTACTTTGGGGCGACCTGGAGCGACCTGCATTGACTTCAATGATATGAAGTCTGTGCATGTCACTCCGAGGTCGCGGTGCGCGACTTCACAGGTCGCCTCGGCAAGTCGGATCGCCTCAGTGTGAACCGGCTCTAAGGCTAAGCAAACCATTTTGTTTTGATACATCAACACATTCACATATACAAAATATCTCACCACATATTTCAAAACAGGAACTTCACATGCAATTCTTTTGCCATAAGTTGTGTTTTTTTTTAATGGGACTTTTTGGGTTTAGTTATAACAGAAGCTGCAAAGGGAGTGGTGATCCTTACAGTGACCCTGTCTGGGGGGTAAAAAAAAAAAAAAAAATTACTAAGACACTTGGAGCCCATTCACATTGAGGCGACATGACTTCAGGGGGGCGACCTGTGAAGTCCCGTGCACCGCGACTTCGGCGCGACTTGCAGAGACTTCACATAATGGAAGTCTATGCAAGTCGCTCCGAAGTCGCCCCAAAGTAGTACAGGACCCTTTTTCTAAGTCGGAGTGACTTGTGTTGCTCCTATTAGAACGGGTCCTGTGCTACTCAATGGACCGCGACATACCGCGACTTGTCAGGCTGACAAGTCGCGCTAATGTGAATGGGCTCTTACCTGAGGACAAAGTTATTTTATAAACATCCGTCTGTAAATATTTATTCAGTAGCAGCGCTCCCAGTGCTGATTTATTGACATACTTCTGGGTATGTGGAGGAGCATGTCCCCCGCTGACCCCTACATCACCATTGTGTCTTGCAGTGACTAGACAGCAGGAGAAACCATAGAGGTCTTCCTGACCTGTCCAATCAGACTGGCTCTGGAAGCAACACAGTGAAGAGTTTTGAAAATGGGATGGCAGAAAGCTATGTAAAATGCTGCTTTCTTTTTTTAATTTTTTTGACCGCCTAACAGGGTCACTTTAAAAGATCAATGTTTTCCTTTAAGTAGACTGAGAAAGCTCTTAAAAAAAAACAATCTATAGTAATTGCAACATGAATTCTCTTTCAACCGTTGTATGAAGCCAACCCTGGCAGTGAAGGGGTGCTGAAGTCCGCCTGTATGCACGGCACATATAAATAACTTGTGTTTTCACACTGGGGGAGGAGACGGGCCCCATACATGGACCCCGAGCCATGGGAGTCCCATGGCCTTTCCTCTCCAGCTGCTGAATAACTTTGAGAAGGCACACGATAATATCCAGCAGGGCAAAGTGTCACACTGTGACATATTTTCCCAAACTCAGTATTTTTAGAAGCACAAAAAAAGTTGAAACTTTAACTAATTTTCGAAAGAAGTTAAAAAAAAAAAAAAAGTCCCGTCTGTATATCAGAATAATACTAGCTATATATATATATATATATATATATATATATATATATATACACACACATACATACACACAATTTTGGCAAAAGTATTGGGACGCCTGCCTTTACACACACATGAACTTTAACAGCATCCCAGTCTTAGTCTGTAGGGCTCAATATTGAGTTGGCCCACCCTTTGCAGCTATAACAGCTTCAACTCTTCTGGGAAGGCTGTCCACAAGGTTTAGGAGTGTGCCTATGGGAATGTTTGAACATTCTTCCAGAAGCGCATTTGTGAGGTCAGGCACTGATGTGGACGAGAAGGCCTGGCTCGCAGTTTCCACTCTAATTAATCCCAAGGGTGTTCCATCGGGTTGAGGTCAGGACTCTGTGCAGGCCTGTCAAGTTCCTTCACCACAAACAAGCTCATCCATGTCTTTATGGACCTTGCTTTTGTGCACTGGTCCAAATCATTTGGTGGAGCAAAGATTTGGACCAGTGTACAAAGTAAGGTCCGTAAAGACATGGATGAGAGAGTTTGGGGTGGAGGAACTTGACTGGCCTGCACAGAGTCCTGACCTCAACTCAATTTTATGGCGTGGGGTTATTTTTCAGGGGTTGAGCTTGGCTCCTTAGTTCCAGTGAAGGGAACTCTTAAGGCATCAGCATACCAAGACATTTTGGAAAATGTCATGCTCCCAACTTTGTGGAAACAGTTTGGGGATGGCCCCTTCCCATTCCAACATGACTGCGCAGCGGTGCACAAAGCAAGGTCCATAAAGACATGGATGAGCAAATTTTGGGAGGCGGAACTTGACTGGCCTGCACAAAGTCCTGACCTCAACCTGATAGAACACCTTTGGGATGAATTAGAGCGCAGACTGCGAGCCAGGCCTTCTCGTCCAACATCAGTGCCTAACCTCACAAATGCAGTTCTGGAAGAATGGTCAAACATTTCTCATAGACCAGTGTTTCTCAACTGCGGCCCTCAGGGCACACGAACAGGTCAGATTTTTAAGTATTACCTTGGGGAGATGCAAACTAGAATACTGCAATCACTGAGCAACAAATGATATCACCTGTGATGTATTTCAGTTTTCTTGCAAATCTGGCCTGTTAGTGGGCCCTGAGGACAGGGGTTAAGAAACACTGCCATAGACACACTCTTAAACCTTGTGGACAGCCTTCCCAGAAGAGTTGAAGCTGTTATAGCTGCAGAGGGTGGGCCAACTCACTATTGAACCCTACAGACTAAGACTGGGATGGCATTAGAGTTCATGTAAAAGGCAGGCGTCCCAATACTTTTGGCAATATATTATATTTTTTAATAATAATTACCTACTAAGTATATTCTTTACAGTTTATAAAAACAAAACAAAAATAACTTTGCTTTTATACATACAAGAGAATTCGATCTCAATAAGCAATCTTAGCTACATGAAATCTGCGGCGGGGATGGTAACAACTTGGTCAAATGGAACTTCCTTATATTTTTAAGAGCTGCAACACACGCAATTCGATGTGCTAGACTGCATCGCGGGGAAAAAAAAAAGCGGTGTCTCAAATTTCTGGTCTGTCGGTATCCCAGTCAATTAAATGTGCTGCCTTAACCACTTAAGCCCCGGAAGATTTTACCCCCTTCCTGACCAGGGCCTATTTTGCAATTCGGCACTGCGTGACTTTAACGGGCAATTGCGCGGTCGTGCGACGCTGTACCTAAACGAAATTGACGTCCTTTTTTTCCCACAAACAGAGCTTTCTTTTGGTGGTATTTGATCACCTGTGCGATTTTTTGATCATACGCTGTAAACAAAAAAATAGCGCCAATTTTGCAAAAATAACAATATTTTTCACATTTTTTTTATATGAAATTCGCCAAAAAAATAAAATGTAAAAATCAACATTTTTTAGCATTTTCGGCCAATTTGTTTTATGCTACATATGTTTGGTAAAAAAAAAAAAAAAAAAAAAAAAAAAAAAAAAAAAAAAAAAAAATCGCAAAAAGCGTATTTTGATTGGTTTGCGCAAAAGTTATCGCGTTTACTAACAAAGGGAAAGATTTTTGTCATTTTTGTTGTTTTTTTTTTTTTAACAAGTAATGGCGGCGATCTGCGATTTTTTTTGCGGGACTGTGACTTTGCGGCGGACAGATCGGACCCTTGACTGACATTTTTGACACTTTTGGGGTTACCAGTGACATTACTACAGTAATCAGTGTTCAAAAAATATATAACAAGACACAAGACAAACAAAGACAAAACAAACAAACAGACAAAGACAGTTGGGACTTTAAATGAGGCGGTGCCTGCCCAAGGCTAACCGCCTCCATCCCCTAAATTATCCCTTTTATCCCCCTTTTTATCCTTTATATTCCCCTTCCCCCCTTATACAGTAATCAGTGCTATACATATGCACTGTTACTGTAAAAATGACACTGGAAGTGAAGAGGTTAACTGTATTGGAGAGGGAGGGGTTAAGTGTGTCCTAGGGGCGTGTTTCTTACTGTGATGGGACATGGCTACTGGTGTAAGAACAGAGATCAACGGTCCTACATAGTAGAACTGTCTGATTCTTACACAGGGAAGAATGACAGGCGGCTTTGTTTACATCAACCGCCTGCCTTTATTCCAGTGTCACGGATGATCGCGAGTGCCCGGCGGACATCGGGTCCGCCGGGCACACGCGGGGGGGGGGGGGGGGGGTGTTGCGGGAGCGCGCCTCCGGCGGCGCGCGCTCGCTCCCCAGAGCCTCACAGGCTAGTGACATACCGGTACGTCACTTTGCCTGTGAGGGGCTGACCGCCGCAGTATATGTACTTGCGGCGGTCAGCAAGTGGTTAAGGTGGAACTTAACTGTATCTGAGCACCAAAAACACAGTTTCATTCACTTTTACTATTCAAAAGCAAATTCATACATCCATGTCTCCATGCTTTATTTTTTTGAAAAAACAATTCAAACACCCTAGCATTTCTAGCTGTAGCCATCTTGAGTAAGGGCAGATGATTATTTGAGTATCAAAGTCTTGGAAGCCATCTGCTGTTCGTGTGATGACACATAGAAAGTCTTGTGCATGTGCAGAAAAATATACAAGAGCTGCTGGTACACTTTGACAAGATCAGGCTTGCAGGCAGGAGGGTGTGATTAGATAAAAAGGCCACCCCTCGAGATGGAAAAAAAAAAAATGCCTATAAAGACTCCTTCCTATGAGGAACAATCTCAGCTTGGTACCCATATAAAAGACACCTGTCCACAGAAGCAATCAATCAGATTCCAATATCTCCACCATGGCCAAGACCAAAGAGCTGTCCAAGGATGTCAGGGACAAGATTGTAGACCTACACAAGGCTGGAATGGGCTACAAGACCATCCCCAAGCAGCTTGGTGAGAGAGTGACAACAGTTTGGTGCAATTATTTGCAAATGGAAGAAACACAAAATAACTGTCTGGGGCTCCATGCAGGATCTCACCTTGTGGAGTTTCAATGATCATGAGAACGGTAAGGAATCAGCCCAGAACTATGCGGGAGAATCTTGTCAATGATCTCTGTCAGCTGGGACCATAGTCACCAAGAAAACAATTGGTAACACACTACGACGTGAAGGACCGAAATCCTGAAGCTCGGCAAAGTCTCCCTGCTCAAGAAAGCCCATGTACAAGCCTGTCTGAGGTTTGCTAATGAAGATCTGAATGATTCAGAGGAGAACTGGGTGAAAGTGTTAGGCTACATTCACACCTGAGAGTTGCGTTTTCGCGCGTTTTTTATTGCGATTTTAACCGCGATTTACAGGCGTTTTTAGATTGAATAGAAACCAATGGAAAACACCTGTAATCTGCCCAAAAAGAAGTTCATGTACTTTTTTGAGCGTTGGGCATTTTGCTTACAGCGTCAAAACGCTCAGATGTGAACAGGGGCCATTGAAATGAATAGGATTTGTCTTGTTGGGCGTTTTGAGAGCTGATCCTAGAGCAGAAAAACTCCCCAAAAACGCCCCAAAACGCCTACATGTGAACGGAGCCTTAGGGCGAGTTGCATTGATGCCAAAGAGCACGGTTTTGGTCTCTTCTGACCACGTTTGGAGGAGGAGGAATGCTGCCTATGACTCCAAGAAAACCATCCTCACCATCAAAAATGGAGGTGGAAACATTATGCTTTGGGGGTGTTTATCTGCTAAGGGGACAGTACAACTTCACCGCATCAAAGGGACAATAGACGGGGCCATGTACCGTCAAATCTTGGGTGAGAACCTCCTTCCCTTAGCCAGGGCATTAAAAATGGGTCATGGATGGGTAAACTAGCATGACAATGACCCAAAACACACAGCCAAGGCAACAAAGGAGTGGCTCAATAAGAAGCACATTAAGGTCCTGATCCTTAATGACTTGGAGGATCTGCAGAGAGGAGTGGGACAAAATCCCTTCTGAGATGTGTGCAAACCTGGTGGCCAACTACAAGAAACGTCTGACCTTTGCGATTGCTAACAAGGGTTTTGCCACCAAGTACAGTCATGTTTTGCGAAGGGGTCAAATACTTATTTCATTAGTTAAAATGCAATTCAATTTATAACTCTTAAATTGCGTTTTTCTGGATATTTTTGTTGTTATTCTGTCTCTCACTGTTAAAATAAATCTACCATTAAAAATTATAGACTGATCATTTCTTTGATTCCCTGCTAATTTTGTACATTTGCCCACTGACAAATACTTTTTACCTTGACTGTATGGCCAGTTTAGCACAAAAGATATGAATGATATAATGCAACCTATCAGAACAGACAGATCTAAATGGGCTCCTAAAGGATTCCGAAGGCCAGCGATGGAACTTAGGATGAAGATGCAGGTCTCCTTTTTTCTTAAAAAGGGCACAAAAACATTGTTTTCTAAACAGAAAAGAACTGGCAGATTGTTTTTATGTCTATACAAAAGCAGCCAAAAAATACAAAGCAAAAATTGTGCTGGAATTCCCATCACACGGGATTTATAGCGATTCCTCCCCCTCCTCCTCTGTTGGGGTTTCCCTTGGGATCACATTATTAGCATGAGCTGCATTTTGGAAGTGAACATTCTTCATTTTCATTGTCACAAACCGTTATTTATCTGTTACAGAGTTCATTTTGTTCCCAAACGTGCAATTAGTTACAGAAACATGATTAAAGCTAAACTTTGGGATAGTTTGAAAAATCTCAACAATACCACTTGTCAATTCCAGAGTAAAAAAAAGAAAAGCATTTTATTTTTTCCACACTTGCATAGTTTTTGCTAAATTGCATGACATCATCACTGTATGCCCCCAAGCACTGCAAGGAGGGATTGAGTAAGCACCAACATCACCTCCAGATAGTGCTCATCC
Source organism: Pelophylax lessonae (assembly GCF_965119305.1). Taxonomy (NCBI): domain Eukaryota; kingdom Metazoa; phylum Chordata; class Amphibia; order Anura; family Ranidae; genus Pelophylax; species Pelophylax lessonae. Next base: position 541,328,164 of record NC_138772.1, read on the forward strand.
CACCCCACTGTTTCAGACTACAATTCCCACCATGCAATGGGAATTGTAGTATTTAATGGGTGTGGCAGACAAGGAGTCTCCTGGTTTGCCAAGTCATGAGTTTCTGGGAAGAAGAAAAAAAATAGGTAGTGAGAGGGGGCAGGACAGCAAGGGGCAATTTAAAGCTAAACTCCAGGAATTCAGCTACTTTGTAATATGCTAGATTACTATAGGTTAAGTCCAATGAGGGGCATGCCCCCTTGTGGACTTATCTGTTGAATTTACACTTTTTGGGCCCTTTCACACACGGAGTCCGTCAGACGGACTCTGTTTTTCTCAGCGGGGGATCGATCCGCCGATCCCCCGCTGAGCAGGAGGATGACAGTTGTGTCTCCGTGCTGTGCGCGGAGACAGAGCTGTCAGGTCCCCATACATCTCTATGGGGGAATCGGATGGGAACAGACCGTCTGTTCATTCTCATCCGATCCGCTGGACAGATGGAAAATAGGGTTTCCATCCGTCCAGATTTGACAGATCAGATGTCAGCGGACATGTCTCCGCTGACATTCAACGCCCCATAGAGATGCATGGGGCGTCCGTTCAGATCCGCCAAAAACACTGACAGGTGGATCTGAACGGTCCGCCTGTGTGAAAGGGCCCTTACGGTTTTACAATTTACACTACATTTTCTGTTAACACTGGGAGCCTAGCTATCACTATTTTTCCAGTGCTCCGACGCTGGACTTTCTGGTCTCAGCTCCACCAGTTGCAGAGTCGCATGCAGCTGTTATGCTCACCCCTTTTCTCCTAGCAGGGGGTTCCCTGAGAATGGAAAGTTATTTAAAGGGATCCTCTGTGTTAAAAAGATTAGGAACAGCTTCTCTATCTTATTCCCCTTTCTCCTCCCCAAGCTGCTACATAAAAGATTATTAACCACTTTAACCACTTAAGCCCCGGAAGATTTTACCCCTTTCCTGACCAGGGGGTATTTTGCGATTCGGCACTGCGTGACTTTAACGGACAATTACGCGGTCGTGCGACGCTGTACCTAAACGATTTTGACGTCCTTTTTTTCCCCACAAATAGAGCTTTCTTTTGGTGGTATTTGATCACCTGTGCGATTTTTTGATCATGCGCTATAATCAAAAAAAGAGCGACAATTTTGAAAAAATAACAATATTTTTCACATTTCATTATATGAAATTCCTCCCAAAAAAATGTAAAAATCTAAATTTTTTAAAATTTTTGGCCAATTTGTTTTCTGCTAACTATGTTTGGTAAAAAAAAAATCGCAATAAGCAATTGCAAAAGTTTGTGCAAAAGTTATTGCGTCTACTAACTATGGGAAAGATTTATGTAATTTTTAATGTTTTTTTTTTTTTACTAGTAATGGCGGCGATCTGCGATTTTTTGCGGGACTGCGACATTGCGGTGGACAGATCGGACCCCTGACTGACAATTTTTACACTTTTGGGGGGACCAGTGACATTACTACAGTAATCCATGCTAAAAATATGCACTGTTACTGTAATAATGACACTGGCAGGGAAGGAGTTAACACAGTGGGTGATCAAGGGGTTAAATGTGAGCCTAGGGTAGTGATTCTAACTGTGGGGGGGTGTGGCTTCTGAAATGACCATAGAGACATGTGATCCTATATAGAAGGATCACAGGTGCTCTGTGATCATCCCAGGGAGAAGGACGGAGGGCTGTGTTTACAACAGCTGACTGTCCTTCTCTATTAGCGGGGAACAATCGCGGGTGTCAGGCGGCAATCGGAGCCACCTGACCCGTGCATCGGAGTCCCCGCTGTCGAGTGGTGGCGTGAGCACACCGCCGGCGGCACACGCTCGCCCCCTAGCTTCCTGCGCGTGACCGACGTAGGTCTACATCGGTTTGCGCAGGAGAGCCACCCTGTCGCAGTAAAAAGGCGGCGGGTGGTCGGGAAGTGGTTAAGGTGAAATGCCAAGGAGCTGGGACAGCGCAGACAGTAATTAGACACTACTGGAGAAGGAGAGGGCTAGGACAAGCAAGGAAGAAGGGTGCTGTGCTAAGGAATTGACTCTCCTGGGGTACTACGATTATGCTGGCATGTTCAAAAGCACATTGCAAGTTAATAAAAAGTAATTACAGTAAACCCCCCTCCATTGCGGGGGTTACGTTCCGGACCCAGCCGCGAAAAGTGAAAATCCGCAAAATAGAAAAACCCTATTAAAATGCATTGTAGGCATGGTTTTTTTTACTGTCACTGTACGTGTAAAAGCATTTTAAGGTCTTTAAACACTTTTAAAACAATAGAAACTCATTTAAACACATAAAAGATACTGAGAGACATAGCAAGAGCTATGGAAAACACAAAAATATTTCATTTTTAATGATTTATATAGTAAAATAACATTACAAAAAAAACGCAATCTACCGGGACCGCAAAAACTGAACCGCGATGGAGCGGGGGTTTACTGTATTGCAAAGGAAGAACTGTACAAGTAAGCATTTAAATTCTTGATTTTTCTGTACATCTTTTTTTAAGTTGGTGTCAAAGTTTCTTTAAGAAAGAGATGCAGCCGAAGTGAGGGACAAACACGTGAGAATCCTCAGTGTTCGGTAGACACTTATGCCCCATACACACGTGCAGATTATCTGCAGACTTACCAAAACCATATAATATGAGGTCAAACCTAAACACTTTCAATTTGTATGCAATCCGGCAGGCCCTTGCACTACATAGAAAAGGTAAGTCTGCAGATAATCTGCACGTGTGTATGGGGCATAAGAAATGTGAGTGTATTATACATGTTTTAATAAACAAGTGGAGATTTTAACGGAATTACAATATTGGGATTCTTCCTTTTGTTTTTAAAATCTTGACCTTGCCTATCCCTGAGAATAAACGTCAATGGACAGTTTGGGAAGATCAACTTTCGGATCTATGACCAACCTGCTGGAAATTATATATACTATCTAAAGCCCAATTGCTGGTTTCTAATTTGACCAGCTTCCCATCTGGTGAGTCAATTTTGGTGATACGGTGGAAGGGGCACGTTGGGTGTTTTGCACACGTTGTCACAGAAATAATGATATCATTTGATAGATACAGGGGCGTAACTACAGGGGTTGCAATCGCTACCGGGCCCTATGCTCCAGGGGGCCCGGTAGCAAACCAGTGGGTGAACTTCCAGGATCGCAAAGGTCACACTTGCAACCGGACCCTGGCATTGCACCACTGTGGGGAGGCCCCAAGATTGCAGGAAGGGGGCCCACTGCAGAACTTGTGAAAGAATCCGTAATAAAAGGCCATGCAACGAGTGTAAAGAGCCCCAGGATTAATGGGAAGAGCCCTGGGCTTGAAGGTAAGGGCCCCGGCCAGGGGTCTGGGGGGCCCTTCATGGTTTCTTGCATCAGGGCCCTGAAGGTTCTAGTTATGCCTCTGGATAGATATGTAGCACCCTCCTAGATAGGTGCTAGGTTAAAAGCATTGTTATGCTCGATCTGCTTATCAGGGGAGCCTGATCTGTTATTTATGCCTGTTACATGTGTCCAGGTGTGAGTCACTTGGTCTGAGGGAGTGTCCCCACTGTATCCAATAGGGGAATCTGTTGGACAGTGGAGGAAACCTGGCCAGTGGCAAACAATCTTTTGTGGCAGTCCCAGTGGGAGGGCACCACGGCAGTGCATCCTGGGATTGACCATAAAAGCCAAGGGCAGATGTGACAGGGCGTCTTTGGCAGGAAGCAGAGTCCCAGGAGGAGGGTGAAGGCTGTCTCTCCTCTTGCTGTCTGAGGAAGGTGGTCACAGGCAGTCGGCCTGGTGAGCCAGGTGTGGAGCCGAGCCTGAAGGATCCTGAAAAGCTGCTGGCAGAGTCATCTGGGAAAAACAGTGTCCGTGAGTACCAGGGGGCTTGACAAGGGGTCTGCCCAGGAAGGGGGACCACTCCAGAGAAGTCAGAGGATAGAAGGTCAGCTCACACAGTTAGCAAGAGTAAAGGGGGTGCCAAGTATAACCCTGAAAATTAAGGGTAAATGGGGGTACCAAGCGGGGCCCTGAAGAGTATATCACTATACAGTTCGCTTATCAAGTACTTCAGTTTAGTGGCAAGGTGAAGCATCGGCCTAGTCGCACTCAACATAGCTAGAAGTCCTCAAGTTGTGCATAGTTCATCCAGTTGGAGTATCCCACTCATCCCTTCTCCCATTCCAAGTTCTAAAATAAAAACAAAAACCAAATCCCCTGGACTGTTTCCTGACTGAGCCAAATACTTAAAGCACTAAGAAATTTTAAGTTGTTGCTATGGGTAACCCAGAGGAATCCGCTTCAAGCAGCTCCCAAGGGAGTAGTGCTACAGATATATCTCCTTTTTTGCAATTTTGGCACTTTGTATATCACTTGGGACTTTATTATTAGACTTTTTTAGGATTAAATTTCTTGTTTTTTTTCCTTTTTATCACTAAATGAGTTTATTGATGAAATAATGGCTTTTTATATGAATTTTTTTAAAATAAAAAAAAATCTTTTTTATATTGGGTTTTAATAGCCTTGCACCAAGATTTTTGATATTTATTTTTGCACCAGCATTTTTTCTTTTGATTGCACAGAAAACATTGCACTTAGCACTTTTGTGTAGGATTTCTATTCATTTTTAATATGATGATTATGTGAATGTGGATTTTTAAGACATTATGATGCATTAACACTTTAAACACACAGAATATAGGATTCAGTCAATAATAGAGGAATACAAACATGCGCTGACAGTTTTTCTTTAAACCGGAGTTCCGGTCACAGAATCGTTTTTTTTTTTTAAATACTTCCCAAACAGTGATCCACCTCCCTTCACACATCAGCTAATCTGGTGATATACAGTGTAATAACCGATTTGCAATCATAAAATCTTACTTTATATAATGTTTGCAGAGCGCCGTCATCTTTGTCTGGGCTTCCTGAAGCCGCAGTATGTAAATGTCTGCCCTGCTTCCTTGTTGTAGAGGGAGGAGGCTGGTGAATGCAGCGCGAATTCTCGCGCATGCTCAGTACTATGCGATCTGCATAGTATTTGTTTCCATAGGGACGGCAGCGTGGAGGAAGTTGCCGCCCCTATAAAGCCATTTCCCACCGTCAATATGGCGCCGTCCACGCTGGGCTCCGCCTATCATCGCATCATTTCCTGTATGGAAATAACGCAATAAGAGGAGCGGCCGGCCGCCTACGTCACTGCCCATTGCATCCTGGGAGTGATGAATAAGAGCTCCCAGGACGCGAAGTGACGGCGCGGGCCGAGGCCGAGGAGGGAGGAAGTAGAAGGAAAAGTGAGCATATTTTGTACAGAAACAAGGTAAGTAAAAAAAAAAAAAATACGGGAATATCCAATTATGTTACAGGTGACAATAAGGAAGCGGATGCCACAAAATCTAATGTGACGATTTTGTGGCCGGAACTCCGCTTTAAGGTTACGTGTATGGTAATAGCAGTTCAGTTGTTACTTCTTGTATGGAGAACTATTTCAGAAACCGAAAAAGAACCAAACTCAAATCTGCAGATGAAATGTCTGCATAATTTGTAAAACCAGCATGGAATGTTTTTGAGCTATTTTTTTCCAAGAACTCAGACAAACGCGGTAATTGAAAGATCAAAAACAGACAAGTGAATCGTCAGACAAGACGTCCATCTGAGGCTGAGGATGAGAAGAGCCTCTGTCACAGAGGATTCATTGATAAAATCGGACACTGGATGCTACCAAAACTCATGGCCTGAGCACAGGGTGCACATTGATCACGGGGATAAAATGTTATAGAGAATCCGGCATACTAGAAACATTCTTCAAGCAAATCAGAATCATGGGTTCTGTATCTTCTTCAATTACATGAGATGACTCTGTGTCCTAAATTTGCTTTTAAATTATTTGAAATTAAAAATTACATAGATCCCTAGCTCTGCTCTATAGTCCATGTGCTGTTCTTCTTTACAAGTACAACACACTCCTACCTCATGCCCGCATCCCAAAGTAAGGAGCTGACACCTGTTGCTATCCGCATCCGATCCTGTCCGTGAAATCCGGAAGGATGGAAACCCTATTTTCCATCCGTCCAGGGGATGGGATAGGATGAGAGTGGACAGGCGGTCCGCTCTCATCCGATTCCCCCATAGAGAGCAGCGGGGCTCTGACACCTCCCTCTCCGTACACAGGAGCTGTCACCTTCCTGCTCAGCGGGGATCAATGTATTGATCCCCCGCTGAGCAGCACGGAGTCCGCCTACGGAGGCGGACTGTGTGAAAGGAGCCTTAGAGGTACAATAACATTTTGGTGTACCACTATCATCATTAGGTGAATACTGCTAAGGTTGCCCTATGTCAGGAAGATCAAGTGCATGTCCATGCCAAAAGATCTGCTTGTGCAAACAAAACAGTTTGCGGACCAGTATGGAGAGTCAAGGGCTGTGCATCCATCTGTGCGTGTTCACCAACACACATCAGCTTGAGTTAGCGTGTGCATACATGTACTGCCATGGATTTTATTGCACACTACTGCAATGCACACGTACGTTGTGGTCATTCTTTATGCATGGAAACCCAATGCACAAATACCAGAAGTCAAAAAGCACCTGCACTATAATACATTACAAAGCCAAAAATAGTGCAGATGCATTTTTTCACGAACACAGATGCATGGACAGCCCACCCAAAATTATGGTTACCTTAAAAGCAGAAGTATGGTCAAAGCTCTTTTGACCATACTTCTCCTGTGGGTCCCAGTAGTGCACTTAGTTCTGCACTCCTGTGACACAGATTCAGCTTTAGCTCGCTGTCGGCTGATGTCACAGAGCCGGTTCAAGCTCTGCAGGGAGCCCTGCAATACAATAAAAGAAGGTGCAGCGCTAAAACTAATCAGAGTCCACAAGTCTCTTAAGTATAGTTTTAAATTGATGTACACACAGTCCGATCAGTCAGGCAGAAGTGCAGATGAAACCACCAACAACACTGAACACACTGCCTCTTACCCTATATCCACATCAAAAAGGCATAGAAGTATCCATAGACCGGCAAAACCAATATCCACAGGGATAGGAGAGCGACAAGCCCAACTCCTTAGTAGTAGTATTTCCTCCGTATACACAAAGTATCCTTGTTGGTGTCCAGAGGTGTGTAAATCTTGCAAAGCCTTTGGATATGCAGTAGGTGAAAGCAGGCAAACCAGGGGCTGTACAAACAAATTGGTGAAATTCTTGTATGCCACGCTGTTAGCTGAATCCACAATAATATACGAGGGCTTCCTGGTAAAGGGGTAGAGATCTCCAGGATGAAGGCTTTTGTTGCTGTAGGTCTGCTGGTACCTGTGGTTCCACAAGTCTGTTCTCTGCTCTTGCTGCACTGATGTAGCAGCTAAGACGCTACAATACTGTCGGGATCCGCCAAGATGCCTGACTGACAGCCAACTCAGCCTCTCAGCAGGCCGCCGGGAGTCTCCGCCAGCCACTACATCCCCCTCCACAGACTGCCGCTCTACTAAGCGCTGGAGGGGCAGAGCACAGAGCAGACCTAAGAACTGATCAGTAAGTGGTCTTTGATCGCTCAGTTCTTGGTATTGAGCTGGCAGGAGACAGCTGCAGCACTGGATCCATTCTGCAGCCATCTAGGCAAGTATGTTTATTTTTTTGATTCCTGCACTTTCCTTTTAACACAGTGCACAGGAACATACAAAATAAAATTTAAGAGTGAATAGCCCCTTAGTGTTAATGTTGATTTTAACCCCACTGTAAACTGGCATGGTCATTGCTTGGCTATGTTGTATAGTTTTTTCTTTTTTTGAAAATTCTTTTTACGGTTTTAAAAATTAGTTGGTACAACAGAGAGCCTCTGGGCATTACCCGGCTCGAGGTAAACAACAAAATAAACATCTCTAATCATCTCCACTGAGCTCAGATAGAAGGAGTATATAGTTAAGAAAAATGTAAGGGCCTCTGCATTATTCCCAATACCCATGATGTAGCACATTACAAACAATAATGAATATATCACATATATATCCCCAGATAACCACTGAGATTTCTGAGGATGCAATCGCCCAATAACTATAATATCAGATTTGTACAGTTCTTTCAACAAATTCTTCCTAAAGCAGTCCGCAGATCAAAATTGGCTGAATTCAAGTTAGCCAAAATCACTCTGATCATCTCTAATCCTGACTGAATAACTATGATAAGAAAGTAATTTAGATTATATTTGATTAGATTACATTAGATTCATTATAAAGAAGCACAAGGGTAATACAAGTACACTGAACTTCAAAAGAGCCAACTTTCCTAAACTGCGCACTTTGCTAGACGATGTTAAATGGGATGGAATCCGAGGAACAAAGAACACAGAGGAACAATGGGAGTGCTTTAGGAGCATACCAAATGGTATTGGCCAGTGCATTCCAATGTAAAAAAGGTTAAAAGAGCTAAAATGAATCCTGGGTGGCTAAACTCTAACGTAAAAATGCATATAAAAAGAGAAAGCCTTAAAAAAATATAAGGCTAAGGGGTCATTGTCAGCATTCCCAACAATACAAGGAATGCAATATGAAATGTAAGAGTGCAATCAGATCAGCTAAAATAAACACACGAAAGGCACATAGAGGAGAGTAAAAAAAAAAAATCAAGACATTTTTTAAATATATTATTAGTAAGATAAGAAAGTAAAGCCAGAGCATATTGGCCCCGGAAAGGATGAAGAAGGGAATTTTTAAATGCATTCTTCTCCTCAGTTTACACAAAGGAAACAGGAGCATATAGTAACCAATACAGTAAGGTTAATAACACCCGAGGATCCTTAACCACCTCCCACCCGGGCCATAGTACATATACGGCCGGGTGGGAGTCTCGTCCTTCTGAATGGACATTCCGGAACGTCCTTCAGAAGGAGAGAGATCGCGCCGCCGCGGGCACGCGCAGCGGCGCGATCTCGATGTGCTTGTGTCCCTAGGACACAGAGCAACAAGACTCGGCAGGAGGGCCCTGTGATTGGCCCTCCTGATCACATGACGGCTGTGACCAATCACAGCCGTCATGTAATGTCAATACAGCTGTTGTAACGGCTTTGATCTCTTCTCCTCCTGACAGATCCTGTCAGTGTGAGGAGAAGGAGAGGATCGATTCTGCAGCCGGGGTGATCAGTGAGTATTTCTAATTACTCACTGATCACAGGGGGGGTCTGTGCTGGTAATCAGATGATTGATTACCAGTGCAGCCCTGGGGGGAGGGGATGCCACTAGAGCCACCAGGGATGCCCACCCATGACCTCCTGTGGACGTGGTGTATTTGGATTTTGCAAAAGCATTTGATACAGTTCCCCACAAACGTTTACTTTACAAACTGAGGTCTGTTAGCATGGACCATAGGGTGAGGACCTGGATTAAAAACTGGCAACAGGGGCGGGTCCAGAGGGTGGTGATAAATAGTAAATACTCGGAATGGGCTAGTGTGGTAAGTGGGGTCCCCCAATGATCTGTCCTGAAACCCCACTTACATACGGACCTAGGGTTACCTGGAATCTGTTTAACCTATTCATAAACGATATAGAGGATGGGATAAACAGCTCAATCTCAATATTTGCGGATGATACAAAGTTAAGCAGGTCAATAACTTCTGCGCAGAATGTGGAAACCTTACACGAAGACCTGAACAAAATAATGGGTTGGGCAGCTACATGGTAAATGAGGTTTAATGTTGAAAAATGCAAAGTAATGCCTTTGGTGCTAAAAATACAATTGCAAGCTACCCGCTAGGGGGAGAACCTCTGGGTGAATCTAGGATAGAAAAGGATGCAATGCCAAGCTGCTGCAAGCAAGGCCAACGGAATATTGGCATGTATTAAAAAGGGAATTCATTCCAGAGATAATTGCCGTCCAGTTCTGGGCACCAGTCCTCAAAAAGGATGTGCTGGAACTGGAGAGAGTCCAGAGAAGGGCAACAAAGCTAATAAAGGGACTGGAGGATCTCAGCTATGGAGAAAAACTACAAGCATTGAACATATTCTTTATAGCTAAGTTGACATGTATAAAGTTTTTTTTTTTTTTTCAAGAACAGAAAACAAAAAGGAACAAGAAAGAAAAATGAATCAAACCACCCGAGCTTGTTAAGGGACTTCTGCTCAAAATGTCAACTTAGCTACGCCGATATTTAGAACATAAGAAAAGTCCCAAGCCCAGGCAAACATCACTAAAACTTTTGGTGGGTTTAAATTCATAACAATCTATCCATCACTAGCTGTGGAGGGGCAAGGCTAGGGTTATCTAGCCAGCTTTACCAGACAAGGTTGCGTTTTTTGACTGCATTACGAGGACGATAGGCCAATTGTTCTCTAAAGAGGATAGAGTTAACATAGGCAACCCACTGGGCCCTAGTAGGCACGGTAGATGCCAGCCAAAATTCGGGCAATTAACTTCCAAGCAAGGTATAATAATCTGGTTACCATGACGTAAATACCTTTTGGATACACTGCAGCATCGATCGCATCCAACAGACACACCATTGGGGTGAGATGTATAGGTGTTTGGGCTAGATCAGAAATAGTCTGCATAACCTGCATAACCTCTGCCCAATATTGTGTAAGTTTCAGGCAATGCCATATCATGTGTATAAAGTCCCCTCTGTGGACTGTACATTTCGGGCATAAAGAAGAGTCCCTCCAGCCCCTATCAAATAGTTTAATAGGCGTACGATAAGTTCTGTGCAGGATAAATAGTTGCAAGAGTTTATGGGAAGCAGATACCAACACAACTGGAAGAGACTTCAGGGCTATGTCCCATTGATCCCCATCTAGATCTCCAATATCAGTAGTCTAATGGCTAGTGGGAGGATCCTGAATGCTCCCATATAATTTTAAACTACAAATAATCCAGTCATCTAGATCTAAGTGACAGCAGATTTCTTTTGAGTATCTCGTACAGACAATAAGGATCTCCAAACTCCAATAAAAGGGGGATAAAAAGAGGGGGAAAAAAAGGGACATGAGTGGATCATAGTCACAGTAAATCTGCTATAAGAACTGGTGTCTATGTGGCTTTCCTGCACATCTCAGGTCCCAAAACATAACATGATTCGTAAAAGGTGTTAAGAGAGGCCATCTACGTAAACTGGACAATCATGCCTAAAACAATGGGGGGGGGGGGGGGGGCCTTGGACATTACCTATCTTCCACATATGTTGATAATATTTCTACCCTTGAGATTTGACAATTAAACGGTAGTAAACAGTCTAAAGAAAACAAAAACTGGGACCCCCCTGTATGCTCATGTCATGACAGACCTACCTAAAAATGGATCCCTCCAGTGGCTTGCTCTCATCGCTAACAGGGATTCCAACTTCACCCTGTTTACCTTCCCTATTCGCAGGCGGCGTGACATCACCAGCTGCTACTAAAGCAAGTATTGACTGCACCTACAGGTAAGCCTCATTATAGGCCTACCTTTAAGTATAAGATAAAAAGCAGACTTTACTACTGCTCCAACACCTTCAGCCACGTGCAAAGAAGAAGCATTAAAGTGATATTAAAGTCTTTATTTTCACCTGATCTGTATAGTGGTTTTGTACAGGGCAGCCCGGATACTCCTCTTCTCGGGTCCCTCACCGGCACTCCTCCCTGCTGCCAAATGCCCCAACATCAAGCAGCTTGCTATGGGGGCACTTGAGCCGTGCCGCTGCTCTGTATGTCCATTAAGACACGGAGCCAAGGCCCGTCTCCGTGCCCTCTCCTTCCTTATTGGCTTACTGACTGACAGCAGCAGAAGCCAATGGTGCCTGCTGCTGTGCCTCAGCCAATTAGGAGGCAGAGTCCCAGACAGCCGAATGTTCTCGTGCAACATCTCTGGAACGAGATGGGGCTCAGGTAAGGATTGGGGGGGGGGGGGGCTGCTGCACACTGAAGGATTTTTATCCTATAGAATGCATGAAGATAAAAAAAGTTCTGCCTTTAGAACCACTGACACCTAAGCAGACTTCCTAAACCAGGGGTCCTCAAACTATGGCCCTCCAGTTGTTCAGGAACTACAATTCCCATCATGCCTAGTCATGTCTGTAAAATGTCAGGGTTTTACAATGCCTCATGGGATGTGTAGTTCCGCAACAGCTGGAGAGCCGTAGTTTGAGGATCCCTGTCCTAAACCAAGGATGGGATTAGGTTACTAGAAAGGTGGGGATCCACAACAACTACATATTCCATGGAGGTTGGGGATTTGGGTGTCTGTGCTATTTGTGTCAATTTAATAGGGGAAGTATCTTCCTATCACTCATTAGAACTGAAGTAGTGGCTTGGATAGGTTATGTAATGTCTTCAAAATTATAGAACAAGTCCAGATAAAGTGACTAACAACAACAATTCTAATTAAAAAAACAAAAATACAAACTATTAAAGGGATTGCAAAGTCTCATGGTTTTCACCTTAATGAATTCAATGCATTAAGGTAAAAAACATTCTTTGTTGCAGCTGCCCCCAGAGACCCCCCCCCTTTTTCTTACCTGAGCCCATCAGTTTTTAGCAAAGTGCACGGGCCCAGCGGCTCTAGCCGATGTCTCTGTCCTCATTGGATAGATTGACAGCAGCAGGAGCTATTGGCTCCCGCTGCTGTCAATCAAATCCAGTTACACAGGCGGTGCCGCTGTCAAGGGACTTGGGAGCTCGCCCGGACGGGTGCCCTTCATTTAAAGCGATGGAGAAGAGCCAGGTGCACCAACGGGACACCCCAGAAGAGGAGGTTCGGGGCTGCACTGCGCAAAACTCTTGCAAAGAGCAGGTAAATAACATGTTTGTTATTTTTATTTTAAAAAAAATAAAAATAAATCTGAACATTTACAACCCCTTTAAGTGATTACGTAAGAAAGGAGGGCTGAAATGTAATTTTTTTATAGGAATCAAAAACTGTTAAAATTACTTATGTTTATTCCCCCCCCCCCAACAAACACTTTCTGACCTTCCTCGTGTATTCCCACAGGTTTAGGCTCACGCACTATGGCAACAACATGTAAATATCCCAGATTGAATGACAATGTGTGAATGAAATGAAGCCTCCGGTTTGAAAAAGTAGCAGATGGAAACACAGAATCATTAAACTTCCTGTCACGCCAGACCTGCTCAGTGCAGCTTAAACCCATTTTACTGGCTCATTTCATGTTATAAGGTGGGAAAGTAGTTTTCACTTGTTTTATACTCTCTATTCATTATGCTTTGAGCTTGTAGGGAGTCTTTGGGGGTGTATGTAGAGGCTTCAGCCTGTGTAGGAGCAGTGTCTATGGCAAGCATTTACAGAGCATCTGTACAGCTTTCAGGGCTTTGGTCTCTGAAGAGCGATCCACACTTGCATTGGTTTAGATTGCATTTAATAATTGCAATAAATGGCTTCCTCACTGCCTACTTTTAACTCCATGATAATGTAACTATCAAAAGGTACTTGTAAACTGGAGGAATCTCTGAAAGGAACAGGTCCATGATTTCATTCTTATATCCATATGTTTAATGTTCATAAAAAAATAAATAAATAAATAAATAATAATAATACAAGGTGTTCTGTGAATGGCAGCTGTGCTGAGCAAGCAAGTCTCTAGTGGTGATTTACTAAAACTGGAGTGTGAAAATTCTGGTGCAGCTCTGCATTGTAACCAATCAGCTTCCAGGTTTGATTGTCAAAGCTAAACTGAACAAGCTGAAGTTATAGGCTGATTGGCTAGCATGCACAGCTGCACCAGATTCTGATTTTTCCAGTTTTAGTACATTCCTTCTCTGTGTTTACTGTACAGAAGGGCCTCCACTTGGGCACAGGACATAGAAGACTGCAGCCGACTTTGCAGTAGCAATAACTAATACAGTGACTCCACTTTCCCAGCGGTCCCACAGGTATGGAATAATATAATTTTCTTGTAAGGACTTACCGTAAAAATATTTTCTCTGAGTCCTCTGACGGTAGCCGCCGATCCATATAAGCCTTCACTATAGGGTAATGGCGCCCCCCTCTGCAGGAGTAAGCTAGGCAGATAGAGATGTTAACACAAAACTTTTCTATACTTAGACACACCTCTAGGGGGCCGTCCCCAGCCATTATCCTGATCCAGTCACAACTGGTCCCCAGTTTTATGCTGCCTAGCTTAGGAGTAGGAGGCAGTAGGAGTAGGTGACATTTCTATCTGCCTAGCTTACTCCTGCAGAGGGCGCCATTACCCAATAGTGAAGGCTTAAATGGATCGGCTGCGACTGCCAGAGGACGTAAGAGAAATGTATATTTAAATTGGTCCACACTGGACCAAAGTAACTATGAAAAAACCCTTACCTGGAGTACATAGAGACATTAAATATATGAAGATAAGAATAAAATCATGGAACTGTTTGGATGGAATATGGGGATGTGAGTATTGGAAAATGTCCTCAACCCGTAATATTCTGGTCACAGGTCTATTCCAAAAAAGAAGAAAAAAAAACATGCCTGGGGGGCCTTACCTCAGTTGTGCTTTCAGTTCGGTAAACCGCGGTCTCCGGCTGGGGTCATATGCCCAGCACTTGGTCATAAGGCTGTAGAGTGTTGGGGGGCAGTTGGTTGGCATTGGTAAGCGCTCACCGTTCTCTATCCGACCAATCACATCATTGTTTTTCACTCCCTGGAAAGGCTTAACTCCATACATTAAGATTTCCCACATACACACACCTGCAAAAATAGAAAATGAATGTTTAATTCCCTGCACAAGAGACGTCATGCCAAGTAAAAACAGAAAAATCTGATTTTGCAACTAATATACAGAATATATTTATATAAAAGTACAGTAAAACCTTGGATTGCGAGCATAATTAGTTCCGGAAACATGCTTGTAATCCAAAGCACTCTTATATTAACCACTAGCCGACCACTCACAGTAATCCTACTGCGGCTCCCCCGGGTCCAGCGACATCGCTGGACTCCTAGTGGTCTCGGCAGCGTGCGCGTGCCGCCGGAGGCCAACTCCTGCTGTGTTTAGACACAGCGAGAGTCGGACCGGAGGAGGAGAGACGGCGATCGCCGCCTCCCTTCCCCGATCGTCGGGGAAAGCGTGAGAAGACCCGTCTGCTTATGTAAACAAAGCAGGCGGATCTTCTCAGTGACAGACAGGGAGAGATTACAGGATTCAGCAAAGCTGAACCTGCAATCTCTCTCTGTGTCACAGTAACCGCTCCCCCCCCCCCACACACGTCAGTAAGCATGAGGCATACATTTAACCCTTTGATCACCTATAGGGTTAACCCCTTCCCTGCCAGTGTCATTATTACAGTAACTGCATATTTTTAGCACTGAGTAGTAATGTCACTGGTCCCCCCAAAAGTGTCAAAAATGTCAGGTAGTGGTCCGATCTGTCCACTGCAATGTCGCAGTCCCGCAAAAAAAAAAACAAAAAAAAAACGCAGATCGCTGCCATTATATCCATATGTTTAATGTTCATAAAAAAAATAAAATACAAGGTGTTCTGTGAATGGCAGGTGTGCTGAGCAAGCAAGCCTTAAATCTATCCCGTAGTTTTTAAACGCTATAACTTTTGCACAAACCAATTATACGCTTTTTGGGTTTTTTTTTTTACCAAAAATATGTAGCAGAATACAAATTGGCCTAAACTGATAAAAAAATTAGACTTTTTAAATTTGTTTATTGGGAATGTTTTATAGCCAAAAGTAGAAAATATTGGTGGCTTTCCAAAATTTACGCTTTTTTGGTTTATAGCGCAAAAACGAAAAAAAAACGCAGAGGTAATCAAAAAAGAAAGCTCTATTTGTGGGGGAAAAAAGGACATCAATTGTATTTGGGTACAGCTATGCAGATTTGTCAGTTAAAGCAATGCAGTGCCGAATCGCAAAAAATGTCCTGGTCATTAACCACTTCTGGACCGGAATATTTTCCCCCTTAATGACCAGGCCATATTTTACAGTTCGGCACTGTACCAAAATAAAATGTATGTCCTTTTCCCCACAAATAAAGCTTTCTTTTGGTGGTATTTGATCACCTTTGCGATTTTTATTTTTTGTGCTATAAACAAAAAAAGAGCAACAATTCTGGAAAAAAAAAACAAAAGAAAAAAAAACAATATTTTTCACATTTTGCTATATGACATTCTCAAAAAAAAAAAAATTAAAAATCAAAATTTTTTAACATTTTAGGCCAATTTGTTTTCTGCTACATTATTTTGGTAAAATAAATAAATAAAAAAAATCGCAATAAGCGTATTTTGATTGGTTTGCGCAAAAGTTATCACGTCTACTAACTACAGGAAAGATATATGTCATTTTTATTGTTTTTTTTTTTTACTAGTAATAGCGGCGATCTGCGATTATTAGCGGGACGGTGACATTGTGGCGGACAGATCGGACCCCTAACTGACATTTTTGACACTTTTGGGGGGACCAGTGACATTACTACAGTAATCAGTGCTAAAAATATGCACTTTTATTGTAGTAACGACACTGGCAGGGAAGGGGTTAACACTGGGTGATCAAGGGTTTAAATGTGAGCCTAGGGGAGTGGTTCTAACTGTATGGGGGCAGGGCTTGTGAAATGACCATAGAGACTTGTGATCCTATATAGAACTATCACAGGCGCTCTGTGATCATTCCAGAGAGAAGAACGGTCAGCTGTGTTTACAACACATCATAGGTTGAACTGGATGGACTTATGTCTTTTTTCAACCTCACTAACTATGTAACAGCTGACCGTTCTCTCTCAGCGGGGAACGATCGTGGGTGGCAATCGGAACCACCTTACCCATGCATCGGCTTCCCTGCTGACCAGCCGGCGGCACACGCTCGTCCCCTAGCCTCGAGTATGCGAGCGACGTACACCTACGGCAATTTGCCTGGGAGCGGGTTCCTGTGTTTACAACAGCTGACCGTTCTCTCTCAGCGGGGAGCGATCACGAGTGGCAGGCGGCAATCGGAGCTGCCTGCCCCGTGCATTGGAGTCCCCGCTGCCGAGTGGGGGCGGGAGCGTGGCGGCGCGCGCTCACCCCTTAGCTGCAGGCGCGCGACCAACGTAGGTCTACATTGTTTCGCGCAGGAGGGCCAGCGTGCCGCAGTAAATATGCGGTGGGCGGTCCGGAACCGGTTAATGGGGTAAAACTTTCCGTTGCTGTAGTGGTTTAAACATTGGTACCCCAGTTCTCCCCACTGAGCCTTGGCTCCAATCTGACATTTGCATTCATTGATTCTGATACCAATATGACAGGTAAAGAAAATCATGGCTGACCCCAAACTGGAACAGAAAACTGCCTTTTTTTTTTGTAATTAGCATTAAATAAGAAAATGGTTTGTAAAACAATCGTATCGTTTACATGAACAAAGCTGGAATGGCTCCCTTTAAATCCCAGTGATGCTGCCAACAAGCCTGAAACTTCTAATGAAGTGGAGTAAAGAGAGACGATTACTCTCCGACTTTCTCCATAAAAGGCCATATCTGGTGATTCCATGTAGAGAAATGTTCTGTAAACAAAGCCGGGTAATATTGTGACCTCTTAACTGAATTATTTCTGAAGTTGGCACCTTCTGAGTTTATGTGAATGTGAAGATGGTTTACATTTCCTGGAGAAAATCTACAATGCGGCAATTCCTAACAACCATTGATCATTTGGACCATGTGGGGGTTTTGTGAGCTGGAGAAATTCCCCGGCATTGTCATCCTTGCTGACAGCAAGTAATAATTCTGTATTAAACCAGACCTATAAAAAGGGAGACCCCCTCCGTCCCTTTCAGCATGGAACACAGAAGAAGCCCAATATTACTTTGGCTACAGGAAGAGGAGAATCTGCTGGGAGAACATCAAACACACAGGAATTTGGTCACATGAACAAATGCTTTGGCAGTGGGTGACATGACTGCCAGTGGTGAAAACAGCAAAGCCTCTCAATGGTATTTTAACCACTTCCGCTCCGGAATATAAATGACACTGGTAGGGAAGGGGGTTAACACTGGAGGTGATAAAGGGGTTAATGTATGCCTAATAATGCTTAATGACCAGGCCATTCTTTGCAATTCGGCACTGCGTTACTTTAACGAAAAATTGCGCGGTCATGCCACACTGTACCCAAATGCAATTGACGTCCTTTTTTTTCCCCCCACAAATACAGCTTTCTTTTGGTGGTATTTGATCACCTCTGCCGTTTTTAGATTTTGCGTTCTAAACAAAAAAAGAGTGACAATATTGAAAAAAAATAAAAAAACACCATATTTTTAAAACATTTCCCATTCTAAAACATTACAAATTTTTTTTTTTTTTTATCAGTTTGGGCCAATTTGTATTCTGCTAAAAAAAAATCCCAAAAAGCGTATTTTAATTGGTTTGCGCAAAAGTTATAGCGTTTACAAACTACGGGATAGATTTTCGGACTTATTTATTTTTTTTGTTTTTATTAGTAATGGCGGCGATCAGCATTTTTTAGCGGGACTACGACTTTGCAGCGGACAGATCGGACCCCTAACTGACATTTTTGACACTTTTTGGGGACCAGTGACATTACTACAGTAAGCAGTGCTAAATATTATGCACGGTTACTGTATAAATGACACTGGTAGGGAAGGGGGTTAACACTGGAGGTGATAAAGGGGTTAATGTATGCCTAATAATGCTTACTGACTGTGGGGGGCTCTGTGACAGGCACAGATAGATCGGGGGTTCAGCTTAGGTCTGATCTCTCCATGCCTGTCTGACAGAAGACTCACCTGCTTTGTTTACATAAGCAGGTGGGTCTTCTGTTAGTTTTTCTGATGATTGCGGGCTCCTCCGGCAGCCCATCTTCTGCTGTGTCTAAACACAGCAGGAGTGCGGCTCAGGCGCTGGAACCTTGTACATAAAATCACATAGTACTGCATGATTTTGCACAGCCGAGCCGCCCTGCCGCAGTAATACTACGGTGGGTGGTCGGCAAGAGATTAAGGCAATGTTTCTCTTAAAGGTATTTTTATTGAGTTTTCAAACAAACATACAAATATAACGAACCAACAAAAACAAGACCTTCTTAGCAAAGAAGGGAAATAAATACATTTCTACATAAACAAGCATTACCTAGATTGCTGATGCTCCCCGGTCACCCCCCCCCCCCCCCCCGAACTAACAAGATAGGATAAGCTGTAATTTAACAAGACAATGAGTACAAGTCAATACTAAGAGAGAATATGTTTCACTCAACTCTCGGAATGGCAGGGATAATCCCTTACGGGGTAGCAGAAAGGGAACCCGTCTCTGCGGAACTCGGAGGAGGCAGAGTAAGAGGACTGGATATCCAGCCATGCCAATTTTTTTCAAACAGGTGTGGACGACCTCGCAACTCAAAGGTAAGTTTGTAAAGGGGAAGGCAGTTATAAATCAATTGAAGCCAGGCAGCAAGCGTAGGTCCCGTAGGGCCCTTCCAGCACAGAAGAATCGCCTTTTTGATGCGAAGCAAGCGTTTGACGTGTCCCGAAACCAGCAGGTCTCCGAACACACCCAACAGGCAATTCTTC
Organism: Pelophylax lessonae; assembly: GCF_965119305.1. Classification (NCBI taxonomy): domain Eukaryota; kingdom Metazoa; phylum Chordata; class Amphibia; order Anura; family Ranidae; genus Pelophylax; species Pelophylax lessonae. The sequence continues at coordinate 541,347,613 of NC_138772.1, forward strand.
GGATGAAGGACATTAGGGAGACCCAGAACCGAGGACAGGAATGTATTAACTTTAGCCCAGAATTTAGCTACCACCGGACAGGAACAAAAACGGTGAAAAAATTTGGCTGGATGTCCACAACCCCAAAAACAATCGGGGGTGGGACGCATGCCAAATTTATGTAGGCAGTCAGGAGTAAAATAGCTCTGATGAAACACCTTCAATTGGATCAAACGGTCGCTGGAGGCTATAACCGATTTATTATAAGTCGTAGTAAATTCAGTCCAGTCATCCTCACTAAAGTCAATGCCCATACTAACCCAGGGTGTCTGTGCCTTGGCAAATCTAGGATTGGAATCCGTCATTAAAAAAGAGTAGTATTGAGAAATTAGTTTTGTAGTACCAGGGTCCCTAAGCAATTTCTCCAAAGCAGACATGCTCAAAGGGATAGCGAAGTAAACTGAGCCTTCAAAGCATGTCTGAGTTGGACGTAAAAAAACCAGGCTGAAGCAGGTAGTCCAAATTCTCCCCCGAAGTTGTCGGAAAGACTTGAACCCCTGAGCTGTATACAAGTGGTTGAGATACTTAACACTTTTCGCCATCCAAAACTGACAACTGCCAAAACTCCCTGAACACTTTTCGCCATCAGTTCAGGGAGTTCAGGGTTACACCAGAGCGGGTTATTAGGGGATGAAGTCCAGGCATCCACCGGAACCGCTGTATTACATTTTTAAAAAGGGACAAAGTGGTTCGTAGCATATGAGCACCAGGAACTTGGGGGACCTGTCTCCGATACACTATATTATGGAGTGATTCAAGTAAGTCAACTATAGCAGCCTCGGTAATAGAGCAGGCGTTATGCGAGGAGGGATGCAGCCAATCATGAATCACCACCAACTGAGACGCAAGGTAGTAGTAAAAATAATAGGGGAAAGCCAAACCAGCCATGTGCGTGGGTAGTTTTAGAGTATCCAAGGCTATCCTGGGGGACTTTTTTTGCCACAGAAATGTTAGTAGAAGTGAGTCTATGCGCCTGAAGAGGGATTTGGGGACCTTACATGGAGCGTTGGCCAAAACATACAGAATTTTCGGGAGGAAAATCACTTTGATCATATTAACTCGCCCAATCAGATTCAAGGGAAGATCTATCCACTGAGAGATCAGTTGTTGTAGGAGATCAATGAGGGCATAAATTATTAGACACATATGAGTGTAGCGGCAGTTGGATAATAACCCCAAGGTAGCGAAAGGAGTGGGACACCTGAAGCCTGGAACCCGAATAGATCACTGACACTGACTGGAAGGATCCGCCAAGTAGACAAGCGTATCGTCAGCATCAAGGGATATTCTCTCTTCAATAGAGCCAATAGCCAGACCCCGAAAGTGTCCGAAGCCGAACGGATACGGACAGCCAGAGGTTCAATGCTAAGGCAAACAAAAGTGGGGATAACGGGCAACCTTGCCTCGTACCCCTGAAGATAGAGAATTCCGGGGGGGTCGCAGCATTCACCCTAACTCGAGCAACAGGATCGGTGTAGAGAAGTTTAATCCAGGCAATCACACTGTCAAAGGCCTTACAGGTATCTAAGGAAAACAATGACACGAGTCGAGGAATTAGGATGTGGGTACTGTAAGTTATGGAACAATCTGCGAACATTCATGCGGGTAGAGCGGCCTGGGATAAACCCTCCTTGGTCATCCTGTACCAATGAAGGAATAATCCTATTCAATCGGTTGGCCAGCACTTTGGCAAGAATTTTCACATCTACGTTAATCAACGATATGGGTCTATAAGAATCACAATGTAGAGGATCTTTACGGGGTTTAAGAAGTAGAATAATCAAGGCCTCACGCATTGACGGGGGGAGCACCCCAGCCTCCAAGGCAGCATCAAAGGTGCAGAGGAGGTGAGGGCTAAGGAGGTGTTTAAACGAATGATACCATTCAGGGGGAAATCCGTCAGGTCCAGGGGTCTTGTGTTTGGGCATATGTCAGATGGCAGCCTCCATCTCCTCTATCTGGAGCGGGGCCTCAAGGTTCTCAGCATCCTGAGCCGCCAGAGAGGGGAGGGTAACGTCAGTGAGGTAGACAGGGAGGCCTTATCATAGTGGGCAGTGGAGGTATAAAGGTCAGTAAAAAAGGAGACAAATGCGTCTAGAATGGCCGATGGAGCATCCACCACCTCTGTCGGGGAAACATGAATCCTCGGGACAGAAGTGGGAGAATACTCGGGTCGAGCCAAATAGGCCAACAGCCGGCCTGCCTTATTACCATGTTCAAACAATTTCTGAGAAGTATACAGCAAACGTTTGAGTAAGATGCAGTAGGCGGAGCTCATATTTTTACGGGCCTGAAGCCACTAAGCATGTGTGGACAGAGACGGTCGGTCCGCATAGGCTCCCTCAGCCTCTACCATAGCAGTCTCAAGTTCCTCAGTGCAAATTTTATTATTTTTACGGAGGATACCCGTAATAGACAAAGGTATCCCGGGCAGAAGGCTTAAACGCCTCCCACACCGTCAAGGAGTCCGCAGTAAGCAAGTTCGTTTCCCAATATTCTGAAACCCCCTTAGTGCAAGCGCCCAGAACCGTAGGGTCAGACAGCCAGTGGGCATTGAGACGCCACAGCAGAGGGCTGGAGGCCGGCAGGATAGAGAGTTCCACCATCACTGGGGTATGATCCGAAATCCCACGAGGAAGGATGGATGCCCCAGCGACGAGCGGAAGGTTATGAGAGGGAGCAAAAACCAAATCTATACGAGACATAATTTTAAAGGAAACAGAGTGACACGTATATTGTCTAGCGTCTGGGTGTTTCCAGCGCCACACGTCTACCAAACCATATACCTAAATCCAGTCCAGCAGGGACTGGAAAATACGCCCCTCCCCCGCAAGCGGTCCATGGCAGGGTCAATAACTGCATTAAAGTCCCCCACATAGAGAACATGACCCATGGGGGAATCCAGGATGAAAGAAGTGACTTTGTGAAGCAGGTCTGCTGAGAATGGGGGAGGGATATATAGGTTGATTAAATTAAGAACAGAACGGCCAACCTGCAGGGACAACAGGACATGCCTGCCTTCCGGAACCATCCTCACTCGAAGCACCTCTGCTGAGAGGGACCTAGTAACAAGGACAGAGACCCCCCTAGAATAAGAAGTATGGAAGCCATGGTAAGAACGAGCAATCCAAGCTCTTTTAAGGGCTAAATGTTTAGGAGCCGTAAGATGAGTTTCCTGGAGACAGATAGTATGTGGTTTGTATTGTTTGAGGAAGGAGAAGACCAGGGACCGCTTGTGAGGAGAGTTCAAACCCCTGACGTTCAAAGATTAAATTTTCAAAGAATTAGACATATTGACTTCAACTTTCTTATGAACCTAGGTGCCCTCCAGCTGATAAGCCGCAAACACCACCGAGGGGGGGTAGAAGCAACCATACAACGGGGGCGACACAGAGGGAGCATCAGCAAGCAAAAAGTGGCAAAAAAACCCAAGTAGGTTAGAGCAAAAACAAGAACAAACCCAACCCCCCCCACCCCGCTCTTCCATCCCAACCATAGAGAGCCTAGGATCCCAATAACGGTTAGCAGTCAAAATCCCTATGATGTGAACTTCAACCCAGGATAGGGGCAAAAGAAAAAACCTGGGGGAGCAGGACAAGAAAAAAGGCTCCTGCCACAAAAAAAAGGGGGAAGGGGGAAAAAAAAATTACACAGAGACATCTTCTGCATTCCTCTGTCGGTAGAAAAATGAACTGACATGCCGGCAAATAATGTAAAGTTACCCCGGGAATCCAGGAATTAACTAGGGGCCCCCAGCAACAAGCAGGATAGAAGACATCGACATTCCAGCAGGAGAGCAGTGTCCAAAAATAGGAGAAGAACAAACAGGGCAGACAGGGCCCGCATTAAGGATGGATCTGTAGGAGAGTCTACGAAGGCACTTCAGGAAACTGGGAAGTAAAGTGCATCAGGAGTCCAGAAACACAGACTAAGGAGATCACAATTAGCGATGCCGAGATCTTTGAGAACCACAAAAGGTGTCAAATAGCCAGGTAGATGCTTCGCCAGGAGTGTTGAATAATATGGACTTATGAGCATGAATAACTTTAAGCTTGGCCGGAAACAGCATGAAGTAAGGGATCTCTTTTTCGCGGAGCCTAGCCTTGACCAATGCAAATGAGGCCCTCTGCTTCTGGACATCCGCCGAAAAATCTGGAAAGATCCGGATGGTCTGACCGTTGAATTGCAGTTCACCCTTCAGGCGGGCCGCCCTTAAGATAGCCACCTTGTCCTGAAAGTTGAGAATGCGGGCGATAACGGAACGCGGAGGTGCCCCTGCTGGTGGAGGGCGAGGAGGAGTGCGATGAGCCCGCTCGATAGCAAAAGAGGCAGAGAGGACATTGGGGCCCAGAGGTGATTGACACCAGGATGATAAGAAATCTTCAGGCGCAGACCCTTCAGAGCGCTCGAGGAACCACACAAAACGCAAGTTATTGCGGCGGGACCTGTTTTCCAAATCATCAATTTTGGCGTGCAGCGCCACGAGTTCACCGGAAGTTTCCCGCACAGTAACTGACAAGGCATTAACAGTGTCCTCCACAGTGCTAATGCGCTCCTCAGCAGCCCCCACTCTCTCCCTTAAATTCTGTACATCATGTTTAAGCAGGGAAAAGTCAATATGGATAGTTTCAATCCTAGCAGTAAGAGAAGCCTTGCAATCTTGAATAGCTGACATAATTTGTCCCAGGGTAGGCTCAGCAACAGGCTCACCTTGTACATCCAGCAGAGGGAAGGCATAAGCCTCACAGGCAGGGGAGGAAGGATGAAGATCAGGGAGACAGTGGAGCGTGGATGAGAAAAGATCCTCCTGTGAAGCTGCGACAGGCAGAGGGGCCTTGTAGGCTGAGGAGGAGCGCAGGTCACCGGCGCCATTTTGGCTGAGGAAGCGGTCCATCGTTCCGGCCGATGTTGCAGGTTTTTGAGGGCCAATCTTCACCATAGCAGGGCGGCAGGGTGTGCCTGAGGTCCCGAGGAGTCGATCGAGATATGTGCCAGGGCAATCGGTGCAGGATAGCATGCAGGATGGGAAGAGGAAGCGAGGAGCTCAGAGCTTAGTGTGTTGCTCGGTCCGCCATCAAGCCACACCCCCAGCCCTCGAAAGACAGATACTTAATGGTTTGGATTGCTTCAAATGGTTTCTGTGTTTACTTATGATAATGTGTATTGAACTTCAATGTAAGAGACAGGCTCTCCCTATTGGCTGTGTATTGAGGCGAGACGTGTATTCTGTTAAGCCTGTCTGTTCCATTGTTAAATGTTAAGGAACTCGCATTGTTTCTGTCCAGATGGCTAGATGATTAGTTCAGGTTAATTATATTTCTGGGTTAACCTAGGGGCGATCAAAGGGTTAAGTGTGAGCCTAGGGGAGTGTTTTGTAACTGTATGGGGGATGGGCTTGTGAAATGAACACAGAGACCTGTGATCCTATATAGGAAGATCACAGGCGCTCTGTCATCATTTCAGAGAGAAAAACGGTCAGCTGTGTTTACAACAGCTGACCGTCCTTCTCTCTCTCAGCAGGGAACGATCGCAGGTGCCACCGGTCCTGTGGATCGGCATTCCCACTGCTTAGAGGGGGCGGATAGCCGTACAGGTACGGCAATTTGTGCAGCCGAACCAGCCTGCTGCAGTATATATACGGCGGGCAGTCGGCAAGTGGTTAAAGTGTTACTAAACTCATAACCCTGCATTCACTATATCTGGTCTACCACAGTACACAGAACATGGAAATGCAATTATTTTAGTAAATATAAACTGCTAAATACCTTTTTTCGTCAGCAGTATGTAGCAGTCTTGTGACTTTAATCAGGGTCAGGCTGAGCACTGGTTAAAGCTTGTAGGAGTTTTCATTCTACTGACCTATTCTGACTGTCCTATCAGGATGCAGGACCCGTAACCCTCTGTCTAGACATTGCTGACTGGCCCTGTGCTAATCACATGCACCCTTCCAAGAAAAAAAAAAAAAACTTTCTAGCAATACACACCAAACTGAGCATGTGCAGAGTGCCCCCAAGGCTATGTACTATCAGGGGATGTATTGGGGACAGACAGTAAACGATAGGGAGGATTTAGGGAAGACAGGATGAAACAGCCTTTTTACACAATGCGGAGAATTAACCCCTTAGCTTCCACAGTGAGTATAACAAGCATGCTTTACTGCATATACAGACTGATTTTACTGTTGTGGGTTAAGTAACACTTAAAATCTTGCTTTAGATCTCTTTCTCTGAGTAAATTTAACATTCATTTGGCAAATATTTCATATCATATTGACTAAATATTCTTAGAATAGGTTTCAGTCAACAATGAAATCCATACAATAACATGCATAAATAATTAGAATAACTATTACACATAATATTGTATGGATTTCATTGTCTAATACACGTGTCGAACACAAGGCCCGCAGACCGAATCCGGTCCTCCAGGCCATTTCATTTGGCCCTCGCACCTTTCCTGCAGCTGCAGGGGAGTTCCAGCCCTCCTTTGGTCCTTCTCTAGATGCTGCACTTGCTGCTTCCCAGCAATGCCCCAGCTTCTTCCCAGCAGCAGCACAAGGTAAGGGGGGTGTACTGTGATGTAAGAGAGGGTGGGGAACTCTTGACTTCTAATGGTGGGGGAACTCTTGACATCTGATGTAAAAGGGGGTGGGGTGCTATGGACATCTAGTCTTACAGATTCAAACGGCTCTTTGAGGGCAATCATAATGCTGATGCGGCCTGAGAAGATATTGAGTTTGACACCCCTGGTCTAATACAAGCACTACTGGATGAAACATTCTAATATTTGATCAGTAGAGAAAATTCGTTAGGAGCAACTAATTTTGCCCCATTCATACAGCAGCCAAAGCTTTACACCAGGGGTCTTCAAACTATGGCCTTCCAGTTGTTCAGGAACTACAATTCCCATCATGTCTAGTCATGTCTGTGAATGTCAGAGTTTTACAATGCCTCATGGGGTGTGTAGCTCTGCAACAGCTGGAGGGCCGTAGTTTGAGGATCCCTGCTTTACACACTGAGAAAAATGTCTAAAATTATAGAGGAAATGCTGATTAATGATTAGTCGATGTGCTGCCCTCTCCTGCTCGCTGTTCCTGTCTCCTGAGGCAGCGCACCATCTACAGTGCCGATGTATTCCACTGGCTGTGCGAATCTTGCAATGATTTATCTCAAGCAAACCACAATAATAGATGTATACCTGATGTCACAGGGACAAAATGAAGTGCATATTTCACAGCCAAAAAGGAAAATAAAACAAAATCTGACTCACCAAACATCCACACATCACTGGCAGAAGTAAAACGTCGGAAATTAATGGATTCGGGAGCCATCCATTTAATAGGCAATTTACCTTTGGAAGCTGTACAGATGGAGAAAAGCGTTGAATTAATCTCTGTATAAAACTGGTCAGAATCATTTATTTTAGTCGGCGCTAATTTCTCAGTGAGTAAAAAAAACTCACTGGGAATTAAGTAAACACTCCAAAATAAGGTGTTCAGTAATCACTGTACATATATCAAATGCATAAACAAATACAAATAATACAAATGACAAGAAAATCACATACAGAAAGTGACCATGTGTATGTGATAAAAAGTGTCCAACATGCACAGTGAAAAAATGAATATATGTGCTTGTTCTTGATAAAATAACCAAAAATATATATAAATATTGCACTATTTTTATGCCAATTTATTGCCATTTTTCTTTCACATGGTATGTGGTGACACTACAAAATCGGCAGCTTTTTACATTTATTTCCTAATTTTTCATCACATTTATTTTCATATACTTTTTCATATACTTCATTGGTAGCGCATTGGCCTCCAATCTAGGTTTTTAATCATTCATTTTAGCATCCAAACAATTTATAAGCCCTGAGATTATGATGAAGACAGGGGGCCTTAAGTGTTTTTGCATACATTATAATCAGTCCCCCTTCCCTGACCTTTCCCATGTAACACAATTAAAATGGATTTAAAGAGGAGCTAAACTCTGTGATACTTACCGATAGTCTGATGTCCCTCACTGGCATCTTCTACCATGCTTCTTCCAGGTGCTGGGCAGCAACCATCTTCATTGGCCGACACAGGATGACATCCACTCCTGTGCATGTGTGCAGTCATCCTGGCACACAGGCGCTGCCCCAAAATGTAAATGGAGCTGCATTTGTGCACCTCAAAGTACATTTCAGGTCTCTTCCGCAATAAAGACACATAAAAAAAAAAAAAAAACTCTCAAAAAAGCGCTTAGGACTATAATCAATAATTACACTGGTGCTGTTACAAAACTTCCTTTGCAACAGCACCAGTGTAATTATTTATTATAGTCCTAAGCGCTTTTTTGAGAGTTTTTTTTTTTATGTGACTTTTTCCAGCATCCTTGCTCCCAAGGATGATCCTCTCTTGCAGCTATGGGCATATTGTTGCCAGGGACGTTAACTACAGGGGTTGCAATTGCAACCGGGCCCCGTGCTCCAGGGGCCTGTGCGGCTCCCCTGTACACCTTAATAGGAGGGGTGGCGGGGGCAGCATGTAGAGAAATCACTGTCCTCCTTTTTCCTCCTGTAGCTGCAGGAGGAAAATGAAGGAGATTGGTTCCCCTGTATGCTGCCCCCGCCACTCCTCCTATCCAGTTCACTTGTGTTCTGCTGTCTCTGGGCCCCTGTGTGCTTCTCCCCCTACTGTGCTCCCTCCCCTCTCCTGCCGGCTGCTGCGCAAGCGTCAAGTGTCTTTAAACTATGGGATATATACTGAAGTATTTATTCCTTTATTTTTATACTAATAATGGCAGCGATCAGTGAATTATAGCGGGACTGCGATATTGTGGTGGACAGTCTGACACTGACACTTTGCGGGAACCAGTGACACTAATACAGTGATCAGTGCCAAAAATATGCACTGTCATTATGACACTGGCTGGGAAGGGGTTAAACATCTAGGGGGATCAAAGGGTTAACTGTGTGCCTAACCAGTGTTTGTGTTTACTATGTGCGCTGCTTTTACAAGGGGAAGAGATGGATTTCAGTGCCTGCTTTGCAAGAAGACAGAATCCATTCCTTCCCCCCCCCTGTAATAACAGAACTCTGCCTTGTTTGCATAGGCACAGCTCCATTCTAAGTCTCTGCCCGACGATTAGTGGGTAATAAGTGCCCGGTATCCACAGATCGGCTTTTGCTGTGAATAATACACGTGATCCGGCACACAGCTGCTACCCTGTAGCAGTAAAACTGCTTTAGGGCAGTCAGCGAGTGGTTAAAGTGGGGTTTTATTTCTGCTTTAAGTGGAATTTTTATCATTTAAATGCCATTTAAACTGGATACAATGGTTCTACTGTAGTGAGCCACTGCATTTTTTTTTTCTAAATTTTTACAAAAATTGTTGAGCAAATAAAGATTGGGTTGTGAAAAAATGGATTTTTGTAAGATCTTACCGTAAAATCCTTTTCTCTTAGCTCATTGACAGACGTAGTCCTCGGTGATACACCACCTTCGGGTTATGTTGCCTCCACAGGAGCAGGACTAGACAGGAAATTAAAAAGCTCTGGCCACACCCTAGGGGCAGTCCCAGAGGGTATATCCTCTCTCTCTCTGCCTCAGCAAATCAGTTATGTGAAAAAGCAGTCTTTAGAGATTTAACCCAACCCAACTCAAAAAACAGAGGGGCGGGAACTACGTCTGTCAATGAGCTAAGAGAAAAGGATTTTACGGTAAGATCTTACAAAAATCCATTTTTCTCTAGCGCTCATTGACAGACGTAGTCCTCGGTGATACACCACCTTCGGGACGTCCCAGAGCAGTATCACAACTGAGGGGTGGGAAAATGAAATCAAATCCTAATCTAGAAGGCCCAACCGGTGCCAACTAGAAGTTTACAATGCTCATCCTTAATGATGAGACTCAACAAAAAAGAGAAAAAAATCTTTTTTTTTTTTTTTTCAAACAGAAAAAAACCCTCGAGGTAGACCACCGGTCTCCTCAAATTGCGGCCTGCAAAACCTTGCGGCCAAATGAGGCATCCGCCGATGCCGTCACATCAATTTTATAGAATTTTGTAAAGGTATGTACCGACGACCAGGTGGCCGCCTTACATACCTGGACCACTGACGCCTGATGGCGAAAGGCCCAGGAAGTACTGAGCGCTCGAGTGGAGTGCGCCCTAACAGGGAACGGAGGACTCTGACCCTTAATAGAATAAGCCTGTACCACCGTTTGTCTAATCCATTTGGCAATGGTCGCGGCAGATGCAGGCAAACCCTTTCTGGGGCCATCCGTGATCACAAAAAGTGAATCCGTCTTACGGAATGATTCCGTAGCCTTCAGGTATACCCTGATTGCCCGAACCACATCCAAGGAATGCAACGCATGTTCCCGATGATGCTTGGGCTGAGGACACAAGGAAGGTAGTACAATATCTTCATTCAGATGAAAATCTGAAACCACCTTAGGAAGAAAAGATGGCTTAGGATGAAGTACTACCTTATCCCTATGAATCACTAGGTATGGGGACTGGCATGATAATGCAGCCAGTTCTGACACCCTGCGAGCAGAAGTAATAGCCACCAAGAAGGCCACCTTCTGGGATAAAGTAAGCAAGGGAATCTCCCTGATGTTTTCAAAGGGAGGTTTCTGTAGAACCGACAAAACCAAATTAAGATCCCAGGGCGGTAAGGGCGCGCGGACTGGAGGAGCCAGGTGCCGCACTCCCTGGATAAAATTCCGCACCAAGGACTTGGTAGCTAAAGGTTTCTGAAAGAAGATTGCTAATGCTGAAACTTGACCCTTGATGGTGCTCAAGGCTAGCTTCTGCTCAACCCCTTGTTGCAAAAAGGCCAATATTCGAGTCACCGAATAGGTACGTGGAGGAAATCCTAAAGATTCGCACCACGCAATATAAGTCTTCCATGTGTGATAATAGACTTTGCTGGAAGTCGCTTTCCTTGCTTTAATAAGGGTAGGAATGACTGAAGTAGACAAACCTCTGTCCTTCAGTACTTGGGTCTCAATGGCCAGGCCATTAAACCCAGCGACTGTAAAGCATGATGGTAAATTGGTCCTTGAGACCACAGACACTCCCTGAGACGAAGTTCCCACGGAACGTCTGCGACTAGCATGTCCAAGTCGGCCAGGCCGGCTTGAGGAGGCCAGCCTAGAATTTCTAGGACCACTGGCGCTGATAGAATCTGAACCAGGCGTCCCTAGAGGTATCTGGCCCCGACCATCCGAGAAAGTCTGGTCGTCTTCTGTTCCCACACATTTATCAGATACCTGATTGTTATCAGGAAGGGTGATCTTTTCTGGTTGAACCTCAGGGACCGAAGTCACCCGACTAGAGGCTACTTGGCCTATCTGGTCAACCAGATCCGATTCCTGTGAGGTATAGGGACTAATCTTAGGAAAAGGTAAAGGAAAAGATCTATTCAGGGAACGGTAACTACCGCTTCCTGTAGTACTTAAATGTTGGAAGGGAAGAATCGCACCGGTAGTAGTTGATGCTCGATCTAATGTCCTGAATACCGGTGAAAACGTCCCCCCACCCTGAAACCGGGTGGGGGCGCACCTTCAGGCTGTGTACTCCTTTGCTTCGGGTTTGGCTGGGTTGGTCCTCTGCTTGTCCGACCAGCCCTTCTTGAACCCTCCTGGAGGAGTCTTGCCTTTCCCGCTAGTACCAGCCGGGCGCCCTTTATGGGCGGTAAAGAAAGGTCCTCGCTTGTTGCGAGGTCCCTTAGCTTTTGCAGCCTGTGGCAAAAAAGTGCTCTTGCCCCCAGTGGCATCCTTAATGATTTCATCTAGGTTGGCCCCAAATAGACGATTCCCCTGAAAAGGGAGATTTGTCAAGGTCTTCTTGGAACCTAGGTCAGCTGACCAGCATTTTAACCACAGCACACGTCTGAGGATCACCGCTGACATAGATGCATGCCCTAATAAGGGAGTAGTGTCCAAGGCTGCGTCACAGATAAACTGTAGCCCTTGTATAATCTGTTCCATCAAATCAGATGTCTCCTGGGGAATATCCTTTCCCCTAAGGTCTTGGCGTACCATTTTCGCCCATTCCGTAAGTGTCTGGGAAACTAGACCAATAACAATTACTGGTCTAAATGCTGACCCTATCAGAGAGAAGATGGTGCGGGACTCTGCTTCCATCTTTCGATCCACCGGATCCTTAAAGGACGAAGTGTCCTCCACTGGGATAACCGTGGCTTTATTCAGCCTGGAAATAGGTGGATCCACCACTGGTGGTACCGTCCATTTCTTAATGATGGATTCCTCAAACGGATAGCGTCTAGCAATACGCTTGGAAATAGTAAAGGTACGTTTAGAATGCTCCCATTCTCCTTTAATCTGATTACCGAAACATTTGGGTACAGGAAAACCTTCACCGTTTTGATGGGCTTATTAGTACCAAAAGGAATCTCTGTTTCAGTTGCCTCTGCCGGTAAAGCCTCAAGTTTTAAGGTTTCCTGCACTGCCACAACTAGTGCGTCCACCAATGCTTCTTCCTGAATTATAGCAGGAGAAGAAGCGTCCTCCTCACTGTCTGAGGGGGCTTTACCTGGGATAACAGCCCTTGCAGAGGAACCTGCAACTGCAGTGACCATCTCTGAATCTGAGTCAGAGGTGTCAGATGGTATAGGGGTAGGCGGGGGTCGCTTCCTTGACCCCCGTCCCTGACAGGCCGCCTCCACCCGAGCCACCATAGACTCCAAAATTGCTGTAAATGACTCTACACTCTGTGCACCGGCGGGTCCCGTGGCCCCCTCGAGGGAAACAGGTGGGGGAATATGTGTGGCAGGGTCCATGATAATTACAGTCACTTCCTGGATAATATAATTCAAAAATAAAAAAAACTTTTTTTTTTTTTTTCCAGACCCCCAGCGCCACAAAAAGCCCCTTAGTGTTACCTGCTAGGGATCCCTATCGAGAGAGAGAGAGAGAGAGAGATAGACCCCCAGGCTCACCACTTGATGCTCAGAGTTTAACTGCAACAGGTTACAGCGCTGTCTTGACAAACAGGAAGTCTTTTGGCTGGCTGCCCAGGAGGAAAGGAGGCGGCTCCGCCCCTCTGCACGCCTTCCGGCGCCTCCCCAAGCTCCACGAGGTGTTTGGATCACCTCAAACATGGCCGCCCCCATGCTGGAGACACGAGGCTACGCCAAAATGGCGGCTCGTGCGATCCAGCAAAAAAAATGGCGGCGGCCTGTACTGAATAGCGGTGTGCTGCAGGGCACACAACACTCTCTCTGCATGGGGATTTGGCGTGGTTGGCGGTACTGGCCCTGGCGGACCGCATGGCCATTCGGGAGGCCTGCTAATAGCTGGAGATCTGATTAGGAAGGCAGTCTACATGTCCGTGGCTTCTGACTGGTAGGTAACTTATTCTTATCACCGTAAGATTCCCAGAATGCCACAGATTACATCTTTTTAACATGTAAACCAAGCCTCCTGGCTTTTTGCACATAAAATCACACTCAAAGTAGGAGGATCTGTGTCATTTATAGGATAGAGAGGGACTCTATCTTACCATACAGAGAGGGGCCCGCGTTCACCACAAGACCCGTCAGGGGAAAAGGGGGAACATACTACTCACCATACCGGAACCAGGCGGGCACCAACTCCTGACAGTACCCCTCTCCACCGGGGCGGGAGGGCTGTCGACCGATACGGACGCCGTGACTCATGGTCTTTGGCGTTTCAGCGAGACGTTTAACTCGCGGGGTTAGTCCTTTAATGGGACTTTGTCGCGGCCGACCCAGCGCGGAGCTATGGCCTGCACGCGCTCGTAGGCTGAACTGGGGTGACCACCGGATCTCAACATCCAGCCCGTCGCCCAGTTCAGCTTTCTTGCTTGAAGATCTCACAGGAACACTGGAGAAAAAAAGCTGTCTAAAAAATCCTTTAAGAAAAAATTCTTGCCAGGACCTAAGATCCCAGCAAGGTATCTAGGTCCTTACTCCTAACTAGACAGAAAATAACTGATTTGCTGAGGCAGAGAGAGAGAGGATATACCCTCTGGGACTGCCCCTAGGGTGTGGCCAGAGCTTTTTCATTTCCTGTCTAGTCCTGCTCCTGTGGAGGCAACATAACCCGAAGGTGGTGTATCACCGAGGACTACGTCTGTCAATGAGCGCTAGAGAAATGAAGATTAGAAGGTTGGGCCGTCCGGCTTTGCACCTTATCCTTGTACAGTGCGGGAGACCGCATCGGAGTGTTCCCTTATCGTAATTTTTATATTTTTTTGTTCACTGGCCCTACAAGGGATGTTTTTAATCAATAAAAGTACATACGTTTTTACACTATGAGGAGCCTGTTTGTTTCGGTTTCCTCTCCTTGGGATCGTATTGACCACCATCCATTCTGTGGAGGAAACTGACAGGGAGGACAATTCGGAGATGGGCATCTCGGTCACGGAGACCACCAAAGCCTTGCATTGATCCCACTTGCCATATGGTAAGAGGGATCAACACCGTCTGGTGATGGGAATTCGATCTACATTTTGCACGGGGTGTCGCCACCATTACTTCCAGGATATACTTTTATGACGCATCTGTCCTATGTGGCAAGGAGATTGCACCATTTTGGGTGGAAATCCATGAAGGATTCAGTATAAACCAATTGCTGGACTGTTTTTGTCACTGGACTGGAGTTTATTAACCCCAAAAAATGTTTTGATCTCTCTCATATTTTCCAATTCTTTTACTTTTAGAGTGCACTGGGTTTATAGGGGATATTTTCCTCTTTTTTCTTCTTTGCACTAGCACTTTATGTTTTGCACTAGCACTTTATGGTAATAGGTTTGATGCAACATTTATAAAGTATCTACTATTGTTGTTGATTGACGGGTTCATATTTTGTTTGGGAGCTAGCTGACCACACAAAGTACTTCACTAGTGCGGCAATCTATTCATAGTTCTAGTGCAGTAACTGGCTCTTTAAGCACTGGAAGAATACCAGTCAGTCATCGCTAGGGCACATAGAGAAATATTTTTTTTCTGTATTCCCCATTTGCACTGCAATGCAGCCCAGAGTTGTAATGCAGTGAGCTGTGATAACATGCAGACATGCAGCACCCTGGATGGCACGGCATGTGACTGCAAAGCAGCACAAAGCACAACACTGTTGCATGGTAACATGAATAAAGTGTCACTTTGTGAACTTCAAATAAAAAGTGAAAAAAAAAAAAAATTAAAAGAAAAAGGGGGGGGGGGGACTCCGACGTGCTGGAATAGGCATCACACTACCATGGCTCACTCACTGACAGATGCCTGCACAGTAAAGCACTTTGGCTTAGTGTATGTGCAGTGTGGACAGGCTCTAAAGCAGATCCGAATATTTAAATTGTTTTCCCTATTCAGTGTTAATTTTATCCTATAGCTATATGACACAGTGGTTCCATGTTACTGCATCATTAAATTCTTCATCAACACTGAAAGGAGCATTGCATACATCTCACCTTTATAATAAGTACTGTCCTCCATATACCGAGACAGCCCGAAGTCTCCTAATTTGACACAGTCGGTAGTTGAGACCAGCACATTCCTAGCAGCGATATCTCTGAAAAAAAAGAAAATTTGTAAAGACACATGATATAACACATATCAGAATGAGTGTGCAGAGATCTCCATTTCACAAGGCAATCAAACTATTATTTTTCTTAAGAATCAACAGACAATGCACAGGTATGCTCAGAAATTGGGAACACACGTTTTCATGAACAAAATAAATGCATATATATTTTCACTTTCCTTTAATTAACTCCACAAATCAAATACCTATGTGAAAACAAAAGATGATTTCAAAAGGAGTAGGTCCATTGTTACTGCTTAGCTGTTGATCCTGCCAGCGAAGTCCAACGCTTCCTGTGATGGTGTGGCAACAATGCTGCACTGCTCCTGAATTCAGAGCAAAGTTGGCTGGCCCTGCTTGCACCACAGTGGGATGAAAAGGTGAAGGTGTTGCAAGAGGGGTGGCAGTCAGCAAGGGCCGCTGATAGGGGGGGACCACCAGCCCTCTTGTAGGGGGCCCGAGCACACAGGGGGGCCCACACAGAGAGGGGGATTAGTGATGGACAACAAATACAGAAATCTTCCTCCAGCACCTGAATCTGATCTCTGTCCCTCTCCCTGCTATCAGCTTTTATCTGTTGAGAAAGGAGACAGTTGTCCCTCACTAATCCCCCTCCCTTGTGTGCCCCCCCCCCTCCCAGCATTTATCTCTGCTCAGGAGTTTATTTGTAACTTTGTTTCTCTCTCTCTGTCTCTCTGATCACTGAGCTCAAACTGCCCAGCCTGTATATTTTTCTCATCTCATCTTCTTTTTTATTTAACATCGTTTTTTTTTTAGATTTAGCAGGAATTATAGATAGATAGATACAACTTTATTGTCATTGCATAGTACAGGTACACAGCAACGAAATGCCGTTTGGCATCTACCAGAAATGCAAAATGTAGCAGTCGTACAAGAGTGCAGATTATGCGAGTTATGTTATATTTGTGTCTGATAATAGTGATTTTTTTGTAATTTTAGCTAAATATATCTTTAATATTTTCTTGGTGGGGGCCCTGCCAGGTAGTCTGTACGGGTCCCCGCGATTTCTAACAGCAGCCCTGCAGTCAGCAATGTCACTGCTAATTCACAAGCCTGTCATTCAGCAGCTGGCCACACCTAGCCCCACCCACTGCTTTCTGGACTGACAGCACTGCCTCTGTTGCTGAAACCCTCCCACTGGGAGCTGAAGTGTCTGGGAGGGGGGGGGGGGAGTGTGTGAGACAGAAATGAAGGAGTATATTTTCCTCAGGGAGGGTAGGTAAAGTTTTTGGATTCCTTATGAGGCTTGTGAATCACACTGGATTTGAGATGCGTTTAGACCATCAAACCCTTACCTGTACTTGAAATTATCTTTTATATGTAAAGCAACATTAAATCCGTTTAAAAAAAAACAAAAAAAAAACAAACATGTTATATAATAACCTGCTCTGTGTAGTGGTTTTGCATAGAGCAGCCCTATTACTCCTCTTCTTAGGTCCCCAACAGCAAGCAGCGACTCAGCCCTGCCCCCTCCTTCTCCTGATTGGTTCACTGGCTGTGATTGACAGCAGTGGGAGCCAATGGCTCCCGCTGCTGCGAAAAGCCAACCAGGAGTGTGAGTCCCCAGAGAGGCAAGCCTCTTGTGGACATTGCTGGATTGAAAGGAGGCTCAGGTAAATATTAGGGAGGGCTGTTGCACACAGAAGGTTTTTTTACCTTCATGCAAAGAATGCATGCAGGTATAAAATCTTGTACCTTTACAACCACTTTAATGCCAGCAGTGCCCGTATCTGTAAAAAACATTATATTGGCCTCATGCACACTGGATGTTTTTACAGCTGCTCCTAGGGCCTCCTCCTCCTCTGTCAGGCATTTTTTATTTGCTGCCTCTAAATGCCCCTGCATGTTAGCCTATGGGTCCATGCACACATAGGCTTTTAGCAACATTTAGTAGCAGGAGCTTTTAGAGGCCGGAAAAGAAAAACCCACTGCCAGTGTGCTCAGGAGCAGCAGAGTTTGGGCTGAAAAACCATGCCCAACAGCTAGCACTTGAGCAAAAATTTATTTCAATGGCCAGAATAAATGAAAAGTTTGGTTATCAAAGTATCTAGTGTAAGCAACTAAATTTCAATGAGTATCAGCCTCTTGCAATCCTGTGAAAAGAGGCATCCAGTCTAGGAGTGAAAGCACTGGGAGCCCATTAGGTGTGCAGCATGCAAATGTGCTGACAGAAAACATGGTTATAGGAGGAGCAAGCAGAGTGAGAAGAGGGCTAACCTCATCAGTCTAAAGGCCCGTACACACTTGACGGAAATCGGACGAAATAACCTCCGATTTTTCTCTCTCTTGCTCAGCGTTCATAACCGTTTTTAGTTGACAGTGCATAAATGTTCACAAAATTTCTCATTTGATATTTTTTTTTTTTGGGACATTTGTACCCAGACTTCCGGGTTGTCAGCAACTTCAGATTATGCGTGATCTTTCCTATCGGATTTTTCACGGACGTACTGCATACACATTAAACGAAAATTGGTCGTCTGGGGACGGACGATAAAAATTTTGGTGTTTGTCCCTCCGTTGTTTTTCGTTGAAAATGTCGGCATCGGCTGCTGAAAGTTGTGTACACACTAGGCGAAAATCGTACGATTTTACCTCGGACGGGAATTTTCGGACGACGGGAATTTTGGGCAGATTTTCTACTAGTGTGTACCCCACTTAATGCTCTTTTTTACACTGTCCAGTCTGCAGGCTGGACAGTAAGGACACCAATCTGCCATCTACTACAGAGAAAGTGTTGGGAACTGCAAAGCACCGCTGTCTACCAGAGTTATACATCTCAGAACCTGATGGTCAGAAATACAAATCCATTGGCAGGTAAAAAACCCCTATATGTATTTTATCTGTGCATTTAGCCAATTTCTATGGAGATCCGCTTTAGAAGCTCATTTTATAAAATTTGTTTCTATTTAGTCAGTAGAGGTCGCTGTGTGACCTAAATTTGTCTTTTTGGATTCTGCAAGTACAGTATTCTCTGGGAAGAGAAAACACAAGGTGACACACAAACCACAAAGAAGATGAAAGCCCATAACTGCCAATAAACTGAGAAGGACATTTAAACTTCAAATAAGAGGATTCAATTACTAATACGGCCATGTATTAAGAAAATAAAAACATTGAAGAAAGAATATTGAATGTCTTCAGCAAGTATTTTTTGTGGCATTCATACTTTACATGTTTGTTACTCTACAATTTACTAATTGTATTTCATCATTTGTCCTGTGTTAGACTTAAAGTGGTAGTATAGTGATTTTTGTGACTTTTACCTACAGGTAAGCCTATAATAAGGCCTATAATAAGGCTTACCTGTAGGTACAATTAATATCTCCTAAACCTGGACGGTTTAGGAGATATTTGCACTGCATGCAGCCGCTGACTCTAGCGGCGCATGCGCTCTGAAGTCCGGTGGACCTTCAGAGTTCCTTGCCGGAAAGTTAAAACCCTGCGCGCTTGCGCGGGGTGACGTCATCGCGGCTCCAGACACTCACAGCACCGGAGCCACCGAACCCGGAAGAGATGCAGAGGGATCATGTTCACTACCACAGCGGTGTCCGGGGGTCCGTGTCGGGGCTTCGTTTTAAGGTAAGTATTTCATAATGAGCTAGTGTGCGATGCATACTAGCTCATTATGCCTTTGTCTTGCAGGGTTTTTTTTTTTTTGGGAGTATGATACCGCTTTAAAGTGCATTTACACTTTAAAGTGTAACTCCACTTTTGTTGAAAAAAAAAAAAAAAATTCCCTTCTGGTTGATCTATGTACATTGCAGGGGTTTTAACAAACTTTTTTGAAGATTCTGACTTATTATTCTGAAAAAACATCTGTCTGTCTGTGTCCATGTGCTAAGTGAATCTGTATGGGAGTGGTCTTACAATTATCAATCAGCTGCTGCACCTGCAGGAAGCTAATGAGAAAAGTGGCAAGGTCTGCATCCGTGATTTCCCTTTGGGAGTATCTCACCAAAAATGACATTTTTGCTGCAGGGGGTGGCAAAAATCAGACTTGCATCTTAGTGCAGATTTCTGGGAAAATTAGTGAGCCAATCACACAAGCAGGAAATGACTTTTTTTTGGGGAGCGTTTAGTACACCATCTGTGTACAGAACGCCTCCAGGTAGCCATTTTGCCTTTTTACAGAAAATTACAGAGCTGCAGTTTGAAAAGAAAAAGGTAATTTTGAATAACATTAAATTACAATATGACTTGTGTTACAATTGTATACACTATATTTTTTATTTGTGCTCGTTTTTCCCCACAAAAATGGAGTTACCCTTTAATTTTGGCAGGTTCACAGTTACATTAGAAGGGGCAATACATTAGAAGGGGCAAGAACTCACTGATGAAGTTATTCCTATAAGTCATGATGCTCTTACCTATGTACAAATCTTTTGCTCTCCAGGTAGGCGAGCGCTGTGCTGAGCTGATAAGCGTAGAGGATAAGGGACGCCAGGTCCAGGTTGTACTTACGGACTTGTAGAAACGATCGCAACTGTCAATAGAAAAAAATAAAGTAAGTATCAGTACAAAACTTACAAAGAATCATTAAAAAACTTTGAAGCGGTGACCTATGAGGAGAGAAACAAGGGAGCTGCAATTGTGGACTTTGTTTTTAGACAGCTTCAGGGCTGTCAATCTCATCCTGGCTTAACTAACTTATAAGTGACCAGCCTTTAAAATCTAAACTCCAAATCTCTACGTTAGTGGCAGTTCAGTAGCTCGCTGGGTAGTGAAGCCAGGATCAGAAGGGCATTCCTGGAATCTGCATCTTTAGAAGCAGGTTAAGCAATGGCATCTTAAATTTTTCGGTTCTCCCAGGTTGCACTGTAATGGAATCCTGCACAGATATACAGATTGTAAAGCCAAACTCCGGGCAGATAAAAATCCTCCCTTGCAGTGGGGGATGTGCCACTGCAGAAAAAAATCCACTGCAGCCACATTCACGAGGCCATCAAAGCTGATAATGGTTGGTACATAAAAAAATTGAAACCAGAAGTGACAAAATCCTTGTCGCTTCCGGTTTCCTTCCATTCTTTTTTTATTAATATATTCCTTCCATTCTTCTCAATGTATGTGATCGAACTGGTCAAATTGGTATTGGGCTCACCGATGGGATGGAAGAGCCCAGGAAAGGAGCAGGGGGGAGGGGTGACCCCCTTCTGCCACCTGTTAAAGTTACATTGTGCAGAATCGCCTGCTGTAAAAAACAATACCGGGATCATAGCTGTAGCTGCAGCCATGATCACGGTAAAACCACATCAACATGAGGCAGCCTATGGATAGTTAACCTCCCTGGCGGTATGATTGTTTCCGATTTTAGGTGCTGCAAGCGGTAACATTATTTTGCATGTAATTCTTAAGAACGAGCAGAGCAAACCAACTATTTACATATGATTTTTTTTTACTGTACGTTATTCTTTATAACATCTCGGGTATGATAAAGTTTGAAACACAAAATCATAAATTATAATCTAATAAATAACTATACATAAGTTAAATTATGTTATATATATATATATATATATATATATATATATATATATATATATACATACAGTGCCTTGCAAAAGTATTCGGCCCCCTTTGAACTTTTCGACCTTTTGCCACATTTCAGGCTTCAAACAAAGATATAAAACTGTAATTTTTTGTGAAGAATCAACAACAAGTGGGACACAATCATGAAGTGGAACGAAATTTATTGGATATTTCAAACTTTTTTAACAAATAAAAAACTGAAAAATTGAGCGTGCGAAATTATTCAGCCCTCTTAAGTTAATACTTTGTATGTAGCGCCACCTTTTGCTGCGATTACAGCTGTAAGTCGCTTGGGGTATGTCTCTATCAGTTTTGCACATCGAGAGACATTTTTGCCCATTCCTCCTTGCAAAACAGCTCGAGCTCAGTGAGGTTGGATGGAGAGCGTTTGTGAACAGCAGTTTTCAGTTCTTTCCACAGATTCTCGATTGGATTCAGGTCTGGACTTTGACTTGGCCATTCTAACATTCTAACATCTGAATATGTTTATTTGTGAACCATTCCATTGTAGATTTTGCTTTATGTTTTGGATCATTGTCTTGTTGGAAGACAAATCTCCGTCCCAGTCTCAGGTCTTTTGCAGACTCCATCAGGTTTTCTTCCAGAATGGTCCTGTATTTGGCTCCATCCATCTTCCCATCAGTTTTAACCATCTTCCCTGTCCCTGCTGAAGAAAAGCAGGCCCAAACCATGATGCTGCCACCACCATGTTTGACAGTGGGGATGGTGTGTTCAGGGTGATGAGCTGTGTTGCTTTTACGCCAAACAACGTTTTGCATTGTTGCCAAAAAGTTCGATTTAGGTTTCATCTGACCAGAGCACCTTCTTCCACATGTTTGGTGTCTCCCAGGTGGCTTGTGGCAAATTTTTAACGACACTTTTTATGGATATCTTTAAGAAATGGCTTTCTTCTTGCCACTCTTCCATAAAGGCCAGATTTGTGCAGTATACGACTGATTGTTGTCCTATGGACAGAGTCTCCCACCTCAGCTGTAGATCTCTGCAGTTCATCCAGAGTGATCATGGGCCTCTTGGCTGCATCTCTGATCAGTCTTCTCCTTGTATGAGCTGAAAGTTTAGAGGGACGGCCAGGTCTTCGTAGATTTGCAGTGGTCTGATACTCCTTCCATTTCAATATTATCGCTTGCACAGTGCTCCTTGGGATGTTTAAAGCTTGGGAAATCTTTTTGTATCCAAATCCGGCTTTAAACTTCTCCACAACAGTACCTGCCTGGTGTGTTCCTTGATCTTCATGATTGCTCTCTGCGCTTTAAAACGGACCTCTGAGACTATCACAGTGCAGGTGCATTTATACGGAGACTTGATTACACACAGGTGGATTCTATTTATCATCATTAGTCATTTAGGTCAACATTGGATCATTCAGAGATCCTCACTGAACTTCTGGAGAGAGTTTGCTGCACTGAAAGTAAAGGGGCTGAATAATTTTGCACGCCCAATTTTTCAGTTTTTTATTTGTTAACAAAGTTTGAAATATCCAATAAATTTTGTTCCCCTTAATGATTTTGTCCCACTTGTTGATTCTTCACAAAAAAGTACAGTTTTATATCTTTATGTTTGAAGCCTGAAATGTGGCAAAAGGTTGCAAAGTTCAAGGGGGCCGAAAACTTTCGCAAGGCACTAATATATATTACAGTAAAACTGCGGGAAAGGGCACTGGGGGGCAAACTAATGTGAATTTATTTTCTAATGTATCAGTGTGTTTGGTGCGTTTTACTATTTGAATTTGCAGCCGGTTCCACCCCACTGCGTGCGTCACATCGCAGGAGACGGAAGCCAGGATTCACAGCATCAGGCGGAAGATCCGGCCACCGTATGCTGCAGGGACACATCGCGGGATCCCGACGACAAGGTAAGTAACCTCTCTACCAGGATCCAGCGATCCTGGCTCTGAAATTTCACCCCGAGCCACACTTGGGAATACCGCTGAGGAGGTTAAATTGGTTGGACTTTCATGATAAGGAAAAACAAGATTGTAAAAGTTAGTACTTACCTCTCCCAGTGTACACAGCTCCATTATTATCCACACTGGGTTTTCTGTTATGACTCCGATTAACTTTACAATATGTGGGTGGTCAAACTGACGCATCGTTACTGCAAATGAATAAAAACAAAAACAAAGACGTGTCATCATTAAAGGATATATAAAGCCTTTTTATAGACTTTTTAGGAATGCATGTGGCAGAGTCCAGCTGGATTTAAAAATTCTCCCCAATCTGTGCTAATGTTGTAACAAACTTGTCTTTCTTTGCGTATGGATTGTAATTGTATATGTACATGAGGGCAGCCATACAGTGTTTCAAAAAAGTATGCATACCCCTTGAAATTTTCCAAATTTTGTCATGTTACAACCACAAATTTAAATGTATTTTATTGGGATTTTATGTGATAGACCGACACAAAGTGGCACATAATTGGGAAGTGGAAGAAAAATGATAAATGGTTTTCAAAATTTTTTACTAATAAATATGTGAAAAGTGTGGTGTGCATTTGTATTTAGCTGCCTTTACATCGATACCCCTAACTAAAATCTAGTGGATTTGGAAATGAAAATTGGAACCAATTGCCTTCAGAAGTCACCTATTTAGTAAATAGAGTTCACCTGTGTGTAATGTAATCTCAGTATAAACGCTGCTGTTCTGTGAAGCCCTCAGAGGTTTGTTAGAGAACCTTAGTGAACAAACAGCTTAATGAAGGCCGAGGAACACGCCAGACCGGTCAGGTATATAGTTGTGGAGAAGGGTTAGATTATAAAAAAATATCCCAAGCTTTGAACATCTCACGGAGCGCTGTTCAATCCATCATCCGAAAATGGAATAAGAGTATGGCACAACTGCAACCTACCAAGACATGGCCGTCCACCTAAACTGACCGGCCGGGCAAGGAGAGCATTCATCAATCAGAGAAGCAGCCAAGAGGTCCATGGGAACTCTGGAGGAGCTGCAGAGATCCACAGCTCAGGTGGGAGAATCTGTCCACAGGACAACTATCAGTGGTGCACTCCACAAATCTGCCCTTTATGGAAGAGTGGCAAGAAGAAAGCCATTGTTGAAAGAAAGCCATAAGAAGTTCTGTATTCAGTTTGCGAGAAGCCACATGGGGGGACACAGCAAACATGTGGAAGAAGGTGCTGTGCTCAGATGAGACCAAAATTGAACTTTTGGGCCTATAAGCAAAGCGATATGTGTGGTGGAAAACTAACACTGCACATCACCCTGAACACACCAGCCCCACCGTGAAACATGGTGGTGGCAACCATGTTGTGGGGATGCTCTTCTTCAGCAGGGACAGGGAAGCTGGTCAGAGTTGATGGGAAGATGGATTGAGCCAATTACAGGGCAATCTCAGAAGAAACCCTGTTTGAGTCTAAAAAAGACTTAAGACTGGGCCAGAGGTTCACCTTCCAGCAGGACAACGACCCGAAACATACAGCCAGAGCTACAATGGAATGGTTTACATGAAAGTATAATCATGTGTTAGAATGGTTCAGTCAAATTCCTATAAATCTGTGGCAAAACTTGAAAATTGCTGTTCATCCAATCTGACAGAGCTTGAGATATTTTGCAAAGAAGAATGGGCGAAAATATCCCTCTCTAGATGTGCAAAGCTGGTAGAGACAACCCCAAAAAGACTTGCAGCTGTAATTGCAGTGAAAGGCGGATCTACAAAGTATTGACTCAGGGGGGTGAATACAAATGCACACCACACTTTTCACACATTTGAAAGCCATTTATCATTTTCCGTTCACTTCACAATTATGTGCCACTTTGTGTCGGTCTATCACTTAAATTTCCAATAAAATACATTTATGTTTTTGGTTGTTACATGACAAAATGTGTGAATACTTTTTCAAGGCACTGTATTTGCTCAATTATTCAGGCTCTGCCTCTTCTTTCATGTTTCACCACTCTTTTTTACAATGTACATCCCATGAGTCCGAAGACTCACTGAAAATGATTTGCTTAAATTCAGTGGATTTCGAATACAGAACAATATTTATTTTTAAAGGTGTCAAGGGGAACGTCTATTTGGAAGTACATTAGCTTTTTTTTTTTTTTTTTTTAAGAGACAAATTAAGGTGTATTTAAATCCATTTTTTTCATTTTGGATAGAGTAAGGCGGAGTTAACACCTATCAGGTGATAGACGTGCAGTAAGGCATGGTGCCTGCATACGAATAAGAAAAATATGGACGCCTTCATGTACATATTTAATTATAGACAATACACAGAACTGAATTGCGCCTGGCCCATTAACACATGAATGTAGTAAACATCTGAACCCGATTTTCTGAAAAAAGACAAATTGGGATCACAAAATTGCTTTGGCAATCATGTGAAATAAACAAATTGGATTGCATTAAAATGTACACTTTTTACATAAAACGAGTAGCTATAAGAGCCGGTTCACACTGGGGCGACTTGTCAGGCGACCTGGTCGCCTGCCATAGATTAGCACAGGCCCCGTTCTAATAGGAGAGACACAAGTCGCTCCAACTTCGAAAAAGGGTCCTGTACTACTTTGGGGCGACCTGGAGCGACCTGCATTGACTTCAATTATATGAAGTCCGTGCATGTCGCTCCAAGGTCACGGTGTGCGCTGTGCACCGCAACTTCACAGGTCGCCCTGGCAAGTCGGGTCGCCCCTATGTGAACCGGCTCTCAGACTACTGTAGCCTTCAAAGTATAATACTTTGAAGGCTGCAGTAGTCTGACAGTTATTTATTTTATATAAAAAGTGTTAATTTAAATTCCGCTATACTTACCTTTCCATCAACAGTCCAATGCCTGCAAGGTCCCTCGCTGGTATGTTCTCCCCGGTTTCTTCCAGGTGTTGGTTTGTGGCCAACAAGATTGGCCAGTGTGAGATGTGTAGTCATCCTGGCACAGAGGCACTGAGCCGGAATAAAAACTGATCTGTGAGCAGGCAGGTAGGTTGATCTTATTGAAAGAAAAAGGACATTGCATGTCTCTGCTGCAATAGAGTCTGATTGCTCACAGTTTTTTCACCATTTATTCTTAGTAGCCTCAGCCATGATCCTGGTATCCTCTTTTGGAGCCAGAGATTATCTTATGTAAATGTGATCCAAGTGGGGTCTTCTCTCCCCCCCCCTTTACCAGGCTCTCCCGTCCTTTCTGGGGAGCCCGATAAGGATGTGACTGGGGGTATCCGATTCCTGGGACACAGTGAAAGGAACGGATGTCGTTACTCCCACTGTGTGACATCAGAAATAGGAAGCAAGGAGGAATTTGTCACTTTCAGTCCCATGTAAACAAGTCCCAGATCTCTACAAAAAGAGGACATTTTACAGCCCATGCTATCACAAGTGATGTTGTTCACCCCTTGTGATAGCAATAAAGTGGATTCAAAAACAAAAAAATGTTTTAAGTGCCCCTGCCTCATTAATGCTTACGCTCATACACGAATGTGCACATAGCTCCCACATGCATATGTAAACTCTAATCACACACCACATGAGACATCACTGTGAACGTTAGAGCAGGAGCAATCATTTTTGCTCCAGACCTCCTGTGTAACTTTAAACTGGTGACCCGCAAAGGCTTTTAAAGCATCGCCCATGGAGATTTTTTAGGTACCGTAGTTTGATGCCGTTCCATGGGTGTATGCAATTTCAAAGCGTGACATGTAAAGCATCTATTTTCTCGGCATAACATCTTTTATATGTTGAAAAAAGATTTCATTGTGTAATAATGTAGAACTATCTAATCTGGTACCTTCATGCCAATCAACTAGCAAAAAAGTAGGCCTAAAATAGCCCAAAGAAAACCTGGGAAGGGGAAAATAAGGAAAGGAAAAGGGAAAGGGAGGGAAGAGGAGGCTGGAAGGATTTTAATGATACTGTACAAATCACTGTAGCTATTGATTAAAACAGTTAACTGAAAAAAATAAAGAACATAATAAAATTGCAATAGAAATTGCACATACAAATACAGCTATTGTATAATTCTTCTCCAACTCATGCTCCTGAAGAAGCGGTATTTGGACCATGAAACATGTCGGGCAAGGCCTAAATACAGTTTTCTGTTTTTTTCTGGTCCATATGTGAAGAGAGATTTTTATACAATAGCTGTATTTGTATGTGCAATTTTTATTGCGATTTTATTATGTTCTTTATTTTTTCAATAAACTTTTTTACTCACTCCAATTTCTACAGTGATTAGTACAGTACCATTAAAATCTCTCCAGCCCCCTCTCCCCTTTCCTTATTTTCTCCTTTCCCGGTTTTGTTTGGGCTATTTTAGCTCTACTTTTTTGCTCAATCTTTTATATGTTGCCAAATAATTGGGTATTATGTGAAAGAGTGAAAATCCCAGGATAGTGGGATTAATATAGCGCTTGCTGGTACTATTCAGGGGTGAACAATTGCTTGTTCATACCTTGGGTAGTAAAATTAGTAAAATTGGCAATCAAGTGGTAAAAATTTTATATAGATCACACAACTATGTGGTAGTAAACCAGTGATATTCACAAACAAATCACAACAAACATCACATTTAAATACTTTGGTTAGTATAAAGTGCAGAATAGTGCCAAAAATTGTGCCAAAAAATGTCCAAATAAACAGTTCATAGGTGACTTTAGTGCATGAATCAAAATTTCAGTGCCAGGTAAGGGAAAGTGCAAGTGCTTAGTGCTGGGTCCTCCAGTAGTCCAACTGCTGGTACTTGGGCGTGACTTGGAATAGTGGGGGTATACACTCACCAGAGGTAGTGGGTCTTAAGTACCTTATGGTAAAAAGACCTTTAGAGCCTGTGGCTTCCTGAGCCTGGAAGGTAACTGCTGGTCCTTGTGGTTCCGGATCGCTCCCTTGGGTGAACTCGATCCTCCGGGACCAGCACTAAGCACTTGCACTTACCTGGCACTGAAATTTTGATTCATGCACTAAAGTCACCTATGAACTGTTTATTTAGACATTTTTTGGCACAATTTTTGGCACTATTCTGCACTTTATGCTAACCAAAGTATTTATTTAAGGTTGATGTTTATTGTGATTTATTTGTGAATATCACTGGTTTAGTACCACATAGTTGTGTGATCTACACAAAACCTTTTATTTATATATAAAATTTTTACCACTTGATTGCCAATTTTACTACCCAAGGTATGAACAAGCAATTGTTCACCCCTGAATAGTACCAGCAAGCGCTATATTAATCCCACTATCCTGGGATTTTCACTCTTTCACTCACTACACATCATATAACAGCTGCTATCATCACCCCTCACCCACCCCTCTATTTATTTAACCAATTCTTCCCCAGTTAGGACCTCTATAGGCGCAAGGGATATACACCTATTGGAGTATATATCTCTTCCAATTGGGTATTATATTGTGCTTCAGTGCATTCAAATTAAAGTGTATTTTTTCCTAAAATTTGAGTTTGAAAAACAGCTGCGGAAAAATAAAAATATGCAACACCCACCATTTATTTCTCTAGGGCCTCTGCTTAAAAAAAAAATACATATAATGTTTGGGAGTTAGAAGCGGTTTCCTTAGGAAAAATACCGTATTTATCGGCGTATAACACGCACTTTTTCCTCCCAAAAATGGAGGAAAAAGTAGCAGTGCATGTTATACGGCGATATGAAAAAAAAAAAAAAGCCCAGGAAGCAGCGCCGTGAGGTAGAAGGGGCGGGCGGGGCCGAGGAGAAGGAAGGACGCACTGTCAGTGGAAGTCCCGCCTCCTATGCCGACGTCTATCATAGGCGCCGGGACTTCCGATGACCGTGCGTGCGTCCTTCCGTCTCCTCGGCCCCGCCCGCCCCCTTCTACCTAACGGCGCTGCTTCCTGGACTTTCAAAAAAGAGATTGGCGCTGGCGAGGCTGCAATTACGGGCATAGCGCTGGCGAGGCTGCAATTACGGGCATAGCGCTGGCGAGGCTGCAACTATGGGCATAGCACTGGCAAGGCTGCAACTATGGGCATAGCGCTGGCAAGGCTGCAACTATGGGCACAGCGCTGGCGAGGCTGCAACTATGGGCACAGCGCTGGCGAGGCTGCAACTATGGGCACAGCGCTGGCGAGGCTGCAACTATGGGCACAGCGCTGGCGAGGCTGCAACTATGGGCATAGCGCTGGCGAGGCTGCAACTATGGGCACAGTGATGGCGAGGCTGCAACTATGGGCATAGCGCTGGCGAGGCTGCAACTATGGTCATAGCGCTGGCGAGGCTGCAACTATGGGCATAGCGCTGGCGAGGCTGCAATTATGGGCATAGCGCTGGCGAGGCTGCAACTATGGGCATAGCGCTGGCGAGGCTGCAATTATGGGCATAGCGCTGGCGAGGCTGCAATTATGGGCATAGCGCTGGCGAGGCTGCAACTATGGGCATAGCGCTGGCGAGGCTGCAAGTATGGGCACTGCGCTGGTGAGGCTGCAATTATGGGCATAGCGCTGGCGAGGCTGCAACTATGGGCATAGCGCTGGCGAGGCTGCAAGTATGGGCACTGCGCTGGTGAGGCTGCAATGATGGATACTGCGCTGGCGAGGCTGCAATGATGGACACTGTGCTGGCAAGGCTGCAATGATGGACACTGCGCTGGCGAGGCTGCAATGATGGACACTGCGCTGGTGAGGCTGCAATGATGGACACTGCGCTGGCGAGGCTGCAATCATGGACACTGCGCTGATGAGGAGGCTGCATTCGTGGGCACTGCGCTGATGAGGAGGCTGCATTCGTGGGCACTGGTGAGACTGCATTTGATTTAAAAAAATGTTCTGAGTTCAAAGCTGTTTATTTAAAATTTCAGCTTTTTTCCTGAAATTTCTCTCCTAAAATTTAGGTGCGTGTTATACGCCGGCGCGTGTTATACGCCGATAAATACGGTAAATGCAGATTTTTACATGTAAACTTAGACTGGAACTGATTAGGATCAGATGATAGCTCTGCTTAAATTTGAGTGGACATGCCAGGAAATATCTCAGCTACTCAAGTATACAGAGATAAGTCTGGCTCCTCATTCAATTATTCTCCAGCAGGCTAAATGAGTAGCTAGGCTACAAGCCAGGCCTGTCCTAGAGTGTGAGTGACTGTGGTGGGAAAAAAATAACCTAGACCCCCCCTTGGGGGGCAGGGATGGATGTGAAAGGTTCAATATTGTGTTTACAATACACTGGAGCAATATAAATGGGCCACAGAGTAAAAATGTTATACCACTGTAACAGCATGTCTCTAGAAGGTACGGAGGAGGCCCAAACCCTGGCACTACTACACTACTACCCTCTACTGCCTGATTTTGTCCTAGGCTCACTCTTCCCCTTTCCAGTTCACAGAAGCTGTTCACAATGTGTGACCCTAGTTCCACATATCTAACAATTAAACCTCTGCTGCTGTAGACAGACTAGTCCCGACATTTATTATTAAACATAAAATTAAATCAACATGTATATTAAAAAAGAATAGCGCAACCATGCAAAAGAAATGACTATCAAATATGGAGACCATCCATAAATAAAAATGGGGATTTAGTTCCACCATATGGCCATATCGTGCTCAAGCCCACCACTTGGTGGGCTTGAGCACGATATGGCCATATGGTGGAACTAAATCCCCATTTTTATTTATGGATGGTCTCCATATTTGATAGTCATTTCTTTTGCATGGTTGCGCTATTCTTTTTTAATATACATGTTGCTTGGTCCATAGCTGCACCGGCTTTAGATATACATGTTCAGGGTCTGCTCCCCCAATTTTTTGCTTGTGTAAAATTAAATCACATCAACATAAAAACACAGAAAGAGGATTCTAAGGTGACATCTGTGGACGCCTGCAGGAAGGAAGAATCACTGCCTAAATACCACGACCTTCTCTAAAAATAATATAATGTTTTATGGGAAAACACAGAGACGTGTCCTTAGGGAGACATCCTGATAGCTGTCATGTTTTATAGATCAGTTGAATGGTGACCAAACTAGCGATGTGCAGAAAACGAACAGCGAATACTTACAGGCCTCTTGTAGGAACTTCTCCCGTACACTGTCCGACGTGCAGTTTTTACATGTTTTGATGGCGACGGACATCGCGGGATTTTCCTGCAGAAAGAAAGAATATACATATAATTCCAAATGTTTCTGTGAAAGTGTGAGGGGTGATCTCACACCACGTGAACTATGTCAGCTTGTGCAGACATGGGTTCCTCAAAAAAATTCAGTCAGCGGTATCGCTCTCACTGATATACATTGGGGTTGATTTACTAAAGGCAATTAGACTGTGCCACTTTGCTCTAGAGCAGGGATCCTCAAACTACGGCCCTACAGCTGTTGGGGGAACTACACATCCCATGAGGCATTGTAAAACCCTGACATTCACAGACATGACTAGGCATGATGGGAATTGTAGTTCCTGAACAACTGGAGGGCCAAAATTTGAAGACCCCTGGTCTAGAGCTTTGTAAATGAGGTAAAGCTTCGCTTTGCAGAGAGACCCAATCACATGCAAGAAAAATAAAACCGCATTTTTGCGTGCATATGCTTGGATGATGGAAGTCCGCAGAGCTTCTGCTTATTTTCTAAGCTCTGGTGCGACTGCAACTGA
The DNA here is from genome assembly GCF_965119305.1 of Pelophylax lessonae. NCBI lineage: Eukaryota > Metazoa > Chordata > Amphibia > Anura > Ranidae > Pelophylax > Pelophylax lessonae. The sequence goes on from NC_138772.1 coordinate 541,379,337, forward strand.
ACTTTGCACAGTGCACAGTCTGTGTGTCTTTAGTAAATCAACTCCATAGTGTCTATGCAAGTGTCTGAATTCGCTTACAAAACTGAGGATATTTTTCATATCTATTAATTTCAATACTGTTGCAATATCGTAGATCTTTTCCCTGTATCTCCTGAGGAATCTCTGTGAAAGAAAGCGGAGAAAGTGATCATGTCCCATTGTGTAATACGGCAGACCATCAGATTTTTTGAGGAACCCATGTTGGGAAATATGTAGTTGTGTATATCTGAATAAATGATGGGCAATAAAGGGCACATATATGGGGATGTATTGGCAGTATATGAATAGATCTTTATAGGTGCTACTGCCAATGTTTCTAAGTTGCTTATAGCAAGCTTTTAAATTGTATGAATACAATATTGCTTTACAATTAGAGCTTCATGCACACTGGATGTTTTTACAGCTGCTCCTAGGGGCGTCTGTCTTTTTTTTTTTTCTTGCCTCTAAACTCCCCTAAACCTGGGTGAAAATTGAAGCGCGGACTGCGGTGACAGCGCATTGCTGGAGGGCTTAGTTTTAGGGTAAGTCGGTCATAATTTTAGTATGCAGTGCATATTAGTACATTATGACTTAAACTGCTGAAGGGCCCAATTTTTTATTTTTTTTTGGACTTCACTACTGCTTTAGGCTACGTTCACATGTTAGCGTAGCGGATCGCGGGCAGAACACCGCGACTCTGCCCGCGATCCGAAAATCATTGCAAATCGTGGGGGGCCTGTGTGTTGCCGTTGATTTGCAATGGCACCCCAAACGCTGTGCGATGCTGCCGCGATTTCCGCCTGCCGAATCGCGGTAACATCGCGCAAACAAAATCGCAGGTCGCATGACGCCCAAAAAAGGTACAAGAGCTTCTTTGGGGCATCATGCGACCCGCAATTTTGTTTGTGCGATGTTACTGCGATTCGGCAGGTGGAAATCGCTGCAACATCGCACAGCGTTTGGGGTGCCATTGCAAATCAACGGCAATGCACAGGCGTCCCGCGATTTGCAATGATTTTCAGATCGCGGGCAGAATCGCGGTGTTCTGCCCGCGATCCGCTACACTAACATGTGAATGTAGCCTTAAGGTAGTGTGTACTTGTAACTACAGCCTAAGAATACTCACTCCTCCAGATTGACCCCAAAGCATTTTGATAACCGCATAACTCCTCCCAAGTTCCAGCCCACAGCTTACAACAGGGCTGAGAGATTTTGAGAGTACTGAGGCAGGGTGTTGGGATGATTTTAGTACACCACCCTGCTGGCCCCTCCCACCAGATATGACCTGCCTGCATTGCATAGAGTCCTAGTGATGATGTATGTGCGCCATTTCATTAGCATGTTGATGAGGAGGGACCAATGAAGGCAAAATATAGGCAGATGAAACTTCAGATTTACTGTGAGCTTAACCACCAGTACAGAATATTATACTGGTCTACTCTATACCCACTCACCGGACTCATGTAAACCCCTTGATGTACATCTCCAAACTGCCCCTCACCGATACATCGCCCAAGCTCAATCCGGTCCCTCTGGATCTCGTAGTCTCCCGCTGTCAGGGGAAAACGATTGAAACTTTGTAACAGAGTTAGCAAAGAAAGTGCACAAGAACATTAGGCAATTAATATCTATACAAGACAATGGCAGATGCTACAGTCCTCTCTTGCAGGTACACAGCAGCACACACACATACACACTCACACAATATCACTGGCAAGCAAGGCATGTCACAAACATGTTGTCAGGGGTGGACAACCACTCAATTAAAGTTTTTATTTTTATCTGTTTCCCTATTGAAGAGATATTCCATCACTTCCTGTTCAAAACAGAACGTAAGGGAAAATCACCCGAAAAGGACACAGAGGGCAATAAAAACCTGATAATCTCTCTTTTTCACTACATCCAAAATAAAAGAATGTTTTGGCTGAAGTTCTATATTGCATTATTTATCTATTTTTTCTATTAACAGCACAAGAATTTCACTTTAAAAGAGAAGTGTGGGATATGAAAGAAAAACAGTCATACTCACCAAGGTGTATGCAGCATCAGTCCGATGCTGCATCTGTCCTCCGCCACCTCTAAGACTGAGAACTGAACGATCAAAAACTGCTGATCACTCAGTTCTCAGTCTTCATTGAGCACAGAGACGGTGACCGTCAGTTACTGGCTCTCTTCTCTGTCCCTCCAGTGTTCACTGGAGCGTCGGGCTGTGGAGGAGTCGGGAGCAGTTGCCTCATGTTCTCAGTGGTGCACTGATAGGCTGAGACAGCTGCCAGTCAGGCATCTGGGTGGATTCAGACATTAAAGTCGGGATTTCTCCAGAGTCTAGACTGGCTGAGTAACGTTAGCTGCCAGAGGGCTTTAGCCTGCTGTCGGATGAACAAGGGTCACAAAAGTGCCGAACTTAGTGCACTCCTGTGATCCCCAGGAGAAGTAGGGCCCAAAGAGCTTTTGCACTACTTCTCCTTTAAAACAGACCCTGTGGTAAAATGCAAGGTCCACCTTCCCCTTTACAATTCAGCTACTATTAGTAAGTGTAAAATCTACCTGTAAAGAAAGTTACTGTTTAAAATTTACTTCACCCCTGTCTTTCTCCTGCCTATTTAGGACGAGGATGACATCATACTCCTTCCGGTGACATCACACTTCTTATGTGGAATACAGAGCAGACCAAATCTAATGAGAAGACTATCTTCCAATAGACTAGAGTCTTCTTGTGAGATTTTGTCACAGCCATGGATGCAGAAGATGGTATCACAGCCATGGACGCTCAGAAGATTGGGGGGGGGGGGGGGGGGGGAGTATAAAACAAACCTTTTTTTTTTCCTTTACAGGCACATTTTACAATGATTTGTAAAAGGGAGAGGATCCAGGCAATCAGCATTTTACTGCAAAGTTCGAGAATCCATGCAAGAACAAGATGGGTAATAAATACTATAAGGCCTTTTTCAGACTTACGGTAATGCTTATCGCATTTGGGTTATGGTTGCAGATGTGGCTCTCTGTTGAACACAATGGGCGTGTTTGACAGGCAGTGCAGCTCTGGCAACCAGAGTTAAAGTGGGAACAAACTCCCATCTCTGACTTTTACCTATAGGTAAGCCTAGAATAAGACTTACCTTATAGGTAGTGTAAACATCTCCAAAACCTGCACCGTTTAGGAGATATTTACTATACTTGCATGCAGAGTGACGTCATTGCGGCTCCAGCCAGTCACACAGCCAGAGTCCGTGAACCCAAAAGGAAGATGGGTAAAGGATAAGAGCGCTTGTAGCGGGACAGCTCGGCGCTGGAAGAGCTTTGTTTTAAGATAAATTTAACATAATATGCAAAGCATACTAGCACATTATGACATTACCTTGCAGGGTACAAAAATAAAAAAAAATAAAAAGCCCAGCAGGTTGCCATCGCTTTAAAGATGCTAGGCTGCGAAGCAAAGCACTGCCACTGCAGCATGTGTACAGCCCTGTCCAGTTGTATTGTTACAATCCTGGTAAAGCCATGGCTTGGCTGTCTGTTTTTCCCATCTGAAAGAGCCCCATCTGATTTGATCCTGCTTTACAATATCACTTTTACCAAAAAACACAAACTCTGGCAAAATTAATAGCGGAGCTAGACCCTACCCAAAATAAAGGGATGGTAAATAAGACGACATGTATGAAGGACAGGCAACACTTCACACTGGGCAGGCAAATACTGTGTACACACAGACCCGTTACCTTCATCTAATCCATAGTTTTCTGATTGGCATTTAGAGAGGGAACAGAAAATAGACCGACTTTACAAAACAAAAAGGCACATACAATACAGAGAAATAAACATGAATCCTTGTAAGACTAACAAAAGCTTTGTCTGCAGAAGAAAGATTTAGTACAGGGACAGGTAGGCTTGTGTTTTCATCAAATATACAAAAAGTAATTTTCAAAACAACTCTTGCAGTTGGAAGCGGGCACCCCCCTCATAAAAGAGTTGAATGCTCATTTCTGCCTAGGGTATTTTTAAATGCAGGTCTAGTTACCCTACCTTCAGCTCCCACAGACTTCCTCTCCTCTGTAGGACAGGTCCACTGAATCCTCCTCTCTTCAATGCTCTGTCCATCGGTTGCTCCAAGACATCATCACATACAATGCAGTACCAGCAGTCCTGCATTGCAAGCCATGATAAGGGCCTTCCCACAACCAAGAAAGTCAGAGGGGAGAGGAGAATGCTGGTTGCTGCGGGAGCAATAGGTAAGATAAGTACAATGGGTTTTTAATAGAACCATAGACAAAAATGAGCATTTAAAGGAGATCCATAAGTACAGGATATACTTGATATCATAATATCAGCATTGTAATCGTAATACAATAGTTCAATTTGACAATCCAATATAAGCTTACTTCAAAAATTCCCTCCCTGTCTGCTGGCTGTCTCTTTCCACAAGTTCCTTGACTCCCAGCATGCTTTGCAGCTTCCCCTTGGCTGTTTAATGTTTAATTTTTGAGGACTACATATCCAATGGTACCTCGCTGCCTGCAAGCAGTGATTCCAGTACTGACTCTGCCTGCTTTTGAGATCAGTATAAGAATGCTAAAATAGGGCACAGCCTTAGCTCTCTGGGCAGGGGGTGTGTGGCTATTCACTTGCATTCTCTCCCTGTCAGACCATTCATATCAACCCATTATCAGGATTTTGGAACTCCATGCAGGCTGACCTGTCTCCTGCGTTAGCGCAGGGAGTTTTAAACTGAATTAACAAAGTCTTTGAAAAAGCTGATAGCCCCTGTGTAACAGGACAGCTTTACGAGTGCCTCTTATCAGCAGTGCTCAAACCCATGTCTCCATTGTAAACCAGACCAGACAGAAATGCCTGTAATTGTGGGGTGCTGAGATAATGTATATTAACAGCACACCTTAGTGGTGGGAGCAGCAGCTGTGTCAGTGCAGCCTCTGCGTCCCAACCAAAATGAATGGGACTGACTGCACAGCGAAGCACGGAACAGCTGCGAATCCCCTTGCGGAAAAACATGGCCCTCACACGGACATGCGCTAGATCCCCCCTTGAACAAGGCCTTAATACTTTTTAGGGGTTAGGGGGATAGGTCTTGTTCATACTGCTGTACAAAGCAGTGTAGCTGGTTGTATCTGAAGGGACTGTGGTGGTTTTGCAAAACATTTTTCTTAATATGTATAACATTTATTATATTGTAAGACTTAAAGTGGTTCTAAAGCCTCAATGGTTTTTACCTTAATGCATTCTAATGATGAGCACGAGAGCAGCCGCTCTCATTGCTGTCTCCATCCTCACTGGGCAGATTGATAGCAGCAGCAGCCATTGAATGAAATTCAGTGGCTAGGAACCGGGGGCAGGGCCAAGTCAATAAATGCAGACTGGGCAGCTCGGGAGCAAGCATCTGCGGGTGCCTCAAGGAAAATGGGATTTCTTTACTTACCGTAAAATCCATTTCTCCGAGTTCAACAACTGACACATAAATCATAACTACTGGGTTATATTGCCTCCTCCAGGAGTAGGGCTAGGCAGAACAAAAACACCTGGCTACATCCTCAGTTGGCATATAGCCCTCATCTCTGCTCTAGGTAATCAGTTTAGTAACAAGCAACATTAGAAGTATCAGAACTTCATAGAGGGGTGGGTGCTGTGTCTGTCGAACTCCGAGAAATGCATTTTATGGTAAATACAAAAATCCCATTTTCTCTTTCATTCATCGATGGACACAGCACTCCATAAATCATAACTACTGGGACGTCCAAAAGCAGTGCTAAATGGAAAATGAGGGGTAGGGAAAATAACCCAAGGCAAAACAGAAGCGTCCTTAACCAGGACACAGGAGCCTAACCGGGTCAAAAGGAGCCCCATCTAAAAAATAAACGTTTTTCTTTAAACACCCCTCAAGAGGGAACAGCCCTTCTTAGAGCCCATTCACACTAGCACGACTTGTGAGGCGACTTGTGTAGCCCCAGGTCGCTTGACATAACAAAAGCAATGTTAATCAATCAGTGCCGTCTTAATTGGCACTACTGAAGTCGCTCCGACTTCAGAAAAGGGTCCTGTACTACTTTGAGGCGACCTGTGATCTGACTGTCCCGTATACTTCAATGGGAGTCGCCTCCTTATCTTAATTGAAGCGACTTGTTATCAGACTTTCCCGGAAGAAGAAAGAGATTAGCCAGGCATTCCCCACAGACAAAGTCGCCTGTCTCTTCAAAGTAGTGCACAAGTCTCTTCCAAGTCTCTAAACAAGTCTCTTCAAGTCACGGGGCGACTTTCTGGTCGTGGTAGTGTGAAGTGGTAGTGTGAACCGGCTCTTAAACAGCAGCCTGCAAACCTTTGTGGCCAAAAGAAGCATCCGCAGATGCCAAAAGTATCTACCTTACAGAATTTTGTGAAGGTATGCAAAGACGACCAAGTGGCTGCCTTGCAAACTTGCGATATTGAAGCCTGATGACGGAAGGCCCAAGAAGTACTCCGCGTAGTACCCCGAGTAGAATGCGCCGTGACAGGGAAAGGTCGAACCTGTCCTTTAATAAAACAGGCCTTAGTCACCGGCCTAATTTTTCTGGAGATGGTAGCCGAAGGAGCCGCCAGCCCTTTCCTTGGTCCATCCGTAACCAAAAAAAGCGAGTCTGACCTCTGAAAGGACTCAGTAGCTGCCAGATACACCTGAATCGCACAAACCACATCCAAGGTATGCAAAGCAAATTCCCTGGGATGAGCCAGCTTTTGGGACACAAGGAAGGCAACACAATGTCCTCATTGAAGTCAGAGACGACATTGGGCAGGAATTATGGACAGGGACGAAGAACCACTTTATCCCTATGGACCACTAAATAGAGACTGTGACAGGAGAATGCCTCCAATTCCCATACCCTGCAGGCCAAGGTAATAGCCACCAAGAACGTCACCTTCTGGGATAACGTAGGCAAGGGAATCTCCCGAATATTCTCAAATGGAGGTTCCTGGAGAACCGAAAGTACTACATTTAAATCCGAGCCACAGAAAAGGATTGAGGATGGCCGCCAATCGACTTACACCAAAAAATTTACGCTTTCCACGTAAGATGGTATATCTTGCTGGAAGACAACTTCCTCGCCTTCACCAAAGTAGGGATTACTGATCCAGACAGACCTCTATCCCCCAGTACCTGGCTTTCAATAGCTAAGCCATTAAAACCATAAGACTGTAAAAGCAGGATGGTAGATCAGCCCTTGGGACAACTGGTCTTCTCTGAGCAGAATCTCCAAAGGGAAGTTTATGGCCACAAGACTAATTGGAAGATCCTCGTCCTTGATTCCTCTTAGGAATTGCGGAAGACATCTGAGCCGAGGAGGATACTGGCCTTACCGTGGCCCTTGGATGCCTGTGGCTTCTGCCAGAGGAACCTGTAATCTTGCCACGAACCACGGTATCCTCCGGTGGAGCCGAACCAGCTAAAGGAGATGCATGTAGGACTGTGCAAACAGAACTGTCTTGAAGGTGGATACCACCAGACTCAGAACCTGTATGCCAAATGGGAGAGAGTGTGACAGCAGCCAGTGAATCGCGGCCTGTGGTTTCTCATGTTTGTCCAGAGGAAGGACCACCCTGGTCAGAATTAGAATTAGATTCAATTCCCTGGATAGGGATAGGGGGGGACCTTAAATAGTTCAGACATCATCTGAACCTCTGCAGGAATTAAATCCGCACAAGGAGACTCAGGACCTAAAAAACCTGAAAAGGACAAGCTTTGTCCCCCTTTCTGGGTACCCCCAAAAGAATAATTTTGTGGATCCCTTTGCTCATGAAGGTGGTCCACGAGGCCGGAAACCAGCGAAGATGTCCCCCACCCCAATAATGGGTGAAGGCAGACCTTCATGCTGAAGGGGTCTTGTCTGCGGGTCCGGAGAAGCTAGCTCTAGTTTTACCAGACCAAGGATGCTTGGAACCTCCCGGGGAAGATTTGAAAGATCTATGTCCCTTATTCTCTGTCCCAGAAGCACAAAAGTATTTTCTATGTGCTGAGAAGGAGGGCCCCCGTCTGGGACGAGGCTCCTTCCCTTTTCTAGACTATGGCAGGTACACTTACCACCCTGTGATACCCTTATTGATGTCATCAGGGTAGCCCCAAACAGGCAATCGCCTTAAAGGGCAGATCAATGAGAGCTTTCTTTCTTAAGCCACAGCAAGTGCCTAATCACCACCGCTGAAACAAAGTTTGGACAGCACAGGAGCTGTATCCAAAGCTGCATTACAAATAAACTGCAGCCCATGCACCAACTGGTCCGCTTAATCAACATAAGCAGAGAGGACCTGCTCACCCCCCCCCCCGTCCCCCCCAGGCCTTGGCGCAAAAGCTGGGCCCATTCAGTTAGGATCTGAGACACTAGGGCTGAGGCAAAGACGGGCAAAGACGGGCCACAATGTCGAACCAGCTATAGTAAAACATGCTGCATGCCACAGCCTCCACTTTCCTGTCAGCCGGGTCCATGGTAGCTTTGTTCAACCTGGAAAAAGGAGGGTACACCACTGGTGGACTAGTCCACTTTTTTTTTAAAAGCGATTCCTCAAAAGGGTAACGTACAGCAAAACGTTTGGGGACCACAAAGGGTCATTTTGGTTGTTCCCATTCCTTACAGGAAAACCTGTCAAAATAAGGCACATAAGGAAACACCTTTGGAGTGTGAGGTGACTTATGTGTACCAAATGACACAGCCAGGTCCGTTGCTACATAAACCGCATTCTCCGTTTTTAAAGTCTGATGCACTGCAGTAATAAGTGCATCTACCGGCGCTTTTTAATTCGCTGCTGCGACCATGGAGGAATCATCCTCACTATCAGGTGGATCTGGGGGTTTGATATTAAGCCCCCCTAGACCGGCCACGTCCACGGCAGCATCCGGCTCAGACTCAGATGAGACAGACTGAGCCCACACGCCACTTCCACCCGGGACACTAAGGACTGCAGGACAACTGTCATTGCAACCATGAGAAGCTGGGGTTCCGAGGGATCTGCCACCTCCATGAGGGGGTCAGGGGGGGGGAGATGTGACCCTGAAGCTTCATAAGGAAAGGAAGACTTTGCAGTATAAAAACAATCTTTTGGTACCACTAAAAGGATCGCTCCATGGCTCAGGGTACCTATCATCAGAGAAAGATAACAGGGACCCTCAAGGACTCATCCTACTGATCAGAGGAGCACCGCGATTCGGACCGGCATCACCATGAGCGCTATCCCTGTTCAGATGTCCCGGGCACAGGAAGAAAAAACTGAGGAGGACCTTCGACATCCCACGAGGCTTTGGCCGTCTCCAGCGTCTTCAGGAATAAGGAAAAATGGCCCCCCCTGACATCATTGGGCTACACAAACATGGCCGCCAGCTGAAGACCAGCCAGACTAAGGAAAAATAGCAATGGTGACATAATCGGGTACACAAACATGGCCACCCATCAAACATGGCCACGCCCTCTGCAACACTGCACCCTCTGCAAGGGACCCCCCCCCCCCTGAATGTAGGACATGTTAGGGGAGACTCCACTGCGCACTCTGCACTGGAAACCCCCTGCACTATACCCACACTGCAAACAGTAGGGCATGCACCTAGGGGTCTCCTACACTGAGACCTCTGCAGACTACTAGGGCATGACACACACTATCCCATGACCCTTACAGAGTGGGGATAGCCAGGGAGACCCCAGGGGTCTCTGCTGCATCCTCTGCCCTCGGACCCCCACCCGATTCCAGGTCCAGACAGGGGGGAAAGGGAGTGGAGGAAGCCCAGCTCACTGAGGGATTTAAGAAGGGGAGGAGGGAACCTGCAGGCAGGTCCGACCTTCCCTGGAGGTTACCCTCGTCCACCCCAAAAAAACGCCAAAAGGGGAGATGGGGGACTGTACTTACCCGTCCATGGTGCGGGTAACGCTCCAGACAGAACTCCTCACCACTGAAGTAGGGGAGCGGTCAGACAAGGGACTCCTGCGACTTAGACCCACACCTGGTTGTATGCGACCCTGCAAAACAATTAACTCGCTGGCCAGCCTCTGTCTGTGAGGCTATGTCACAGCCGACCTAGCGCGTAGCTGGCTGGGCTAGGGGGCACCACTGGATTTAGATTATCCAGCCTGTCACCCAGCCTGGTAGTTGATTGTAGATCTTTCGAGAGAAAAAAACAAAAAAGATGTAAGGAAGGAGAAAAAAATTGCTAGGACCAGAGATCCCAGCCGGGAGCCTAGGTCTTTACTCCTGACTACAGATTAAAACTGATTACCTAGAGCAGAGAGGGGGGTTATATACCAGCTGGGAACGGCCCGTGGGTGTAGTCAGGTGTTTTTTGTTCTGCCTAGGTCTAGTCCTACTCCTGGATGAGGCAATATAACCCCATAGTTATGATTTATGGAGCGCTGTGTCCGTCGATGAATGAAAGAGAAATATGCTTTCCCTTGGGGCACTCAAAGAGGAGAGGCCTGGAGTTTCAGCGGGGAACCCCAGAAAAGGAGGATAGGAGCTGCTCTGTGCAAAATCATTGCCCAGAGCAGCCAATAACAGGTTTGTTATTTTAGTTTAAAAAAAAAAAAAAGTCTAAAAGGTTTAATATCACTTTAATTCTGAATACCCAGACTCCCATATGAGCTCACTTGTCAAAATGCTTCACCAGGATCCACAGAAAACCCAGACAGAACATTCTGATCATCATTGAACAGAATGGGGTAGTAATGGCTGTAGCCTGTTTTCTGTTCTCTTTGTCAATACATTGCATATCTGGATAAAAAATTCTAGACAACCCCTGGATAGAATGTGTCTGCTCTTGTATTTCTGAAAAGAGACAAGAGCTGGACACGAGTACTTACTGGAAGGCATGGTGTACGTGTCCTCTTCATCTATAATCTCAGCATAGTCATCAGTCTCTGCCAACAAAAGACCAAATATCTGTCAGACACAGAATGACAGCTTCTCAAAAAGACATCATCGCAAACCCCAAACAGCAACAGGAGACATCCAGATGTGACAGTAGAGAGTAGAGATTTGAAGATGAAACCAACAAAATTAGGTCTTGATTAAACTGACAGTCAATTTGGTGACTAGTTACCCCTTGAGATCTATATGCAATCTTTTGTTCACAGAGATCATGGTACTCCCCCTGACAATGCCTTTCTTTCTCCAGATGATCGGAGCTTTAGTTCAGGCATCATCCAGGCATTTTAGGAAATGATGGTGTGACTCCACAATTTTTCCTAGATAGAATCTCTAGAATGTACAGCAGTAGCTGGGGAGCCCAGCTAAAAAAAGGGCGATGCCTTGCTAAAAGCCCTGTAATAGAGACATAAAATGCTAGGGGAAATCTCAGCACTATTGTGAGGGCATATATGAAACCCCAAGTCATGCAACTTTTAAGGCATAATGCACAATTGAATTAAGGTTTGAAGCCGAGTTGGCCCTTGTCGTCATTAAAATGTATAAATGTATGGTTTGATTTAAACCAAAACCACGATAGCAAAAAGGGAAAACTGCCAATAAAGATGCAGAAAATTCCACACGGGTCAGAGGGTGATACCTTAAATTTATGTCTATAAGAGGCTGGATATGGAGTTTCAGATAAAATGCAAGCTATACAAATTCTAGCAAAGAAACGAGCTATCCATTCATTAGACTTTGGGATTTCTCATATTTCTTTGATACGAACAGATAGACTGCTCGTGGGTGATAGGTACTGTAATGAAGTGTCCTATCTAAAATACGGTTACACCCTTACATGTTTGATTAGAAAATTGAGCCTCAAGCAGTAAAACCATTGCATAGATTAACGAGTAAACACCAATAACATTGTAGGAAATCCCCAGGATGGCAGTAGAATCCTTCAGTCCATGACATAGAAATGTTCTGAATAACAGGAGGGAGAGCTGTTAGTGGTAAGCAGTGTTGCTTTGCAGTGCCGGGATCAATTCCCACCTGAGTTCAATGTGCAGAGTACACTGGAAGACTTCAGTGCTTCTGCTGTGAACTAAGAGGATGAATTGTTCCCCAGTGACTTCAGTTAGAGTGGTTAGTGAGGGCTTGCTGAAATACTATTTTAATGATTCTAAGGATATGTAGATGGGTTCACCTAAACTTTAGCAAGACTAACAGGGAAAAGTCTCACAGGGTCCCTTTATCATGTTAGGCCTCGTGCATACTGGGCATTTAGCCCAGATGCATGAGGCTCCAGCATTTAGCTGTTGCTGGAGGGCATGGCCACGCTACCAAGCCCCACTGCCTGGATGCCTGTCAAATTCCATTAGAGTTTGACAGCTGCTGCGGCTAGATGGGGCTGGGTGGCGCACTTCCATGGTACTTCATTTTAGGGCAGTATGCGCCGAGGGGCAAATTCCGAGAACACAGACTGCTGGCACATACTGGCCTGAATGTACATACCACTAGGCGCACTGCCTAGCTCCATCCAGCCACAGCAGCCTTTAGACTCTCAAAGTTTGGCAAAAGTGAATACACCCCTAAGTGAAAATGTCCAAATTGGTCCCACAGTGTCAATATTTTGTGTGGCCACCACTATTTTCCAGCACTGCCTTAACCCTCTTGGGCATAGAGCTTCACAGGTTGCCACTGGAGTCCTCTTCCACTCCTCCATGATGACATCACGCAGCTGGTGGATGTCAGAGACCTTGCGCTCCTCCATCTTCCATTTAAAGGATACCCCGCAGCACTCATGCAGCCCCAGACCATGACACTCCCACCACCATGAATGACTGTAGGCAAGAGACACTTGTCTTTGTACTCCTCACCTGGTTGCTGCCACACACGCTTGACACCATCTGAACCAAATAATTTTATCCTGGTCTCATAAGACCACAGGAGATGGTTCCAGTAATCCATGTCCTTAGTCTGCTTGTCTTCAGCAAACTGTTTGCGGGATTTCTTGTGCATCATCTTTAGAAGAGGCTTCCTTCTGGGACGACAGCCATGCAGACCAATTTGATGCAGTGTGGGGCGTATGGTCTGGGCACTGACAGGCTGACCCCTCACCCCTTCAACCTCTGCAGCAATGTTGGCAGCACTCATACGTCGATTTCTCAAAGACTACCACTGAATATGACGCTAAGCATGTGCACTCAACTTCTTTGGTCGACCATGGCGAGGCCTGTTCTGATTGGAACTTGTCCTGTTAAGCCACTGTATGGTCTTGGCCACCAAGCTGCAACTCAGTTTCAGGGTCTTGGCAATCTTCTTATAGCCTAGGCATCTTTATGTAGAGCAACAATTCTTTTTTCAGATCCTCAGAGTTCTTTGCCTAAAGGTGCCATGTTGAACTTCCAGTGACCAGTAGGAGAGACAGAGCGATAACACCAAATTTAACACACCTGCTCCTCATTCACACCTGAGACCTTGTAACACTGACCTTGTCACATGACACCGGGGAGAGAAAATGGCTATGTGGGCTCAATTTGGACATTTTCACTTAGGGTGTACTCACTTTTGTTGCCAGCGGTTTAGACATTACTGGCTGTGTGTTGAGTTATTTTGAGGGGACAGCAAATTTACACTGTTATACAAGATGTACACTCACTGCTTTAGAATGTAGCAAAGTGTCATTTCCTCAGTGATGTCACATGAAAAGATAGAATAAAATATTTACAAAAATGTGAGGGGTGTACTAACTTTTGTGAGATACTATATATAATTAGCTGCAGCTTGCCCCCATCAGCTGTCACTGTGCCTCTCAGATAAAGGCAAAGCAACAACTGCGCTGGCAGGCTTGTTTAGTAAACAATCCCACAAAACCACATGATTGGTTGTCATAATGATTACATGTTGGAGAACCAATCAGTGCAGTCCTCCATAGTTAGTGTGAGACCAGGGCTGGCTCAATATCAAATTTAGGAGCACATACTGCTGCATCAGCTTAGTACCACAACATGATGTAGATGAACCTTCCCTTAGCATGGGGGCATCATGCTTTGGGATGCTAATCTTACAGAGTGTGGGCAGGAAGCAGATAAAATAATAGACCGATTGTGTTGGAATGAATATTAGTACAACAAACAACAAAAGAGAAGAAAGCATGAAAGCACAAGTATTACCGTCACCGCTAAACTCTTCTGCGGATCCAGGAAGCATGCAGGGAGAGAGCAGAAACAAGCGTGAGTGGACAGAAATGCACGTATGAAGACAAATCAGAGGGGTTACTCGCATCCTGCAGGTTAGAGAAATCATGCCAAGCATCAGGTGCCATTATTCCAAACTGTGTACAGGGCAGACAATGCCATATCACCTAGACTTGAGCAGGAAAACAAGCAGAAAGTTATGAGATAAAACCCTCTGAATTTCCACCCCCAACTCCCATCGGGGACACGTAGCAGGAGTGGCAACAAACGTTCACATTTTCTAACACACGTGTGAATATCACAGAGAGGTGTGGAGCACAATCATACACTATGGCAGGCCGAGCTTGAGGAGACTGCTTCTCTACATGCAATTATTACCAACCACACACAGATCTGCAGTATCCAGGGACTGTTCATCTATATTAATAGCCCATTTTTCAGGTCAAGCCTTCAAGGAAAAGGCAATCTGTATGCATGAAAGGGTCTTTAGGAGACCCATTTGCGATTGTTCCCTGCAAGAACCTAAAAAAAAAAAATAATTCTTATGGTGCAATAATGGGTGTTGCATTAAGGCAGGCCATTCATGGGATCGGGCTGCCAACGCACCAAAAATGGAGCCTGTATCACTTCTCCAGTGCACTTCAACACATGTAAGATATGTTGGGGAGTAATTTTCTAATGGACAGCATCACATTGCACAAAATGCGATACCACTGTGCTATAGTCTAAATGGGCCATTATAAATGTTTGGGTTTACTTAAATATACCCAGTGAAGTGACTGGCCTCAGGTGATACATAGACATAAAACAAATTATTTTATCTAAGTTGTATGTGTTTATCTGAAGTCTTCTCTACATACATTCAAAGTGCTGATCTTGCACAGAAACTAAGCATTGAAAAGTAGGGGGTGGGGAGCTGAAGTTACATCAGTGAGGAGGAGAACACAAAGAGCTGAATGGAGTGGAGGGGAGGAACACCCCCCCCCCTTTTCATACAGGAACAGAGCTGAGTCTGTCAATCACAGGCTGTGTTGCTGCAGCTCCCTTCCCTGTCACATTTTTACCCTTTTGACAGGAAAACTTGTCAGAAGTGACTCATGTTTATAGCAGAGGAATAAGGCTTCAGACACTCATTTAAACATGCTTCAAAGCATGGCTTCGGTCTCGGTTTCTTTAAGCTCTCTGAATGGCAGTCAAATAAAATTGTTAGATTACAATCCTGCTTACACCTTGCTTTTGTTTCGGCTTTGCTCAAAAATTATACCCCATGTCGCTTTAGTGGTGCTTCAAAGCCTCCATAGAAGTCTATGACAATGTTCGCTTGACGCACTTGCAGCTTTTGAAAGGCTTTTATTCAGTTTTAGCTTCGGTTTGTTTTGGAGGTATTGCAGGGTATGAGATATCAACACAGACACAAAGAATTTGCCAAGCTTCATTAAAGCTTTTACTAGGGCTCATTTTCACTTGCTTCGATTTCAACACACATTAAAGCACCTACCACTTCAATATGCTTTTTTGATGTGTTTTTGATGCTTCTGCGATGCTTCAGTGGTGCTTCAATTATGCTTTTTTTAAAGCTTTAACTAAGCTTGGCAGATGCATGTGTGATGATATCGCAGAACTACAATACCTCCAAAATAAACAGGAAGCTAAAGCTGAATTAAAGCCTCTCAGAAGCTTCAAGTGAACTTTATCATAGACTTCTGTGGAGGCTTTGAAGATGCTTTGAAGCACCACTGAAGTAACATGGGGTATAATTTTTAAATGAAGCTGATGCAAAAGCAAGGTGTAAGCAGGACTGTAATCTAAGAATTTTATTTAGTAACAGGGGCTTTGACTGGCATTCAGGTAGCTTTAAAAAAGCATGTCCAAAGCCATGTTTTGAAGTTTAAACGAGCCCTAAAAAAGCACCACGACGCATCAAAAAAGTATGTTGAAGCGGTAGGCAGTTTAGGGCTTGTTTACACTTGCTTCAAAACATGGCTTCGGCCACGCTTTTTTAAAGCTTTCTGAGCACCAGTCAAAGCCCCTGTCACCAATTTAAAAAAAATTAGCTTACAGTCCTGTATACACCCTGCTTTTTCTTGGCTTTGCTTCAAAAATTATACCCCCATGTCGCTTTAGTGGTGCTTCAAAGCGTCTTCAAAGCCTCCATAGAAGTCTATGACAAAGCTTGCTTGAAGCACCTGCAGCTTTTGAGAGGCTTTAATTCAGCTTTAATTTTGTTTTGGAGTTATTATAGATATCAACACACACACACAGGGCATCTGCCAAGCTTTAATAAAGCTTTAAAAAAGCATCACCGAAGTATCATCTAAACACCACCCAAGCATCGCAGAAGCATCAAAAACACATCAAAAATGCATGTTGAAGCAGTAGGTGCTTTAATGTGTGTTGAGCAAGTGTAAATGAACCCTTAGTGCTCTGGATTGAGACAAGTACACACTATAGAGGGATATGCTTTGTTCATATGTCATGTCTGGGGTTTACAACCACTTTAAGGCAAATTTGGGGAAAAGAAGGCAGTTACTGCTAGCCCCTCCTAAAATGCAGGTTGCCTGGTTGTCATGTTGATCCGGGAGAATCCTTACTTTCCAAGTCCCAGATCCCGAACAAGCATGCAAACCGGGAGATCGGACAACTGCTGGGGGCTTGTTTTGGATGGCGACTAAATGTATTAAGGAAAAAATAGCTAGGCAATTATTTTCAGAAGGGGGCAGACAACGGCATCCTTTATTTTTCTCTTACTAGAAGTTTACTTTGAAAACATTTTTTATTAGAGCCTTTAATTAGCTTTACATGCTCTGAGTCTTTAATTAGCTTTACATGCTCTGAGTCATGCTCTGAGTCTGAGGTTTTTCAGCTTGAGAATCTGGGATGAGAAGACACCTAAAATTCTAAATGATACTGCCCACATATCCTGCTAGACCTCACTCTCTCCCAGCTCCTAAAAGTGCTCAACCATGTCAAATAACAGAGCCCTTTGTTTGCATGCCACTGAGCTCTGTAACATGACACTGCTAGACACACTCATTGGCTGGGAAATGGCATGCGCTGTCAGAATGGCAACTGTCAGACTTTAAATACCTTATAAAGGAACCCTTCCAGTTATAATAATCTAGAACAGAATGTTCAGACTCATGTATGGGCTCTTCTTCTGGGCACAGCGGTGGTGACTTCTGGCAAATCCCTTTCCTTTGGGTTATGGTGGTCTGGCCTGGGATTCCTTCATTTGCAATGTGCTTTGACTACCGGTGTGAAATGCCAGGCCCTTCAGACAGGGGGTTCATTTATCAAGTTGCTTTTATGGTATAACTTGCAGTTCACAACATACATATGTTAATATGGTCCCTATCATAAGGTATTCCCCATCAGCGGATCTGCCTATAAATCCTTGAGGAAGTGAACTTTGCTCCAAGAAACGTGTTGGAACAGCAAAAACATCTACATATGCAGTACCTTGTGATTGAATTAAATATTATATTGGACTTTATATCTGTGTGAATATGCATACGAGATAGCATATCTATTAGATGTTGACGTTTTAGGAAAAGAAAACACCACAGAAGGATATTCCATAGCATCAACCTCGATTCTACGTGTGCATGCCATAAAATAACTTTTTTCATACATTGATGTTTCTAAATTGAATCATAATGAATATGACATTGGTAGGATTTTCGACTTCCTTTGACCGTTATTCAGCTTCTGTCTCTATATAGACCTAAAGCAAACCTTCAACCATAAGCTAGAGTCTCCCCCTCACTCCCTTTAAACACTGGGTAAAAGTCGAAGCAAATATGATGTATCCAGCTCGATGGCCTTTACGATTAAGACCCTACATCAGGCAAAATGCATTAGAGGGGATCTCCAATGGGAAGGATAATAATCTAACATATTCAGACTTGTTTATGGGTTCATCATGTCTGGTTTCTCCCATCTATCCCGCACTACTGATCAGGTGTGGTGTGTACTGTTCTAAACTATTGATCGACCGATATCGTTTTTTTACCGCCGATACCGATATTTTGGTCATCGGATATCGGTATTGGCCGATATTTTCGGACATTAAAAAAAAAAACAAATTTTTTATTTTTTTTTAATGTCTACAGGTACTGTGGTGGAGGGATCTGGGGGTCTAAAAGACCCCAAACCCCTCCTCTGCACTTAAAAGCATTCAAAACTCCAAGTTTGGCTGTTTTGAATGCTGTAAGTTTTTGAATTCGGATGCCGGGTCTCCCAGTGGGACAGGAGACCTAGGCGAGCCGCGAAAGGCAGCGGGAGGGTCGGACGTCCCCTCCCGCTCCTTCAAATGACAGCCGAGCGGCTAAGCAGCCGCATCGCTTGTCATTACAAGACAGCCTCTAGCTTCAGGCATCATCCCAGTACAAGCACTTTCCCGAAATATCAGCAATATCAGTAAATCAAAAGGCCGATTCTGATATATCTGGCAAAGTGCATATCGGCCCTCGATATATCGGCTTTGCGGATAATCGGTCGATCACTATTCTAAACTCCACCAAATAGCAGAGCTGAATGAACTTCATTTGTGCTGGAGATCACGCTGGACTAAATAGATCAGTCACTAGTCATTGATGAGTGATATTATGGACAGGTAGGCAGAGTTCCTCCATTGTGTTTAATGTTTGGTAATGGCAGTGAACCCTCCTCTTGGGGTGTGGGCTGCTGCTGCCTTTTGGTACGGCCTTATGGTAATTTCTGCAAGTAGACTTGGAAAAGTAAGGAGGAAGGAGCACCCAGTATCCAAAGGAATACAAGTTTGATAGATTTAAAAGGTATTAAAAGTAATGACAGGTACATTAAAGCCAACGTATTTTTGGGGCTAGGACTCCCTCTTCTTCAGGGCTGCTGCTGCCAATTATTAAATGGGAAAGTTTCCCCATAAATAGATGGCAGCAGCAGCTACCATCAAACTTGTATTCGTTTGGACACCAGGCGCTCCTTCCTTTTTTACTTTTCCAAGTCTAAAGGCGCTCGGCAAGTGGCATGTACAGTATGACCTTTGGAAAACCACATACAAGTTATTATATATAAAAAAGTTTATAGCAGCTGAAGAACGTTCAGAATGGTTTGGCTGTTCCATAAGAACCGGATTGTCTCAGCTTGTGAGTGTAATATTGCTGCTGATCCTGAGTAAACCCTCAGCAAGAAATGTTCAACTTCTTATCAATCATTTTCTGCCTAAATTTTAGTAAGGTTTTCAGTGCAACAGACTGCAGTCACCGAAACACTGATCCAGTGAAGTAGAATTTTTAGGTTCATCATTTTTTAAGTCTATCTTTGCATCCTAGAGTATTTAAATCATTAACCCTTTCCTGACAGTGTAACCCATACTGCATATATGGCACCCAGAAAGTGGGTTTTATTCCTGAAATAGGAAAAGAAACATCTTCCCCAGCACATCTTGATAAAGAGTTGCGTCCTTTATTCACATAAAGCAACAGGCATCACGGGGGGTGTTTTGGGGACCCTCCAGGACTTCTTTTTCAAGGCAGTGTCACCAAGCTGTCCTTCTCTGAGATGTTTTGCCCCTAGTGGGCTTAGTAACCTTTCTTGTACTAAGATAGGTATGGAATGCAGAGAGAGAGATATCATTTTGCCCCTGTACAAATCATCAGTAAGATCTCATCTGGAATATGCAGTTCAGGTGTGGACACCAGTTCACAAAAAGGATATCGGGGAACTGGAGAAAGTGCAGAGAATGGCAACTAAACTGATAAAAGTCATGGAGGAGCTTAGCTATGAGGAAAGATTAGATGAACTGAATTTATTCTTTCTTGAGAAGAGGAGATAAGGGGGGAATTGATCAACATGCATAAATATACAAGGGGTCCATATCATCACAGAGGACAAGGAGGCACTCTCTACATCTACACACACCTACACAGGTTGAACTGGATGGACTATTGTTTTTATTCAACCTCAACTACTATGTAACTATGTAAGAAGAAAAGATATTTAAATCTCCAAATACAGAAAGGTTTCTTCAAAGTAAGAGCTGTAAAAAAAAAAGTAGAATAGACTCCCTCAAGAGCTGGTTCTGGCCAGCTCAGTAGATCGCTTTAAAAAAAGTCCTGGATTCTTTCCTAAATGTACATAATATATCTGGGTACTAATATTTATAAATAAAGTTGATCCATGGAAAATCCGATTACCTTTCGGGGGATCAGGATGGAATTTTCTTTCCCCTGCTTGAGCAAATTGGTTCATGATTTGCTGGGGTATTTGGCCTTTCGCTGGATCAACTGTGGGTATAGTATTGTATGACTTATTAGGATTGATTTCTATTGGTTAAACTAGATGGACTTGTGGCTTGTGTGACTTTTTCAACCAGACTATGTAACTACGTAGTAAAAGAGTCCTGATTAAGACCCAGTAGGTGGCAAAACACATCAGTAAGATACACCAGCGTAGTTTCTGTACATGTGCTGGAACAATAAAGTTGGTTTTAGTGTTCAGAGAAGTTGTGGGCACCCACGGGTTCAAGAACAATGCAGTAGCTGTCCTTCGAGCGACACCATGCCGAGTAGGCAAACATAGAAGACAGTATTTTTTATCCATGGCTAAACCAAAGCCCGGCAAACCCCCTACAATCCCACCTAACAGCAAGCACTATTCCAACAAGGCATTATAATGAGGGAAGGATGGATGGCACTCACAGCACACTAAGTACTGAACTATAATTACCTAATCGTGCTTAATAAGCCAGATCTTCCATACAAATGACTTGGATAAAGAGTCATAAATCGCTCATGACAGGAGTTAAAAACGGCTATAATTTGTCTAATGTTCATTGTATGAATGAGCGGTGTGCAGCAGGCAAGATAAAATTAGCCGTACCAGAGAGAAACGACTTATTTCCCACTGTTATACCCATGCTAGCTTGCCCAGGACTGTGCCAAGAAGCAGGTAATAGAGACTTGGGCCTGTTCACACTTTGCATCTTGTGCATGCACAATTGCATGATCAGATATTTGTCATCATTGTCAAAGCCACTGACCACAACTGTATTTCTATTTATGGCACCAAGCAGTGCTTTTTCAGAAATTCCTCGGCTATACAGATAAACAGAACAGCACAAAATCGCACATGCATTTTTAATAGAAAGGCTTCATTTAGAATTGACGTGTGTGTGTGCGGCAAATATGTGCAGTTGAGATGCTTTAGAATTGACGTGTGTGCAGCAAATATGTGCAGTTGAGATGCTTTTTTGCCGCCTGTCAACCCGCCCCCCCAAAAGCTGCAATAGGCAGCAAACAAGGATGTTTAAGTTCCACGGTGCTTCGCGACCGCGGCAAACTTCACCCAACGTGAAGCAATCGGCAAGTCCGCTGAATGCTACAGCATCACGCAAATAAGAAAGCTCTGCAAACGCCCCACCACCGTGTACAATGCACACAGTTGGGGTTACAACAGGCAGTGAGGTGGCGTCATATTGCTTCCCTTCTGCCTGTTAGTAACCTCTAAAGGCCGATCTGAGCGCAGACCAGACTTTAGAAGAATAGGAGATTTAACGCACGTCTAAATCCACCTCTCTCTGCAAAAACACACTTACAATGCAAGCATTTTAAAATATTTTTGGAGAGTTGGACTGCAAGTCCTAGCATGCTCCATGTAAACTGATCACTGTACACTTTTCATTTTGTGCTGATGAACGTTGATTGCAAATTGATGTGACAAGCGATAACAAGAATAATGCTGTGCCTGATAATAATAAGTACCAGTCATTTATCTGGTTACTCATATGGCTGTGGGGTACTCTGTTGCATTGCCCCACTCATGGCGAAGAACATTGCTAATCCTCGACACACAATTTTAAACCCTTTCCAACAACTGGGAATCACAAATACAATCAAAAGGTAATTACCATTTACATGGTATTCTGGAGCTTCCTTTTTTAGCTGCAATATGTTTAATATCGGTGTGTACGCCCAATGCCTATGATCCACTGTCACTAGACTGTGGAGATCAAAAGCAAAATGCTTCGAGCCAATCTGAGTGGCTCTGTGCCTTGTGATCGCCAATCACTGCAATGACAAATGCTAACAGTATTATTGTTTACATTTGAGTGCCTATCCCACACTGAAAACTGTCCAGGTAATGAATGGGTAAATTCAGGCTGGCACAGAAAGGCTTGAAGGTCTGGCAAGGTCTGCTAATCTGTAAGGAAGGACAACAGCCAAGGATAAGTGGGGGAGTGCGCTACCTTCCATAATATGAATCGGCACTTTTTTTTTGGGCGTTTCCCTGCTGCCTCAACCTCCTGGGATTCCATGGCGCATATCTCAGGAGGCTGCAGGAATCGGGAATACCAGCAGCCAGTAGGTGGAGCTATGGTTGTCAGTGGAGGCAGGCTGCCTGAATCTGGAAGAGGCATCTGGCTTCCAATGACTGAGGAGGACTAAGATGGCAGCACAGGACCCGGACTGCTGCACTTGATTGCAGTAGGACAATGCAGGATCTGGAGGGCAGGTGAGTATCTGAATCCAAGACAATGCTGCTGACAGGTAAAGCTGGATTTACAATAGTAGAATTTTGTTTAATATTTTTCGTTTTAAGAACATTCCTTCATTGTTCTAATCATTAGTGGGGTCAAATCATCATTTGTTTTCAATCACCGGGAAGAGAAAATTCGAAGGAGCAGGATGGAAAGTGTTTCTTTACTGAACAAAAACCACTTACACTGTTAGAAATGTTTACAAGTCCATTCAATCTAAAATCAAATGTCGAAAGCAAATTAAAATCCTTTGATTGACATTTGAATGTTCTGAGAATTTTCATGCTAATTTTTCCTAAGAAATTTCATTCTTATTTCTAAAAAGCTGTATACCCAGCTTAACTAGCGCTAAAAAAAAATATATATATATATAAAATCAGGGGCGAGTGAAGTTCCTCTTTAAGATACCCTATTCAACAAAGGCAACAGAACTGATTTTTTTTTTTTTTTTTACTATCTTATATGTAACAGGACTGCATCATGGTCCATTCACACAAATATACAGTTGTGCTCATAAGTTTACATACCCTGGCAGAATTTATGATTTTTGGCCATTTATCCGAGAATATGAATGAGAACACAAAAACCTTTAACTCTTGGTTAGTGTTTGGCTGAAGCCATTTATTATTATTATTTTTTTTTTTTTTTTATTTCAGGTACTTATATAGCGCTGTCAATTTACGCAGCGCTTTACATATACATTGCACATTCACATCAGTCCCTGCCCTCAAGGAGCTTACAATCTAAGGTTCCTAACTCACATTAATACACAGTAGGGCCAATTTTATACAGGATCCAATTAACCTACCAGCATGTCTTTGGATTGTGGGAGGAAACCGGAGAACCCGGAGGAAACCCACGCAGGCACAGGGAGAACATGCAAACTCCAGGCAGGTAGTGTCGTGATTGGGATTGCGACCCTCTTGCTGCTAGGAGAAAGTGCTAACCACTACACCACTGTGCCGCCCGTTATCATATTATTTTGGCCTGATAACATGCACACAAGTTGACACAAAGGCGCTTGAATGGCAATTAAAAGGTAACCATCCTCACATGTGATCTGTTTGCTTGTAATTAGTGTGTGTGTATAAAAGATCAATGAGTTTCTGAACTCCTGACAGACCCTTGCATCTTTCATCCAGTGCTGCGCTGACGTTTCTGGATTCTGAGTCATGGGGAAAGTAAAAGAACTGTCAAAGAATCTGCCGGAAAAGGTAGTTGAACTGTATAAAACAGGAAAGGGATATAAAAAGATATCAAAGGAATTGAGAATGCCAATCAGCCGTGTTCAAACTCTAAAGAAGAAGTGGAAATGAGGGGTTCTATTGAAGCCAAACCACAGTCAGGGGGACCAACTAAACTTTCAGCCACAACCGCCAGGAAAGCTGTTCGGGATGCAAAGAAAAACCCACAAATAACTTCAGGTGAAATACAGGACTCTCTGAAAACATGTGGTGTGGCTGTTACAAGATGCACAATAAGAAGGCACTTGAAGAAAGATGGGCTGCATGGTCGAGTCGCCAAAAGAAAGCCATTACTACGCAAATGCCGCAAAGTATCCCGCTTACAATACGCCAAACAGAACAGCGACAAGCCTCAAACCTTCTGCCACAAAGTCATTTGGAGTGATGAGACCAAAATTAAGCTTTTTGGCCACAACAATAAATGCTACGTTTGGAGAGAAGTCAACAAGGCCTATGATGAAAGGTCCACCATTCCTACTGTGAAACACGGAGGTGGATCGCTGATGTTTTGGGGATGTGTGATCTATAAAGGCACAGGAAATTTGGTCAGAATTGATGGAAAGATGAATGTAGTATGTTACCAAAAAATACTGGAGGAAAATTTGCATTCATCAGTCTGGAAGCTGCACATGGGACGTACTTAGACATTCCAACATGACAATGATCCTAAACACAAGGTCAAGTGGACCTCATTGGCTACAGCAGAATAAAGTGAAGGTTCTGGAGTGGCCATCTCAGTCTCCTGACCTCAATATCATTGAGCCACTCTGGGGAGATCTCAAACGTGCAGTTCATGCAAGACAGAATTTACAGGAACTGGAGGCTTTTTGCAAGGAAGAATGGGCAGCTTTACCATCTGAGAAGATAAAGAGCCTCATCCACAAATACCACAAAAGACTTCAAGCTGTCATTGATGTTAAAGGGGGCAATACACGGCATTAGGGACTAGGGTGTGTAAACTTTTGATCAGGATCATTTGAGTAGTTTCTGTTGTCAATATGATTTAAAAAGTGTAAACACAGTTGATTGATAAAATATGGCTTCAGCTAAACACTAACCATGAGTGAAAGAAAAGTTTGTGTGTTATCATTCATATTCTCCGAAACATGGCGAAGAAATCATAAATTCTGTCGAGGTATGTAAACTTATGTACACAACTGTATATTTAATATCTCCTTCCCTGATGATGACTGCAGATTAGAAACATGTTGAGAGGAGTTTGGGATTGAGACGTCATCACGCACGCCGGAGGAAGTTGTACAGTTTCTTACTGTACTAGCAGTCTTTGTCATCCTCCTCTTCTTTGCCTCATGTGCCACATATAACATCTGGTTGGAGCCATAGTGGAGCCTCCCTCCCTGCAATCTTCTGGGACACGTCACAGGTCCCAGAAGATTGCCTGGCCATTCAGGACGCGCAGGGCGACTCGTGCATGCGCAGTGCGCACCCGGCTGTGAAGCCGCAAGCTGTCACAGCTGGGTGCCCACACTAGAGATGCCGGCGCCATGGGGAGAAGACGGAGAGAACCGACGGCCGCATCTCTGGACCGTGCGACAGGTGAGTGTGTGTTTATTAAAGAGGAAGTAAACCCTCCTCTGCAACTTGTACCTATAGGTATGCCTATGATAAGGCTTACCTATAGGTACTGTAAATATCTCCTAAACATGTACCGTTTAGGAGATATTTACCTTACATGCAGCCAGTGACGTCACTGGCGCATGCGCTCTGAAGGAAATGGCCGCTCGTGCCGTTCCTTCAGAGCCCCGTGCCGTGACCGTCGGCTCCCGCGCGCAGGAGTGACGTCACCGCGGTTCCGGGCCAATCATATGGCCGGATGCCGCAATCCCGGAAGACGGGCAACTGAACATGTCGCCCGTCATAGAGGTGAGCGGGCGGCACGGCGGTGGCTCGTTGTAAGGTAAGTATTTCATAATGAGCTAGTATGTGATGCATACTAGCTCATTATGTGTTTCTCTTTCAGGGTAAACAAAAAAAAAAAAATTTCGGTTTACAACCTCTTTAAAAGTCAGCAGCTACACTTTTTGTAGCTGCTTACTTTTAATAAAAACAAAAACCAGTGGAACTCTAACCACTCTACCTCCGGAAGATTTATGTAATGAAATTTATATCCTCTTTTTCCCCACAAATAGAGCTCTCTTTTGGTGGTATTTGATTACCACTGGGTTTTTATTTTTTGCACTACACACCACAACGATAAAAGACCCCCCTTCATGACCAAAAAAAAAAATCGACTTTCTTTATAAGTTTAGGCCAATGAGTATTCTGCTACATATTGTTGGTAAAGAAAATCTCAATAAGGGTACATTGGTTTGCGCAAAATATATAGTGCCTACAAACTATGGTATATTATATATATATATATATATATATATATATATATATATATATATATATATATATATATATATATATATATATATATATATATATATACACACACAGTATATTAGAATTTTTGTGTATTTTTTTTTTTTTTTACTAGTAATGGTGGTGATCAGCAACTTATAGCAGGACAGCCATAGTATGGCAGGCAATCTGACACTTGACACTAATTCAGTGATCAGTACTAAAAATATACACGGTCACTGTACTAATGACATTGGCTGGGATGGGGTTAAACATCTAGGGGTGATCAAAGAGCTAAATGTGTGCCTTAAGCCCCGTACACACGTACTGATCGTCGGCCGAACGATCGGCCGACCTTTTGTCCAGGGCTGTCGTGTCTGTTGAAAACTGCAAAAGACTGCACACTAATTTTGTCGGCCAACAATAGCCGACTGCAGAAGTGATGTCATGTGATGGTTAACTTTCCTTGTCTTTTTTCTTTTCTGAGCATGCCCAGTCTTGCAAATCTGTTGTCTGTAGGCCGAATTCTGTACTGACTGGCGAACAATCGGCCGTTCTGGTGTCGGCCTACAAAAATTTTAATGCTTGCATGACAGATTCTTTTCGGCCGAATGTGCGCTGTCGGCTGTCGGAGGCATCATACTAACAAGCCTACAATCGGCAGATCGGTCGTCAGCCGAAGCTTTTCGGCCGACAATCTGCACGTGTGTACGGGCCTTAACCAGTGTTTGTGTGTGCGCTTTTTTCACTAAGGGACGTGCTTTGTAGGGAAACAAAAATCGGCACATCCCCGCTGACAAGACAGAGCTCTGTACTGTTTACACTCACTCTGTCCCATCTTCCTCCTCGCTGATCAGCGGGTCCCGGCGGATATCCATTGGCCGGCACCCGCTGATCGGCATCTGCTGTGACTAATCACAGCCGGCATGCCCCTATCCAAAAGAGCAGAACTGTGTGTGTATATTATATATATATATATATATATATATATACATACATATACACACACACACACATACATACACACACACACACACATTTACACACACATATATATATATATATATATATACACACACACACACACGAGTAAAGCTACAGTGCGCGGTCAGTAAGTGGTTAACCTCTTGGCGCCGGCCGTACGCATATATGCTGCCTCTTGGCGGTTGGGCCAACTTGCCGAGTGACCACATATTGTAGCCCCATGTGAACTTACTGTGCTGAGAGTGTGCTTCAAGCATGGTAGCCCGCAGGGATCAGTAAGCTCCCGATGTATAATGGCGATAGGGAGCTTTCTGATCATGTGACCAGCCAATCACATGACCTGAATACCCACTTCTCAGCTTTTAGAACTCTTAAAGGACTGGGAGGCGGTCGGCACAAAGAAGTTAAACTGATAGTGCACCGAATTTTGAGGAAAAGGAATATGTATTTTCTGCATGAGCGCAGGTTCTTGCGGGCAGAAGATCATGCAGAAAACATGCATCTAAGTACTTGCATTTAGTCGCGTGCAATTATTTTTTTTATTCAAACAAATGGCTACACATTTATGTGAGAAAGTGTTTATGCGCATAATTCGTCAGATGTGTGTGGCCTGGGGACGCAGTGGTGTCCTACCTTTGCTGCTAAACGCAGCGCACATTTTTGCAGATAGGCACAGCTGAGTGCATGGTCTCACTGATTAGTGCTGCGTTTAGATGAGCACAAAACTATGCACATTGCACATCTAAACGCAACCCATTTTTTTTTTTCTGCCCGTGTTAATGACTGCTAAGACTTTTGTGCTTGGGTTCGTAATCGTTATGAAGGGACCACAGTAAAAATGTTTTGGGGAATCTCAGTGCTGGAGCAATACAAGAAACTACTGGTAACGTACAAGGACTAGTATCCTCATATGAGGAAAATGCTGCCACTAATAAATTAGGTTTTTATTACTATTTTTATTTTTTTTACACGGGTTGGGTCAAACTCCCGCGTCATTAGGCTCCAACAAATGCATCCATTCCATCCAATCCTACAGCAGACAGGGTAAAAAAAGTTTTATTCACACATCACATAGAAAATGTGTCTGGTAATCTAGAGTAGGGGGGTTTCCAAATATTATAAACAAAGGGCCAAGTTTTCTATCAAACTTTAGGGGGGCCGGACTGCGTTGGTGGGAGTACACAGTGTCTCCCCTGCCCCTGTGGTATTGGAGGGAGGAATAGCATCCCATCATTGGTGTGGGGGGAGAAATAGTGCCCCATCATTGGGGTCAGTGGGAGAAATAGTGTCCCATCATTGGGGTCAGTGGGAGGAATAGTGCCCCATCATTGGGGTCAGTGGGAGGAATAGTG
This sequence comes from Pelophylax lessonae, assembly GCF_965119305.1. NCBI lineage: Eukaryota > Metazoa > Chordata > Amphibia > Anura > Ranidae > Pelophylax > Pelophylax lessonae. The sequence continues at coordinate 541,407,886 of NC_138772.1, forward strand.
CCCCATCATTGGGGTCAGTGGGAGGAATAGTGCCCCATCATTGGGGTCAGTGGGAGAAATAGTGCCCCATCATTGGAGTCAGTGGGAGGAATAGTGCCCCATCATTGGAGTCAGTGGGAGGAATAGTGCCCCATCATTGGGGTCAGTGGGAGGAATAGTGCCCCATTATTGGGGTCAGTGGAAGGAATAGTGCCCCATCATTGGGGTCAGTGGGAGGAATAGTGCCCCATCATTGGTGTCTGTAGGAGGAATAGTGCCCCATCATTGGTGTCAGTGAATGGAATAGTGCCCCATCATTGGTGTCAGTGGGAGGAATAGTGCCCCATCATTGGTGTCAGTGGGAGGACTAGTGCCCCATCATTGGAGTCAGTGGGAGGATCAGTGACCACTGCTCTAGAGATAGAACTGTATTACTGAACCAATAATTCAGCACAAACTGCAACCCCCAAAACCACAACATCACACTATAAACATCATGCAGGAGTAATTAACACGGAAGATTAACAGTTATGAATTGCAGACTGAACAAGCTGCCATGGGGACTGTAGACTGCAGTTAGTTAAAAGCCAACACACGTCGTGCACTACCCTTTGCTGGAGAGTCATTGGAACAGAAGATGAATGGAAGGAAGCACTTGTTTTTGTGAGATTTGGGCAGTGATGGGATGGAATCTTCATAAACACATACAGCCAACATAGGAGAGAAGAGATGAGGAATACAAAGTTACACGATTTTGGCTAAAAAGTAAAAAATCAGATACATGCTGATGTTATTCAGGTAAAGTAACTGCCTAAAGTTGAATTTTTGAGCTATCATTTTAAAAATTTTCCTCAGTAACTACAAAGGATTTAAATCCGTTTTTAAATCTCCAAATACCTTTACAAACCCAAATATTACCTTTAAAATGCAGCAGTGACATGATCACTGTGCTGTACAGTACAAAGCCTGTGCAGAAAGCAGAGCTGTGAGAAGGATCCAGCAGGCCCCCACCCACTACAGGCTGCCTGCAGAAAACTACAGGAAGGGGCGGAGACAAGACCAGTCATCCTGCACAAGGACAGAGAGCAGCAGTGAGCGGTCTTTATTACAGGAAGCTCCTGCAGAGAGTCTCATACTGGATTACCATACAGATCTGGAAGAAATACACAAAGCACACGAAGGTTCGTGAAAGAATACACGTGACAAAATGTATTTAGACAACAGTTGCTTATCCCAGGGTTTAGCTTTAACCCCTTTACAACCCAATAAAAATGGATTTTTGTAAGAACTTACCGTAAAATCCTTTTCTCTTAAGCTCATTGACAGACGTAGTCTTCTTGATTCTCAAGAGCTGGGTTATGTTGTCTCCGCAGGAGTAGGACTAGGCAGAATGACAAAACGTTCTGGCTCCACCCTAGGGGGCAGTCCCTGAGGGTATATCCTCCCTCTCTCTGCTACAGGGAATCAGTTCTGTTTAAAGCAGTACAGAGAAATTAACCCAACCCAACTCAATGATAGAGGGGCGGGTACTACGTCTGTCAATGAGCTTAAGAGAAAAGGATTTTACGGTAAGTTCTTACAAAAATCCATTTTTCTCTATCGCTCATTGACAGACGTAGTCTTCTTGATTCTCAAGAGCTGGGACATCCAGAAGCAGTGCCACAAATGAGGGGTGGGATTGACAAAATCAAATCCAATCTAGTAGGCCCAACCGGTGCCAAACTAGAAGTTTTAAAGGCTCATTATAAACAAAGAATGAGACTAAAAGAAAAAATTTTCCAACGGAAAAAAACCCTCGAGGTAGACCACTGGTCTCCTCAAATTGCGGCCTGCAAAACCTTGCGGCCAAATGAGGCATCAGACGATGCCATTACATCAACTTTATAATGTTTAGAGAAGGTATGCACCGACGACCAGGTAGCCGCCTTGCACACCTGGACCACTGACGCCTGATGGCGAAAGGCCCATGACGCACTAAGTGCCCGAGTGGAGTGCGCCTTAACAGGGAACGGGGGCTCCCGACCCTTAATAGAATAAGCCTGTACTACCGTCTGTCTGATCCATTTGGAAATGGTCGCGGCAGATGCAGGCAACCCCTTTTTGGGTCCATCTGGGATCACAAAAAGTGAATCCGTCTTGCGAAACGAGTCTGTCGTTTTCAAGTATACCCTGATCGCCCGGACCACATCCAAGGAGTGCAAAGCAAATTCCCGAGGATGACTGGGCTTAGGACACAGGGAAGGTAATACAATTTCTTCATTCAGATGAAATTCTGAAACTACTTTTGGTAGGAAGGATGGATTCGGACGAAGAACCACCTTATCTCTATGAACCACCAGATATGGTGAACGACAAGATAATGCGGCCAGTTCTGACACCCTGCGTGCAGAAGTAATAGCCACCAAGAAGGCCACCTTCTGGGACAACGTGGGTAGAGGAATCTCCCTAATATCTTCAAAGGGAGGTTTCTGAAGAACCGACAACACTAAATTAAGATCCCAGGGGGGTAACGGCGCGTGCACTGGCGGAGCCAGATGTCGCACCCCCTGGATGAAATTCCGCACCAAGGAATGAGTAGCCAAAGGCTTCTGAAAGAAGATGGCTAATGCTGAGACCTGACCCTTGATAGTACTCAAGGCCAGTTTCTGCTCAACCCCTTGTTGCAGAAAAGCCAATATTCGACTAATCGAATAAGACCGAGGACGGAACCCTAAAGGTTCACACCATGCAATGTAGGACTTCCATGTGCGATGATAAATCTTTCTGGAAGTCGCTTTCCTTGCTTCAACTAGAGTAGGAATAACTGAAGCTGACAAACCTTTGTCCTTCAGCACCTGGGTCTCAATAGCCAGGCCGTTAAAGCCAGCGATCGTAAAGCAGGATGGAAGATCGGTCCCTGAGACAGTAGATCCTCCCTGAGAGGAAGTCTCCATGGGACGTCCGCCACCAGTCTGACCATGTCGGCGTACCAAGCTCGACGAGGCCAGTCCGGAGCTACCAGGATTACTGGGATTCCTTCCTCCTCTACCCTGCGAAGAAGTCTTGGCAGTAACGCGAGAGGAGGGAAGGCATATATTGGCTGGTATTGCCCCCACGGGGCGATCAGTGCGTCTGCGGTTTCTGCTAGAGGATCGCGGGAGCGAGCCACGAATCTCTGAACTTTCCTGTTGAATCGTGATGCCAACAGATCCACATCCGGTGTGCCCCACCGTAGGCACAACTGGTGGAAAACGTCTGGATGGAGGGACCATTCCCCCTGATCCAGGGTCTGACGGCTGAGATAATCTGCCTGCCAATTCTCCACCCCCGGAATGAACACCGCAGAGATTGCTGGAACAAATCGTTCCGCCCAGCGAAGAATGCAAGCCACTTCTTTGGCCGCTCGGACACTCTTGGTGCCCCCCTGATGATTGACATAAGCCACGGCCGTGGCATTGTCCGACTGGATCCGAACCGGGCTGCCCTGGAGCTGCTCGGTCCAGTGAATCAGACAAAGTCTGATCGCTCTCAGTTCCAATACATTTATCGGTAATCTGGATTCTTCCGGGGACCAAAGTCCCTGGACAGATAACTGACCAAGAATTCCTCCCCATCCGGATAGACTGGCATCCGTGGTCACTATCGTCCAATATATTGGCAGAAATGACTTTCCCTGGCTGAGCATTGGAGACCGAAGCCACCAAACCAGAGACTCTCTGGTCTGTTTGCTCAATCGTATCTGATTGTCCAGGGATTCCGGATTCCGATTCCATCTGAGAAGAATCTCTTGCTGAAGAATTCGGGTATGGGACTGGGCAAATGGGACTGCTTCGAATGAAGCCACCATCAACCCCAGAACCCTCATGCACGTCCGAAGGGAAGACCAGCTGTTGGACAGTAACAACTGGACTGCTGATTGAATCTTTCGAAGTTTCCCTACCGGAAGGAAAACTCTCGTCCTGACTGTGTCTAGAATTAGACCCAGATATTCGAGCCTCTGGGTGGGAACCAGAAATGACTTTTGCTGGTTCACCAGCCACCCGAATTCCTGTAAAGAAATCATAGTAATTTCTATGTTTTGTAGCAAGGTCTGAGGAGATTCTGCATGAAGCAGAAGATCGTCTAGGTAACCTAGAATCGATATACCTCTTTGGCGCAGAAGTGCCAACATTGGGGCCAACACCTTTGTGAAGACCCGCGGAGCCGTGGCGAGACCGAAAGGTAACGCCACAAACTGATAGTGGTTCTCCTCTACGGAAAAGCGTAGAAAACGTTGATGTCCTGCGAAAATGGGAATGTGAAGATAGGCGTCCTTGATGTCTATGGACGCTAGGACATCCCCTGGATGCAGGAAGGCTGCTACCGTGCGAATGGACTCCATTCTGAATCTTCTTATGTTGACGAAAGAATTGAGTGCTCTTAAGTCCAGAATTGGACGCACTTTGCCCTCTTTCCTGGGTATTGTAAACAGGTTTGAATAAAACCCTTGAAACCGTTCTGTCCAAGGAACGTGGACTACCACTCCTTGTTGTAGTAAATCTGTGACTGCTCTCCGCAGATCTTCTAAACGATCTGCGGATAGACGGATATTGGAAGGGAAGAATCGCGCCGGTGGGAGAGATCGAAACTCGATCTTGTACCCTGACCTTATGACTTCGCAAACCCATTTGTCCGGGATTCTGGAAAGCCATGGATCCGGAAACCGGCGAAGACGTCCCCCCACCCCAGTTATGGGTGGGGGCGCACCTTCAGGCTTTGGATGGTTTATCTTCGGGTCTGGAGGGGGCGGGCTTTTGCTTGCCCGACCACCGACCCCTGACGCCTCCTGCAGGAGCTTTGGAGGACTTAGTTTTTTCACCCGCTGGACGAAAAAACCTCTTGTGAGCAGAAAAAGAAGGCCCTCGTCTTTGACGAGTTCCTTTACCTTTAAAATTTTGCGGTAAAAAGGTGCTTTTTCCACCGGTGAGATCCTTAATGATCTCATCTAAGTTGGCTCCAAATAGACGCTCTCCTGAAAAGGGGATATTAGCCAATGCTTTTTTGGAACCTTGGTCGGCTATCCAACCTTTTAGCCACAGTGTACGCCTGAGAACCACTGCTGAGACTGATGCTCGCGCCATTAATGGAGTGGCGTCTAACGCCGCATCACATACAAACTGTAACCCCTGTATCATTTGTTCCAACAAATCTGATACCGCCTGAGGGACTTCTTCTAAGTCCCGGCGTAACCACTTGGTCCATTCAGTTACAGCCTGCGAAACCAGACCAATAGCAATTATTGGCCTGAAAGCTGATCCAATCAAGGAAAACATGGTGCGAGACATAGCTTCTATCTTGCGATCCACTGGATCTTTAAAAGACGGAGCGTCTTCTAAAGGAATAACCGTGGCTTATTCAATCTAGCAATAGGTGAATCCACCACAGGTGGTTCTGTCCATTTCTTAATAAGGGTTTCCTCAAACGGATAACGCCTGTCAATGCGTTTGGAAATATTAAAAGTGCGTTTTGGCAGACGCCATTCTTCATCGATTGGATTGCCAAAACATTTGGGCAATGGAAAAACCTTTGCCACTTTGATGCGCTTTTTAGTCCCAAAAGGGATCTCAGTTTCAGCTATTTCTGATGGAATACCCTGTAACCTTAAAGTCTCTTGAACAGATACAATGAGTGCGTTTACCAACGCTTCCTCTCGGGCTATGGCAGATGCCGAAACATCCTCCTCACTGTCTGAAGAGACAGGACCCGAGACACCAATACCAGATGAAGTACCTGCAACTGCAGAAATAGGCTCAGAGTCTGAATCCGAGGTTTCAGATAATAAGGGGTTAGGCGGGGGTCGCTTCCTTGCGCCCTGTCCCTGACAAGCCACTTCCACCCGGGACACAAAAGTTTCCATAATAGCTGACAAAGATTCAATTGTCAATGGGGTGCTGGAGGATCCCGCAGACCCCTTGAGGGGATCCGGAGGAGATACATGAGTGGCAGGGTCCATGTTAATACAGGACACTTTGCCAGCAATAAACAAAAAAACTTTTTTTTTTTTTTTTTTTTGTGTGTCTCCCCCTAGCGCAATAGCGCCCCTCAGAGTACCTGCTTCTCGATCCCAGAGAGAGAGAGAGGGACCCCCAAGGCTCACCAACCGATGCAGTGCAGTTTCCAACAAACTGCAGCCAGCGTCTGTCTTACACAGACTGGAAGGAGCTGTTTGCTTTTTCCCGGGCAGAAGGCGTGGCTCCGCCCCCTGTGTACGCCTTCCGGCGTTCCCAGCCCTCCACGAGGAAGCTGGGCTCACAAAACATGGCCGCCCCCATAGAAGAGACATAAGACTCCAAAAACATGGCGGCCGACGTGACCTGAGGACATATATGTATTCGGTCTACGGCAAAATGGCGGCGGACCGCCGATATCGTCTTCCCAGCACATCCACCTGCACTCTGGTTCTCCTCTACCTGAGAGGTGACATATGGATCTACAGAGATACACTGCACATAAGGTAGGATTATACCTCCTATGTCTGCTGTAATGTTACAGTCTGCTGGGTAGAGTGTTAGCTCTTGAACCAAGTCCACTTCCCACAAACACATGCTGTATTACAAGGGGGACTTGTAAGTGTCAGATATATACTGACCATATATGGAGGGGCCCATAATATATACTGCCTCATAAATGAGGAAAAAAAGGGAACGTTTTACTCACCATACCGAACCGACAGGCACCCTCTCTTCATAATACCCTCTCCACCGGGGTGGGGGTTTGTGGACGCCTCGACTCTCTGGTCCTGGCGTCCAAGCGAGCTTTAACTCGCAAAGTCAGTCCCTTTACTGGGACTCCGTCGCGGCCGACTCAGCGCACTGGTCTGCACGCGCCTTTTAGGCAGAAACCGGGGTGACCACTGGATCTCACATCCAGCCCGTCGCCCGGCCCCGCATACTTATTTGAATATGTCGCGGCCGACCAAGCGCAATGCCTGGTCTGCACGCGCTCGTAGGCCGGCTGGGGTGACCACAAGTGTCGCCCAGTCCGGCATTTTTGCTTGAAGATCTCACAGGAAAAAAACACTGGAGAAAACTACCTAAAAAATGTCTTTTTCTTAAAGAAAAAAAGTCTTGCCAGGACCAAAAGATCCCAGCAAGGAGCTTAGGTCCTTACTCCTGACTAGACAGAAAAAAACTGATTCCCTGTAGCAGAGAGAGGGAGGATATACCCTCAGGGACTGCCCCCTAGGGTGGAGCCAGAACGTTTTGTCATTCTGCCTAGTCCTACTCCTGCGGAGACAACATAACCCAGCTCTTGAGAATCAAGAAGACTACGTCTGTCAATGAGCGATAGAGAAACCAGGGTTCTCCAAACTTTTTAAACAAAGAGCCAGTTTATGGTCTTTCAGACTTTAGGGGCGCCGAACTAGGGCCAGTGGGAGTAGAAAATGTCCTGGCATCCAGTGGGAGTAAACAATGCCCAATATTTGGTGTCAGTGGAAGGAATAGAGCCCCATTTTTGGGGTCAATGAAAGAAATTCTGCCCACCGTTGGTATCAATAGAAAGAATTATGCCCCACCGTTGGTATCAATAGAAGGAATTATGCCCCACTGTTGGTATCAATAACAGGAATTATGCCCCCCCCCCCATTGGTATCAATAGAAGGAATTATGCCCCACCGTTGGCATCAATAAAAGGAATTATGCCCCACCGTTGGTATCACTAAAAGGAATTATGCCCCACCGTTGGTATCACTAAAAGGAATTATGCCCCACCGTAGGTATCAATAAAAGGAATTCTGCCCCACCGTAGGTATCACTAAAAGGAATTCTGCCCCACCGTTGGTATCACTAAAAGGAATTCTGCCCCACCGTTGGTATCAAAAAAAGGAATTCTGCCCCACCGTTGGTATCAAAAAAAGGAATTCTGCCCCACCGTTGCTATCAATAAAAGGAATTCTGCCCCACCGTTGCTATCAATAAAAGGAATTCTGCCCCACCGTTGCTATCAATAAAAGGAATTCTGCCCCACCGTTGCTATCAATAAAAGGAATTCTGCCCCACCGTTGGTATCAATAAAAGGAATTCTGCCCCACCGTTGGTATCAATAAAAGGAATTCTGCCCCACCGTTGGTATCACTAAAAGGAATTATGCCCCACCGTTGGTATCACTAAAAGGAATTATGACCCACCGTAGGTATCAATAAAAGGAATTCTGCCCCACCGTAGGTATCACTAAAAGGAATTCTGCCCCACCGTTGGTATCACTAAAAGGAATTCTGCCCCACCGTTGGTATCACTAAAAGGAATTCTGCCCCACCGTTGGTATCAAAAAAAGGAATTCTGCCCCACCGTTGGTATCAAAAAAAGGAATTCTGCCCCACCGTTGGTATCAAAAAAAAGGAATTCTGCCCCACCGTTGCTATCAATAAAAGGAATTCTGCCCCACCGTTGCTATCAATAAAAGGAATTCTGCCCCACCGTTGCTATCAATAAAAGGAATTCTGCCCCACCGTTGCTATCAATAAAAGGAATTCTGCCCCACCGTTGCTATCAATAAAAGGAATTCTGCCCCACCGTTGGTATCAATAAAAGGAATTCTGCCCCACCGTTGGTATCAATAAAAGGAATTCTGCCCCACCGTTGGTATCAAAAAAAGGAATTCTGCCCCACCGTTGGTATCAAAAAAAAGGAATTCTGCCCCACCGTTGCTATCAATAAAAGGAATTCTGCCCCACCGTTGCTATCAATAAAAGGAATTCTGCCCCACCGTTGCTATCAATAAAAGGAATTCTGCCCCACCGTTGCTATCAATAAAAGGAATTCTGCCCCACCGTTGCTATCAATAAAAGGAATTCTGCCCCACCGTTGGTATCAATAAAAGGAATTCTGCCCCACCGTTGGTATCAATAAAAGGAATTCTGCCTCACTGTTGGTGTCAATTGAAGGATTTGTGCCCCATTATTGGTGTCAGTGGATGGAATAGTACCCCAAGGGCTGGATAAGCAAAGGGCCGTAGTTTGGAGACCGATACAATGGATAGAAGATCAGCATGATAGATTCTTTAACAACTTAAGCCCCGGAAGATTTTACCCCCTTCCTGACCAGGGGGTATTTTGCGATTCGGCACTGCGTGACTTTTAACGGACAATTGCGCAGTCGTGCGACGCTGTATCTAAACGAATTTGGCGTCCTTTTTTTCCCACAAACAGAGCTTTCTTTTGGTGGTATTTGATCACCTGTGCGATTTTTTGATCACGCGCTATAAACAAAAAAAAAGAGCGTAAATTTTGCAAAAATAACAATATTTTTCACATTTTTTTATATGAAATTCCCCCCCAAAAAATGTAAAAATCTAAATTTTTTAACATTTTCGGCCAATTTGTTTTATGCTACCTATGTTTGGTAAAAAAAAAAAAAAAAAAAAAATCGCAAAAAGCGTATTTTGATTGGTTTGCGCAAAAGTTATCGCGTTTACCAACAAAGGGAAAGATTTTTGTCATTTTTGATGTTTTTTTTTTAACGCATAATGGCGGCGATCTGCGATTTTTTTGCAGTACTGCGACATTGCGGCGGACAGATTGGACCCTTGACTGACATTTTTGACACTTTTGGGGTTACCAGTGACATTACTACAGTAATCAGTGCTATACATATGCACGGTTACTGTAAAAATGACACTGGCAGTGAAGGGGTTAACTTTTTTTTGAAAGGGAGGGGCTATGTGTGTCCCTAGGGGCGTGCTTCTAACTGTGATTGGCTGTGGCTTCAGATGTATGAAGAGTGATCAACGGTTCTACATAGTAGAACCGTATGATCATCCTTCATACACAGGGGAGAATGACAGGCAGCTTGTTTACACAAGCCGCCTGACTTTCTCCCTCTCCCCCGCCGATCGCAGAGTGACCGGCAGACATCGGGTCCGCCGGTCACACGCGCGGGGGGGTCCGTGACCACGCGGGAGCGCGCGCTCGCTCCCTAGACCCTCACAAGCTAGTGACGTAGCCCTACGTCACTTTGCCTGTGAGGGGCTGACTGCCGACGTAGATCGGCGTTAGGCAGTCGGCAAGTGGTTAACTAGTGGGAAAGCCAGGAGCCCATTCATCAGGAAAGCTGTCTATCAGTATAGATCAATGGTTCTCAACTCCAGTCCTAAGGACCCACTAACAGGCCAGATTTTAAGTATTACCTTGAAGAGATACAGACTAGAGTACTGCAATCACTGAACAGCAAATTATATCACCTGGGATTTATTTCAGTTATCTTGCAAACCTGGCCTGTTAGTGGGTCCTGAGGACCGGAGTTGAGAACCACTGGTATAGATGGAATACTACAATGCTAAAGTGAGACAGAGCTTATTATAGGAAAAGTCCAGATTCTTGGTAAAGTGGCAAACCGGTATTAGACAGCCCAGCCACCCATAAACAAAGTTGTCACCAGGATTCACTAATGCCAGATCTTTGCACTCCATAGAAAAATAAAAATCATATAGCAAGTTGTTCAGTATGTGAACGCTCTAGAGGCCAGTCTTTGGTCACTTCGATAATATAAAAGCATAAAACTGATGAAACATGTAAAACTAGACATCTGAGCAAAGCTATATTATTGGCAGGATTAGGGAAGTCTTGTATGAAATGTACCAGCTGTTTCCATACTCCGTGGGAATAAAAACCAGCATTTAATGGGAAAATTTTCCCCTATTAAAGTGGACCTAAAGTCTTACTCCGAGCTTAATGTCCCTTAAACCACTTGCCCCCTGGAAGATTTACCCCCCCTTCATGACCAGGCCATTCTTTGCTTTTTGCCAATGTGTTACTTAACTGACAATTGTGCGGTAATGCAATGCTGTACATAAATAAAATATAATTTAAGGATTCTCATTTAGGCGAGAAGAGTATTCCAGAAGCCTGCGGCACTTTGCAGATATTCTACAGCGCATGCACCACTGCGTGTCATTAGCGGGGCCGGCAATCTTTTCCTGCTTTTTACAGTCCCGCTGTCTGTCAGAATGCGGCTTGCACGGGTGCCCCCCCAGGGAAAGCGGCTTTCCGTGGGGGCACCTGCTGAGGAGGAGGAGCCAGGAGCACCGCTGGGGCACCCCAGAAGAAGAGGATCGAGACTGCTCTGTGTAAAACCCTTGCACAGAGCAGGCAAGTATAACATGTTTGTTATTTTTATTTTAGAAAGTCGAAACCTTTACAACCCCTTTAAATACAGAAGATGTGGGTGCAGGACCCAGTTTTCAGTGGTGAAATGCAGTAGGACAACGCTGGATTTGTTTGATAGGATAACCCAGAGAACAAGGTAAGAGGATAAAAAAAATAAAAAAATAAAAAAAAGTGTGGTGAAGTTTCTTTTCAAGCTTTTAATTCTTTATCCTTATTTCTTATATCCCTTGTGTCAGTTATACGATCAATGCCAAGGAAATGGTTGTGTGATCTCCGCCAAGAAAGCCAGCAGCAATGATTTTCCTCTCACAGAAAAAAAAAAAAATCCATAATCTCTGTTATACATTTTTCAAAAACAAATGTTTATTTTTCTGAACCAGCAGAAGACTCAACGGCGGGGTGATGTCACGTTACCTGTAAGTTTCCGCTTAACTCTTATTTAGAAAGTTCTAGATAAACATGTTTGTACACGCAGTGTAGTTATTTTACTGCCGGAAGCTCTCCCACAGCCTCAGCCCGATGAGGGGCTTTCAGAGCCAAGAATAAAATCGGGGAAGGAACAATGAGACCCTGCGGGCAGACCACTATTCATGAGGATGGAATGCATCTATAGCATGCTATGCCAAACAATGCCGCACAGTGATGCCCACCTAGCAGTCACTTGTTTATTCTGTAAACTGAACTCCAATAAAACATCACAATTTCACCTGCCAAAATACAACTCATTTTTTTCCCTCAGTCACTCTTGGGATTAATCACATGCCGCTGTCAGGGTTCATAAGCTAAATGTGGACACCAATGACCAAGCCCACTCACTCACCCACCCCCTGCGGAGAAAGCACACCCCCTCATTGTTTTCCATCTAAATTCTGAAGAGAGTGGGCCATTCCTCTGCTCTCAGAAGCGATCTACTGCGACTCCATGGCGGCCTGATGACACGCCTCTTCGGGAGGCGGCGGGGGGGGGGGGGCAGGGAGACGACTTGATGCCCTTGGCTAACAGGAGGGTAGTTAATACGGAGGTCAGCACTGGAGATAGGGTGAGTATTTCTAAGGAGAGCTGCCCTTTTTATATTTTATAAGCAATGAATTTAATTTAAATTACCGTATTTTCCGGCGTATAAGACGACCCCCTTATTACATGATCTACTGGTAATACTTATACTTAGGTTACCTTGGGGATATTATACTCGGCGTATAAGACGACCCCCAATTTTTGGGGGATTTTTTTGAGGTTCAAAAGTAGTCTTATACGCCAGAAAATACAGTAGTAGGACTTTCACTACTGTGTAGCTTTTTTATGGCATCTGCCCAGGGCCGGCCCTACCATGGGACCCGCTGGGTCCATTGGACCCAGGCAGAATTTGGAGAGGGGCAGAAAATTGACTCCCAAGATTTTTTTTCCCAGCAGTTTTGTGTGTCGTCAGTTTGCGGCGCATTACGGGAGACATTTCCCCATCTCATACTGCAGCCCGTAGTGCAAACTGATGAGTATGAGGAGGCGGAGCGTCTCCTCCGGGAAACACGTCCCTCACGTGATTGTGGTGTGCGCGATGACGTCATACATCAGTGCCCTCCATCTCACACAGGGCAGGCTGGAACTTCTAGGACGGGGGGTGTGGCAGACACAGAAGTGACAGGACAACGGAGGACAGACAGCGGGTGTTTGGTGGAATGGTCTGGTGGTGAGTTATGGAAGAAGATAACAGTATATATAATATTTTCTAAATTTTATATTCATATAAAATAATGTATGTAGGGGCCTTTTGCTGGGCGTGATTTTTTTTTTTTTTTTTGGGCCCAGGCAGCACAATGTCTTAAGGCCAGCCCTGCATCTTCCTATTCACTGGACTATGATCATATCATCTAACTGCCAAAGTCCTCCCTGGGCTCACTTCCTGTAAGCTGGGTGAACTACTCCCTCACCAGCACCCAGTGCTAGGGACTATGGGAAAGTTATACATCTGTAGATTTTAAACGCTGCTAGCGCTATTAAAAAAAAAAAAAAAAAAATACATTACTTTTTTTTTCATATTTAACATTTTAAATATAAAAACATTTTTTTAACTTTGTAAATGGTGCAATGGAAACAAAGGGGATTTTTAAAAATGACTGCATCCGTATGACGGCCAGGGAGCTAGCAGAGGGGATAGGTCTGCAAAGACTATATTTCTCCCGGTACAGAAGAAAAATTTAATGGTTGCGTATCTATCTTTTTTAACTTTTTTTTTTTTAATATAACATTTTAGATCTATTTTTAGTATATACATTATTGGGCTTACAAGTGTAGCATTTAATGGTAGCCATTGAACCCAGGCTCAGACATGTGCTGGATCCCGAAGGGGCTGAGAGTCTGTGTGAGACAACGCTGGAGAAAAGGTATAAAGTATTATACACACACCGATCAGCCATAATATTATGACCACTGACCGGTAAATTGATTTATCTCATTACAATGGCACCTGAAAGTGGGCGGGATATATGAGGCAGCAAGTGAACATACTGTCCCTGAAGTTGTGTTGAAAGAAGGAACAAATGGTAAAGCGTATGGATATGAGGGACTTTGACAAGGGCTATATTGCAATGGTTAGATGACCGGGGGTCAGAGCAACTCCAAACTGCAGCTCTTATGTGATGTTCCCAATCTGCAGTGGTCAGGAATGATTAAAAGTGGTCCAAGGAAGGAAAACCAGTGACCGAGTCATAAGCAGCCAAGGCTCATTGATGGAGGTAGGGAGGAAAGGCTGATCATGTAGTCCAATCCAATGGAAGAGTTACTGGAGCTCCAATTGCTAAAAAATGTAATGCTGGTTCTGACAGAAAGGTGTCAGAAAACAAAGAGCATCGAAGTTTGTTGTGTATGGGACTGTGTAACCGCAGACTGATCAGGGTGCCCATGCTTACTCATGTCCACAACCAAAAGCTCCTACGAAGGGGCACACGAGTATCAGAACTGGACAACAGAGCAATGGAAGCAGGTGGCTTGGTCTGGTGAATTCAAAAATGGTTTTAGGAACAAAAAAAAATGAGATTGAGGTGCTGACCTAGCCTCCAAATTCTGATCTTAACCCAATTGAGCATCTATAGCAGGGATCCTCAAACTACGGCCCTCCAGCTGTTGCAGAACTACACATCCCATGAGGCATTGTAAAACTCCGACACTCACAGACATGACTAGGCCTGATGGGAATTGTAGTTCCTGAACAACTGGAGGGCAATAGTTTGAAGACCCCTGATCTATAGGATGTACCGGAAAAACAAGTCTGATCCATGGAGGCTCCACCTCAGGACTTAAAGGATCTGCTACGGATGATGTTAGGAACCACAGCATATCTTCAGAGGTCTAGTGAAGTCCATGCCTCAACTGGTTAGGATGGGTGGTCAAAATTATGGCTGATCAGGGTATGTGTGTGCGGATCTTTTTTTAGGGGGGTGTACATATTTATATTTTTTTAATCACTGGCCAATGAGTTTTTCTTTTGTCTTTAAAAGTGGAATTGGGCTTCAATTTGCATTTTGAATTGGCTTTCAATGTGTGTTTGGTGCATATTTTCTGACTATGGTGGGAAGAACAGGACAATGGTTGTATATAATCTGATCTGCTGCACGCTATTATTGCAATGCAGAGGGGGTTAGTTATAAAACTAGAGAAGAGATAAGGGCACTGCCCACAGCAGTCACATTTTGTCTTTCCATGAAAAAAGCAATCTGGTGGACTGCTAAAAAGAAAAGACCCACATCTGTTTTAGTTTTCATAAACCATCAAAGAATCTTCCTTTCGATCATTTGCAGTGTACCCCTCATTGTATTATATCTGTTGAGTGACACTGGTAAAGATGAAAGAATAATTCTCAGGTCTCGGCGATACAGTACTGTCTCTCTACCACTAGATGGCGACACAACCCCGATGATGCTATCAGGAACACTGGTTCTGTTCTCTGTATGTACACTGGTGATAGATTAAGTCTGCACCAATGAATAAATCCTTTATATTGCAAGAGAAAACAGCTATCAGCAAGGTACTAGAAATAAGTAAAGCTGAACTGTAACTGAAGTCAGATTGCTCCTATACTCGTAGCAGAGGTCGCTTTGTTTCCAGCTCTCAAAGTAACGAATACCAAAAACCAACACACTATTCTCACCTCCCTGTTGGCTGGATATGAGAGTGTATGGAAACCCAATTTAAAAATCTCATGGAAGGTTTCAAATGTTCATGTAAGTCAACAGTACTGGGACAAGGTCATCCAGTGCCCAGGGCAAGGATGCCAAACTGCGCCCCCCCCCTCCCTTCCAGCACCCAGGGCAAGGATGCCAAACTGCGCCCCCCCCCTCTTCCCTTCCAGTGCCCAGGGCAAGGATGCCAAACTGCGCCCCCCCCCCCATTCCCTTCCAGCGCCCAGGGCAAGGATGCCAAACTGCGCCACCCCCCTTCCCTTCCAGTGCCCAGGGCAAGGATGCCAAACTGCGCCACCCCCCTTCCCTTCCAGTGCCCAGGGCAAGGATGCCAAACTGCGCCACCCCCCCTTCCCTTCCAGTGCCCAGGGCAAGGATGCCAAACTGCGCCACCCCCCTTCCCTCCCAGCGCAAGGATGCCAAACTGCGCCACCACCCTTCCCTTCCAGCGCCCAGGGCAAGGATGCCAAACTGCGCCCCCCCCCTTCCCTTCCAGCGCCCAGGGCAAGGATGCCAAACTGCGCCCTTCCCTTAGGCACCTTTTTGTGCCCCCCCCCTCGTTATTAAAATCCCTGGTGACCCGGTCATAAAGGTCCTTCTTCAGACTCTTCCTGTTATAGGGTGACAACATTCTATTCCTTCTTGTGCCCCCTACTTGCTTACCAGGCACTTTTAACCCCCTTCCTGCCCAGGCCAATTTTAGGCTTTCAACGCTGACGCACTTTAAAGCCGGATACACACTATACAACTTTTGTTGTGTTTAGGTTTGACCTCCTATTATAGGGTTTTGGTAATAAAAGAAAAAATCTAAAGACAATTGTATAGTGTGTATCCAGCTTGAATCACAATTCCGCGGTCATGCAACACTGTACCCAAACAAAATTATTAAAACAGATGGAGCTTTCCTTTGGTGGTACAGTATTTAATCACCACTGGGTTTTTTATTAACCACTTCTGGACCGGAAGGTTTTAACTCCTTAATGACCAGGCCTTTTTTTGCGATTCAGCACTGCGTTACTTTAACTGACAATTGCGTGGTCGTGCGACGCTGTACTCAAATAAAATGTCCTTTCTTTTGGTGGTATTTGATCACCTGTGCGATTTTTGTTTTTTGCGCAAAAAAAAAAAAAAAAAAAGAGCGACGATTCTGGAAAAAAAAAAAAAAATATTGGTTAATAAAAATTTCTCAATAAAAAAAAAAAAAAAAAAAAAAAAGTAAAAATCAATTGTTTTTATCATTTTAGGCAAATTTGTATTCTACTACATATTTTTGGTAAAAAAAAATCCCAATAAGGGAATTTTGATGGTTTGCACAAAAATTAATCACGTCTACAAACTAGGGGAAAGATTTATGTAATTTTTATTTATTTATTTATTGCTAGTAATGGCGGCAATCAGACTCCGTTCACATTAGGTCGCTCTGACTTAGGGGGCGACCTGTGAAGTCGCGTGCAGCGCGACTTGCACGGACTTCACATAATGAAAGTCAATGCAAGTCGCCTCCAGGTCCCCCCGAAGTAGTAAAGGACCCTTTTTCTAAGTCGGAGCGACTTTTGTCGCTGCTATTAGAGCGGCTGCTGTACTACACTATGGGAGCGTGAGGACCGCGACTTGTCAGGCTGACAAGTCGCGGTCCAAGTCGTAACAGTGTGAATGCGGGCTCAGCGATTTTTAGCAGGACTCCGACATTGCGGCGGACAGATTAGACCCCTGACTGACATTTTTTTACATTTTTGGGGGGCCCAGTGACATTACTACAGTAATCAGTGCTAAAAATATGCACTGTTACTGTAATAATGAAACCGGCAGGTTTACTCAGTGCCAATCAAAGGGTTAGGTGTATGCCTAGGGGGTGTTTTCTAAATGTGGAATCAACACAGAGACCTGTGATCCAAAATAGGAGGAACACAGGTGCTCTGTGCTGTATCCTGAGAGAACAATGGTCTGCTGCGTTTGCAAAAACATTCCCACATCATGGACCCCTCAGTTTTCATCTTTCCCTGCACTGGACACAATTAGGCAATGATTTTGTATATACACTTTGGATTCAAATCATCTTCAAAAAGCGAATTGCCTTCTACAACCTGGGCACAGGTAATACAACACAATGGCGAGGGACACAAATATTACATGAAATATACCGACTCAGGGAAGCATTAAGAAGAATATAAGTGCTCCAGCATGTCTCCTTAGCATTCATCTCACACAGAGCTGAGATCCTGGAACCAGGTTCTTCCCGGTAAACAGTCATTAATGAAGTGGCAGAACGGGAGAGACAAGGATCCCTTTCACAGGCGGGCACAGAGCCCCTGTCCACAGCTCCAGAGCCCAGCTACAAACAGAGGAGTCACTGTATGTGAGCACACATTACAGACATGCCTTAATGTCCCGGGCCGGATCCGCCGATGGTTCAGTGTCAACTTTTACCTACTGAGCAACAAAAAAAATAAGCCCGGAATTTACTAAATTCAAAAGCAACTTTGATTTAAAGGGCTTTTAGGTCAATGAGAAAGCTAGGAACATTTTAAAAAGTTTCTCCAGCCAAAACCCCCCCAAAAAAAAAAATGTGAACGTGCTTTATATATTATGCCTAATGAATGCCTACATTATTGGTAATGTTTCTCCCTAATTAACCACTTAAGCCCCGGAAGATTTTACCCCCTTCCTGACCAGGGGGTATTTTGCGATTCGGCACTGCGTGACTTTAATGGACAATTGCGCGGTCGTGCGACGTTGTACCTAAACGAATTTGGCGTCCTTTTTTTCCCACAAACAGAGCTTTCTTTTGGTGGTATTTGATCAGCTGTGCGATTTTTTGATCATGCGCTATAAACAAAAAAAGAGCGTCAATTTTGCAAAAATAACAATATTTGTAAAAATCAAAATTTAACATTTTCGGCCAATTTGTTTTCTGCTACATATGTTTGGTAAAAAAAAAAAAAAATCGCAAAGAGCGTATTTTGATTGGTTTGCGCAAAAGTTATCGCGTTTACTAACAAATGGAAAGATTTTTGTTGTTTTTTTTTTTTAATCGCGATCTGCGATTTTTTTTAGTGGGACTGCGACATTGGGGCGGACAGATTGGACCCCTGACATTTTTGACACTTTTGGGGTTACCAGTGACATTACTGCAGTAATCAGTGCTATACATATGCACTGTTACTGTAAAATGACACTGGCAGTGAAGGGGTTAACTTTATTTGAGAGGGAGGGGCTGTGTGTGTCCCTAGGGGCGTGATTCTAACTGTGATTGGCTGTGGCTTGAGGTGTAGGAACAATGATCAACGGTCCTACATAGTAGAACCGTATGATCACTGTTCCTACACAGGGGAAAATGACAGGCGGCTTGTTTACACTAGCCGCCTGCCTTTCTCCCGCTGTCACGGACGATCGTGAGTGGTGGACATCGGGTCCGCCGCTCACACGCGCGCGGGGGGGGTCCGTGACGCGCAGGAGCGCACCTCCGGTGGCGCGCGCTCGCTCCCCAGAGCCTCACAGGCTAGTGACGTACCGGTACGTCACTTTGCCTGTGAGGGGCTGACCGCCGCAGTATATGTACTTGCAGCGGTCGGCAAGTGGTTAATACCCCTGTGCAAGTATCTGTTGATCCTGCTGGTTTCCACCTATGCATGACTTCTGTTGATGAGCCTACAACCCCCTTCTGGATCCCCACTACATACCTGACTGCCATTAAGTTGTCTCAGCATCATCGGCGCTTCCTCCGGCTTTGACAACTCCATTAGCTCCTACTTTTAGGAGCGGCAGAGAGCGAACCGTGTTTCCCCGAAAATAAGACCGGGTCTTATATTCATTTTGGTGCCAAAAGACAGAGAAGGGCTTATTTTCGGGGTAGGTCTTAACATATAATGTGCTGTTTTCTCTCGCCCTCTCCCTTCCTTCCTGTCAGGAATCCCCTGTGTGAACCAAGTAAAAGTGTTTGTAAAACCCTAGAATCCACTTTATTATTAGTATTATATCACATCCAATGTGTGTATTTCTTGTATTATATTTGTGCCAAATACCATAGTTACAGCGCCGCCCGGCGCTTCTTTGACCCCCCTGGAGCTCTCTTCTCTAAAGGCCCATACACACGATACGAAAATCGGAAGTAAAATTTCGTCCGACGAACGATCTGCCGATTTTCGGATTGTTAGTATAGTGCTTTCGACAGTCGATTACGAATTTTTGGACAACAAAATCTGGACGTGCAGGCTATAAAATTTTTATCGTACGTCCACACAACATCCAATTTTTTTCAACACATGACATCACTTCTGAAGTTGAATTCTGTCATACGGGAATTTTCTTATGAAAGTAACCCCTTCACTTTCAATATGAGACTAGCATGCAACAAAAAAAACGGACGAAAGATCGTTCGATAATCTGATCGTGTGTACGAGGCTTTAGTTTATCATGTCCAGTGTGTGTTATATTTTTGCCAAATAGCTTAGTTACAGCAACGCTTGGTGCTTCCATGACCCCCCGGAGCTCTCTTCTCTTCGTTTATCATGTCCAATATGTGTATTTCCTGTATTATATTTGTGCAAAAATATCTATGACCCCCCGGAGCTCTCTTCTACCGTATGCTCTAAGCACCGCAGAGGGAAGGGGCTGACAGTTGGGAGAAAAGGAGGAGAGCAGCAGGAGATCAGCTGAGCACCAATTGGCGCTCCCATGACGCCCCTGGAGCTCTCTTCTCTTAGTATATCATCAAATAAAGAAAAGTGTGGCCAGCATACATGTGGGGAGTTCTATGCACTGTGTGGCAACCCAGGTTTCAAAACATTCCACAATGCTGCCAATTTAACATGTTTCAAGCACAGGCAGAAAAGTCTACGCAGCTTACACCATAGGGAGGGGGTGATTTCAATCACTCGGGTATCGGAAACATTGCTGTTACCCCAATTGGCTGTGTGAAGACTGACTTAACAGAATTCAGTAAAACAGGTTAGATATTTTTTCTTCCGCTTTAACAAAGCAGAACAGAAAATGAGAAGATAAAATATCAGTTTTCATCAAAAACTCGCTTTCACTTTCTGCCAGAACAGACAAGCGGGCGTACCCTGAGGGTCAGTAAGGGGGGGGGGGGTGAGCTAATGGTTATCTGTCGGTGCAGATTCTGATCTCATTATGACATCAGCCTCTAAGTGATTCTGCCTGGAATTCCTGAATACACATTATTATTACAAAGCAGCCCGATGTAAAATTAGTTCATGACTGGCTGTTCCGAGCAGTCTGGGCAGCCATTTTTCTCACAAGGCCTGGGATTTACCTATTGACTAAGATTGATAAAGAGCTGCCAGGAATAAATGATAGACGTTTTCATTAATAAATATGTAATGGCTTCAGGAGCTGGCCAGATCTGAATGAATTCTGTGGGTTGTCCCTTTAAAAGCAAACATGCTCATACAGCCAGCAAATCCAGCATTGACTGAAGTAATGCAGAGCTGTATGCCGGGTCCTGAGCCTTCTTTGTTATGTCATCACGAGTTGGTTGTCTCTTCTGGGTTCTTGCAGCCGGTCCCTTGATGACGTGTACCTGCGCATGCGCAATATGCTGTGGCTGTCCCTGAAGCCTCCCGAGATAGAAGACGTGAATAACCCAAGAGGCTGCAGGCAGGTAGGGGCTTCGTAACTCTTGTAAGGCACAAGGAAAGGCTGCCCAATACAAAAGGTATTTAAAGCGGGAATCGAAGGGAGAAGATCTGCTTTAAAACAATAACATTACAGTTGGCCTCAACAAACCTCTGTCTGTTGCACAAGCCAAAAAATGTTTTCTGCACTGGCATCTCTACAGAGTTAACATATAGTCAAAATTAAAGAAAAAGTGCTTAACACACACAGAGCTTTACCAATGTGTCCTGTGAAGTTCCTGTAAGACACAGGTGTCAAACACAAGGCCCGCGGGCCGAATGCCATTTAAAGTGGCCCTCGCACCTCTCCTGCAGCTACAGCACCCCCCTTGTCTCTGCCCCCACCTTGTCTCTGTAGTCGGCAGAAGAGGAAAGAACTCCTTTGCCAGATCCTGCACTCCTCTGTGCAGCTGCAGAAAGGTTTGTCTTTGCCCCCCCCCTCTTCTCAGCAGTCCACAGGAGAGAGAAGGGCAGAACTCCTCCTACAGATCCTGCACCTCTCTGTGCAGCCGCAACACCACCTTGTCTCTGCCTCCCGTGGTCTCAGCATGCAGCAGACTCTGGAAGCTGACTCCAACCCTCCTCTGGTTCTCATCCACACCCTGCATTTCTTCCCAGATCCACCCGCATCTTCTTCCTGGCAGCAGCACAAGGTATGGGGGTGCATTGTGATGTAAGGAAGGGTGGCGGACTCTTAAATTGATGGTGGGGAGCTCTTGACATCTCATGTAAGGGTGTAAGGGGGCGTGGGGTGCTCTGGACATCTAATCCGACAGATATAACTGGCCCTTTGAGGGCAACCATAAAGCTGATGCTGCCCACTGTCGATTCACTATTGTTTATTCACTATGGTGATATGTATTTTATGATGCAAGACCCAGGTTTCTTTTCGCTTTAGAAAACAACCCCCTTGCATTTCTGGCTGTGGCCATCTTGAGGCAGAGTAAATGATTCATGTAGTATTTACTTCCTGGAATCCATCTGCCCTTAGCTCAAGCATGCATGCATGCAGGAGAGTGTGCTTAGCTGAGAAAACCCCTCCTCTTCTTGCCTCCTGAAGACTCCTGGGATGTAGGACATCATTAGCCCAGGCAAGAAACTTTAAGGGCTCTTTCACACAGGCGGACCGTTCAGATCCGCCTGTCCGTATTTTTGGTGGATCTGAACGGTCCCCCATGCATCCCTATGGGGCATCGTATGTCAGCGGAGACATGTCCGCTGACATCCGATCAAATAAATCTGGACGGATGGAACCCTATTTTCCATCCATCCAGCGGATCGGATGAGAAAGGACTGACGGTCCGTTCCCATCCGATTTTCCCCATAGAGATGCATGGGAAACTGACAGCTATGTCTCCGCACACAGCACGGAGACACAGCTGTCATCCTCCTGCTCAGCGGGGGATCGGCGGCTCGATCCCCTGCTGAGAAAAACGGAGTCCGTCCAACGTACAGTGTGTGTGAAAGGGGCCTTAGGCCTCATGCACACTGGATGTTTTTGCAGCGGCTGTTTTTGGCGTCAGACATTTTTTTCTGTAGTCAGTAAACTCCCCGGCATGTTCTCCCATGTCTCCCCGGCATGTTCTCCCATGTCTCCCCGGCATGTTCTCCCATGTCTCCCCGGCATGTTCTCCTATGTCTCCCCCAGCATGTTCTCCTATGTCTCCCCCAGCATGTTCTCCTATGTCTCCCCGGCATGTTCTCCTATGTCTCCCCGGCATGTTCTCCTATGTCTCCCCAGCATGTTCTCCTATGTCTCCCCGGCATGTTCTCCTATGTCTCCCCGGCATGTTCTCCTATGTCTCCCCGGCATGTTCTCCTATGTCTCCCCGGCATGTTCTCCTATGTCTCCCCGGCATGTTCTCCTATGTCTCCCCGGCATGTTCTCCTATGTCTCCCCAGCATGTTCTCCTATGTCTCCCCAGCATGTTCTCCTATGTCTCCCCAGCATGTTCTCCTATGTCTCCCCAGCATGTTCTCCTATGTCTCCCCAGCATGTTCTCCTATGTCTCCCCGGCATGTTCTCCTATGTCTCCCCGGCATGTTCTCCTATGTCTCCCCGGCATGTTCTCCTATGTCTCCCCTGGCATGTTCTCCTATGTCTCCCCACCATGTTCTCCTATGTCTCCCCTGGCATGTTCTCCTATGTCTCCCCTGGCATGTTCTCCTATGTCTCCCCAGCTTCTTCTCCTATGTCTCCCCTGGCATGTTCTCCTATGTCTCCCCAGCATGTTCTCCTATGTCTCCCCAGCATGTTCTCCTATGTCTCCCCAGCATGTTCTACTAGGTCTCCCCAGCATGTTCTACTAGGTCTCCCCAGCATGTTCTCCTATGTCTCCATTCACACACAGGCTGTTATCAGCAGTTTTTGGCAGGGGTGTTTTCTGTCTGTAAAACCCCCCCGAAAACTAGTGGGTTTTGAGGTGTGTTTTTCAACTGTAAAAACGCTCTAACGTTGATAAACGCTGACAAATGCCGAAACACACCAAAAAACGTGGCTAACTGGTGTTTTTTTACGTTTTTGATTCCATTGCTTTTTTTAAGCCTGGGTTCCGTTTGGAGGTGTCATTCATGGAACATAGCCTGGGTTCATACTGGTGCATTCTGAACACCGCATGTGATTTGCACCAAAAACGCACCGCATTCCTGTGCATATCACATGTGATGTCTGTGCGATTCGATTTTAGACATATATTTTGTGCTCAAATTGCATCACATTTGCACCAAAATGTTGTAGGGTCCTTTTTTCCCCGCACCTAAATCTTGCATGAGTGTTAACACCCATGCGATGCAATTCTGGCAAGCATTGCATTGTGGGAAAGTGTGAGTTACTAAAATAGCAGAGAGGTGATTTTTTTAGCTAAAAATGCCAAAAAAACACTAAAAAACGCCAATGCAAAAAAGCTGAAAAATGCACTACAAAGCTACTGGCGTTTTTATAACGTCCAGTGTTCATGAGGCCTATATAGTAACCTCCATGTGTTAAAAATACGCATCATGGTGTGAATGAACTCCATCAGCCTGTTTAGGTTTTATGAATCTTCAAAATAATTGATCTGCGTTGAAAGAAGCAGCCCACATGTGACGAGAACTCTGTGTTCAGTGAAATCCAAAACAATGAAACAGAATCAAAAGCGCCAATGTATTTAGGGAGTGCTTCAATACCGAAGAGCCCGAGGCAGCCAATAAAATGATATCATTGCTACTTCCTTGCATGTACGGCTCGCTGTGCCAGCGTTCTATAAACAGCCCGGTCTCATTTCCTTCCAAGAGGGATGAATTAAAGCTCATTCAAATCTCCCAACTTACTGCATGAATGCTTTTACGTCAGGAGAGCTAGGCAAGTCACCAATGTACCCGAAAATTTTACATCCAAGTTTTCATGAGCTTCTTCTATGCGCCCCCGGATGTGTGCAATAAAATGGATAAACAAAACATACGCTGCTTCCTGTTGTCTCACTCCTTTTAAAATGTTAAAACTCCATGAAGGAGGAGAACCACTCATGTCTGGAGGGTAGGTGAAGCTTAAAAGAATACAATGCCATAGTTTCCATTGAAATAAAATACAAATACACCCTTAGGGCTCTTTCAGACGGCTGCTCCGCTGTTTTTGTCCGCTGCGGGAATTTTTTTTTTTTTTTTTTCACGGAGCGGATGACATTTGTGTCATCCGCTCCGTATGCCCGCATATCATCCCATCCTTTTGCGGATGATATGCGGACATAATGTAAGTCTATGGCATTGCGGATGTCAGCGGATGACACCGCTGACATCCGATTTTCCTTCCTTTCCGTTTTTTGAACGGATGAAAAAATAGGGTTCTGTTCCGTTCCAAAAAACGGAACAGAACTGAAAGGAAGGAAATCGGATGTCAGCGGATGGTATTCCACTGACATCCGCAGTGCCATTGACTTACATTATGTTCGCAAATCATCCGCAAAAAAATAGGATGATTTGCGGACAAGCGGAGCGGCCGTGTGAAAGAGCCCTTACTGAAATAATTATATTTTCTTAAGAGCGCTGAATGATTTTTCTTTTAATTATAATTTTTGCTTACCCTTTTTTTCAACAATGGTTTCCTAATGTAGCCAAATCTCTTGCAGCAAATTCCTGTCTTTATTCACTCCAGCAATGGCTAAATGGCACTTCTCAGGAGTAGTTTTGCCATGGTGACAACAGTGGATCATGCCTGTGTAATATGTGTCATGAAAATGCTAATTCCATTACTAGTATAAAAAAAAAAAATACAAAAAAATTCCAGTATATATATATGGCCTAGTTTGTAGACGCTATAACTTTTGCGCAAGCCAATCAATATACGCTTATTGGAATTCTTATTACAAAAAATATGTAGCAGGCTACATATTGGCCTTAATTTTCTGAAGAAATTCTATTTTTTTTTTTTTAAATAATTTTATTTGGTAGGTTTTTTTTTAGCAGAAAGTGAAAAATATTGTTTGTTTTTGCTTTGATTTTTCAAAATGGTCTTTTTTTTTTTTGTTTATAGCGCAAAACATAAAAAAAATGCAGTGGTAATCTAATACCCCCAAAAGAAAGCTCTATTTGTGAGGAAAAAATTAGATAAATTTTATGTGGGTAAAGCGTTGCATGACCGCGCAATTTTCAGTTAAAGTAGTGCAGTGCCGTATCGCAAAAAAATGGCCTGGTCATGAAGCGGGGTAAATGTTCCCAAGAACAAGTGGTTAAGATGCAGCTTACCTATTCTTAGATGTGATGGCTGCATTAAGTTGGTTTCACACGGGCGTTCTCCGTAGTCCGCATCCGCTACAGGGCAGTCAGATGGAAATGGAACGCCTGTTCTTTCCATCTGATCCATTGTTTTTAGTGGACAGGATCTGATCGGATGCCGGTGGGTGTCCACTGTCATCCGCTGCTCCATAGAGCGCTATAGATGGGCCGATCTGGTCTGCCTCAAATGACAGGTGGACCCGATTACACAGCCTGTGTGAAACCAGCCTTAGTTTTCTTTTTTATGCTTTCTTTCTTCTATTTTCATCTGGTGATTTAATCAGTAATTCATTTTTTTTTTTTAAGCACAAATTCCTTAGCAGAATATATTTTTAAAGCACAAATTCTCCAGCAGAATATATCAAAGTGCTAATACTGTTTAAGATGTGGTTTAGCACTTTTGGTCCTGAAGAAGAGAGTTCTCCCTTGAAACGCATCAGCCAGACCATTCCGGATACCATCACGTCATCCAGCAGTATAGGAGTATCCTGGAGGCGATTGGTCTCATTTCTACATGCGTATATAATACATCTTACGTTTTTGAGTACAATGTATGCCACCTTTTTGGATTTTAATACACTTTTTTAGTGGTAATGCACGAGGTTGTTGCGCCCTTTCTCTTGTTGAAAAAAACAAGGAAAAACGTATGGGACTGGGTGCTATTGCCTTCTGGATCCCTATTGGAGAGGGGAATTATTAAAGGACCAGCATTCTATAAAACAGGGGTAATCAGATGGACCGCCATCTATGCATGGAAAAATTGAAGAATTGGATTCACAAATCTACATAATGCTCTAAATCCACAAGTGATATTGGCTCGTGACAGACACCACTGAACTTGGAAATTTCAGAGAAATATCTGGGGTGTGTGGGCTCTCTGCCCTCTCTCTGGCAGGGACAGGTGTGCCCGTGCCCCCCCCCCCTTGTCTATTTCCATCTTACGGCTCCAAGTGCTCCGTATTTTTTTTCTTCCCTTTGGAAGAAGCTACGAACGAAACGCGTAGCGATCCTGCGATTCTTTGAGATACCTGTAAAATTTGGATCTCTTTATCAATATATGCCATATGATTATATTACGGGTATCTCTACAGGCCTCTTGTCGTATGTAAGAGAGAGCCTGCCTTACAATAGGGAGATATTTTACTTGCATTGTGTATGGATTTTATGTAATTTTTTAATGAGGTTTGAATAAAATTTATTTTTTATCTTAATACTTTTTTTCTCCACGTGGTTATGAGTGGCTGCCTTTAACCACTTCTGGACAGGAAGATTTTCCCTACTTAATGACCAAACCATATTTTGCGATTCGGCACTGCGTTATTTTAACAGACAATTGCGCAGTCATTCGACGCTGTACCTAAATAAAATTGATGTCCTTTTTATCCCACAAATCGAGCTTTCTTTTGGTGGTATTTGATCACCTGTACAATTTTTTTTTTTTTTTTTTGCGCTATAAACAAAAAAAAAAACAAAAAAGATAATTTTGAAAAAAATAAATAAAAAAATCAACACAGTTAACATTTTAGGCCAATTTGTTTTCTGCTACATATTTTTGGTAAAAAAAAAAAAAAAAAGAAAAATCGCAATAAGCGTATTTAGATTGGTTTGCGCAAAAGTTATCGTGTCTACTAACTACGGGAAAGATTTGTCTTTTTTTTTTTACTAGTAATGGCGGCGATCTGTGAGTTTTAGCGGGACTTCGAAATTGCGGCAGACAGATCGGACCCCTAACTGACATTTTTGACACTTTTGGGGGGACCAGTGACATTACTACAGTAATCAGTGCTAAAAATATGCACTGCTACTGTAATAATGACACTGACAGGGATGGGGTTAACACAGTAAGTGATCAAGGGGTTAAATGTGTACCTAGGGGCGTGTTTCTAACTGGGGGGGGGGGGGCGAGTGGCTTGTGAAATGATCATAGAGACCTGTGTTCCTATATAGGATAACAGGGACTCATTCCACGGAGAAGAATGGTCAGCTGTGTTTACAACAGCTGCCCGTCCTCTCTCAGCGGGGAGCGAACCCAAGGCGTTAATCAGAGCCGCCTGCCCCATGCATCGGCATCGCACGCTCGCCCCCTAGCAGCAGGCGCGCGACCAACGTATACCTACGTCGGTTCATGCAGGAGGGCCACCCTGCCGCAGTATAATTGCGCCGGGCGGTCGGGAAGTGGTTAAAGTCCCATACGTTTTTCCCTGTTTTTTCCAATTATACTTGGAATACGTGGATGTGGAGCCACAACTTTTTGAGTCCTGTCTCAAACTCTTTTCTTTGACAACTTCTCTTGTTGTTAACGCTGCTGTGTCCCCTGTCTTCATCCAGAGTTGTATCTCACTAATACAGAAGGTGTGTTAATGGCCAGATCACCAGGTGAGGACGGAGGAGAACAAGCCAAAGAAAAAAAAAATGAATGTAGCCACCACATCGAATAATTGATAAGCTGCCATTAAATAAATTTTTTTGTTTTGTGCTTCTGTCTTCCATCACTTGAGGGGTAGCGGAGATGCTGAAGTGAATCACTAAAATACAGGCAGAGGAAGCCCAGCCCTGGGTGGATGTAAAGGGGGTGGTGTGGTGACAAACATAACCGGGGCCCTAAGATTTGTCACTTGACCTTTATGTCTGTGCGGTGTAAACGGCAGGGCTTGCTAGTAAAGGCTATTTGGAGGAGACACTGTAGCGAAAATTCAGGAAGAAGTGTGACTCACTTGGAATTACAGACACCCCCATTCATAATTCATCCTTTAAGGACTTTAATAGCAGCTATTTTGTATACAGCTGTGGCCAAAAGTTTTGAGAATGACACAAAAATATTCATTTTCACAAAGTCTGCTGCTTCAGTTTTTATGATGGCAATTATCATATCTCTAGAATGTTATGAAGAATGATCAGATGAATTGAAATTAGCTGCAAAGTTCCCCTTTGCCATAAAAATTTACTTAATCCCATAAAAATATCAACTGCATTTGTGCAGGACCGTCTCCTACAGTTGATTCAGCTGCAGGATGGGGGCACCACCAGTGCAGAGGTTGCTCAGGAATGGCAGCAGGCAGGTGTGAGGGCATCTGAGCGCACAGTGAGGAGAAGACTTCTGGAGGATGGCCTGGTGTCAGGAAAGGCAGCAAAGAAGCCATTTCTCTCCAGGAAAAACATTAGGAACAGACATATTCTGCAAAAAGGTACAGGGATTGGACTGCTGAGGACTGGGGTAAAGTCATTTTTTCCATGACAATGAGGTCACTGTACTCCAAATGGCCTCCACACTCACCAGATCTCAATCCAATAGAGCACCTTTGGGATGTGGTGGAACGGAAGATTTGCATTATAGATGTGCAGCCGGAAAATCTGCAGCAACTGCGTGATGCGATCATGTCAATATGGACCAACATCTCTGAGGAATATTTCCGACACCTTGTTGAATCTATGCCATGAAGAATGTAGGCAGTTCTGAAGGCAAAAGGGGGTCCAACCTAGGATTTCAATATCTAGGCCAGGGCTCATCAAATCACAGGCGCCAGGGGTCGCCACGGCAACAAGAAATTGTGTCCTGGCACTTGGGCTGCTGCCCAAATGCTCCATCCCCCACTATGTATCCCTGGGCTCAGCTTGCCCATATGTGTGTGTACACACACATACAACAAATAAAAATGTGTGTATGTATATATATATATTTATTTATTTATTTTTGAAGCAGCCCCGTACACTCTATACAAAAAGTGCAGTATATTGCAGGCATGTGTATGCAAAAATCAATTGCGCCACATGTGAGGTATCGTCGCTAATGTCAGAATTACAGCAATACTTCTACAGCCAACGGGTAACTCTAAACGTTATTTTTAACTATTACTTATGGAGAATTTTGGGTATCATCGTTTTTTGCATCCAAGGGTGTGCGCAATTTTAGGTCTTGACATGTTTGGTATCTATTTCCTTGATGTTACCCAATCTTTTCTATCTTACCAAAATATTTGGTAAAATATTGTTTGTTTGCACTAAAATTCCATTTTAGGCCCCTTTCACACTTGTGCGACTTATCATGCAATTTGGGACTGCAAAATCGCATGACAAGTCGTTAATTATTTCCAATGAGTACCATTCATATCTGTGCGACTTGAAGTCCCACCAACTTCAAAGTAATCCCTGCATTACTTTGGCACAATTTTGATGCATTTGGAGGTCCTAAGCCGGCATTCAAGCCCCGTCAAACTCGCATCAAAGTCGCATCAAAATCGTGTCAAAATCGAAGCAAAAAATCGCTGTAAAATCGAGCGACAAGTGTGAAAGGGGCCTTAGTGTTTTTTTTTCCCCTAAAAATATACATTTGATAAATAACTGTACAAATATCATGCAACAAAAAAATTAGCTACCACCATTTTATTCTCCAGGGTCTCGGCTTTCAGAAAAATATACTGTATGTTTGGGGAGTTTACAGTCATTTCTACCGGAAAAAAAAAAAAGTATATTTTAACATGTGCAAAAAATTTAAAAACTGCCCTGGTAGGCAACTGGCTAATGATCTTGGGTGATCGGTAATGGGGCCACCAAATGGATTAATGCCAACACACTTGACTTTCTGCCCAGAAATTCTATAGAATACAGCCAACAAGCCTTGTTTTTCTGAGTCTTCTGAGACAGGTCATTGGTCGCAGAAGAGTGCGGGACCCATCACACGGCGCCTCTCGCATGCGCAGCGGGCCCCTGGCTGTGAAGCCGCAAACAGTCACAGCCAGGTTCCCACAGTTAGGATGCCAGTGCCAAGAACCTGAAGGCTAGTGAAGAACTAGCTCAGGTAAGGATTGTGCTGGATCCTGGGACAGGTGAGTGGCTGTTTATTAAAAGTCAGCAGCTACAGTTTTTGTAGCTGCTGACTTTTAATGTTTACACAGGAGACTAGAGTTCCTCTTTAAAGCCAATAAACACGTTAAATTAGAAAAATCCTGTTTTTTATACCTGATACACCCAAATACTGATCTATATCATGCTATAATGTTCACTGACCCTCAACCACTCCGCTCCCCATATTATCTAATTGTCACTTACGACAAAAAGAGGGTCTCCCCCCTTTATCCACTCAAACATACAAAGAAGACCTATCTCCACTCTGGGGAGCCCTTCTGTGATCCGGACACAGCATGATCCCCTAGGGGGTGTCTGGAGCATGGGACGGATCCCCGAGTATGGCATACCCACTGTAACCTTCTTTATGATCACGCTAGGTCTCTCTCAAAAGCATTAACCCCCCCATATACTACAACTTTTGATTGCATTGTATTCCATATGCCATTTTCTCTTGGCTATTTTACTTGTTTAAATGTATCCTGCTTTGTATAGTCATTGTATACCAGTTGTTACTCACATGTTTGCGTTTATCAAGAAATTCAATAAAATGTTTTGAAAGAAAAATCAGGTTTTGGTGCAATTTTCAGACACATTTGATAGAGTGAAGAGGTAATACATGCAAAACCGCACGGCAGCAAAGGAAAATAGCAGGGTGTGCATGGGCTCAGAGAAAGGATTGTACAGTGTGTGTTACAGAGGGAATAATGGAAAGACTGGGTGGATTTGTTCATGAAAACTGGAGCACCAAATCCTAAATGAAAGACCGAAAAGCTCACATGGACTTTTGAGGTGCGCAAGATACAGACACTTAAAGAATAACACTGCTAATAATAAGTACAAGAAACCTACAAGAACAAAAAACAAACCCATGAATGCAAAAATGTGCCAAAATACTCAATTTTAGGGTTGCACCGATACTGGATTTTTATTGGCGAGTACGAGTATTAATACTTTAGGTACTCGCCGATACACAGGATCGATACCTTCGTTGTGCGATTTTAGCCCATACATAATGAATGGACTCAAATCGCACTGTAAAGAATCGCATGAGGTTTGAACATGAATGCGGTGATTCCTGAGCGAAATTGCGTGCGGTTTCCTGCACTGCTCCTGTGTGAACCCAGGCTGAAATCACTATGACGAGCCTGGATTCACACAGAAGGGGTGAGGGAAACCGCATGCATTGCGGAAAGGAATAGCACTGCATTCCTGTACAAATCGCAAGCTATTCTTTCCAGTGCGATTTCAGCCCATTTATTTTGTGTATTTGGTTCAAGTCGCACCGCAAAAGGTATCCGTTTTGGATATTGGAGCATTCTCACTAGTACTTGGGAAATTACTCGGTATCGGCACAACCCTATTCAGTTTGTTTTTCGGTTTTAGTATTATTCTATGTGTTAATATCGAATCATCTCCTACTATTTCAAATATTGGCTGAAAAATAAAGTGTGGAAAAAAATGTGCTTCAGAATGATCAGGTTTAGGACAGTAGCAAATGAGGGTCAGAAATCCAAAGCCACCAATCACGAATCATCTTTCATTGTACTTGGAAACTGAGTGATGCTTACAGCGCTTTGCAAGGAAGCGTATCCTGTGCTGACCTCATCCCACAAATGCTTACAAGCCTGGCTGTTATACACTACAGTGGGGGAAATAATTATTTGATCCTTTGCACATTTTGTGAGTTTGCTCACTTACAAAGAAATGAAGGGTCTTGAATTTTTATCATAGGTTTATTTTAAATGATAGAGACAGAATATCAACCAAAAATCCAGAAAAAACACATGATACAAATGTTATAAATTGAGTTGCAGTTCAGTGAGTAAAATAAGTATTTGATCCCCAAGCAAAACATGACTTTGTATTTGGTGGAGAAACCCTTGTTGGCAAGCAAGGTTTGCACACATCTCAGGAGGGGTTTTGGTTCTCTCTTTACAGATCTTCTCTAAATCCTTAAGGTTTCTTGGCTGTCTATAGTATTAACCACTTTACGACCGGTCGCCGGCCGCAGTTATACTGTGGCAGGCAGCCGCTCCTGCGCAAACGACCATAGGTGTACGTCGGTCACCCGGGGGCAAGCGCAAGCCCCCCCGGCAGCGCGCTCACGCCCACGCTCGTCAGCCGGGAAGCTAATGCACGGGGCAGGTGGCTCCGATTGCCGCCTGACAGCCGCGATCGCTCCCCGCTGAGATAGAACGGTCAGCTGTTGTAAACACAGCTGACCTTTCTTCTCTCTGGAATGATCACAGAGCGCCTGTGATCCTTCTATAAAGGAACACAGGTCTCTATGGTCATTTCACAAGCCACTCCCCCCCCCACAGTTAGAAACACTCCCCTAGGTACACATTCAACCCCTTGATCACCCACAGTGTTAACCCCTTCCCTGCCAGTATCATCATTACAGTAACCGTGCATATTTTTAGCACTGATAACTGTAGTAATCTCACTGGTCCCCCAAAAAGTGTCAAAAATATCAGTCAGGAGTCAGATCTGTCCGCCGCAACGTCGCAGTCCCACAAAAAAAAAAAAAAAAAAACGCAGATCGCCGCCATTACTAGTAAAAAAAAAAAAAATAAAATAAAAAATGACATAAATCTTTCCCGTAGTTAGTAGATGCAATAACTTTTGCGCAAACCAATTAAAATAGGCTTATTGCGATTTTTTTTTTACCAAAAATATGTAGCAGAAAACAAATTGGCCTAAAATGTTAAAAAATTTAGATTTTTTAATTTTTTTTTTTTGGGGAATGTTATATAGCAGAATGTGAAAATTATATATATATATATATATATATATATATATATATATATATATATATATATATATATATATTTTCAGATTGTCGCTCTTTTTTTTGTTTATAGCGCAAAAAATAAAAAAACACACAGGTGATCAAATGCCACCAAAAGAAAGAGCTATTTGTGGGGGAAAAAGGACATCAATTTTATTTTGGGACATCGTCGCACGACCGCGCAATTGTCCGTTAAAATAAGTGCCGAATCGCAAAATATGGCCTGGTCATTAAGGGGGCAAATCCTTCCAGTCCAGAAGTGGTTAAGGTCTGGAGACTGGCTAGGCCCCCAATGACCTTAACGTGCTTCTTCTTGAGCCACTCCTTTGTTGCCCTGGAGGCATATTTTGGGTCATTGTCATGCTGGAAGACCCATCCACGACCCATTTTCTGTGTTCTGGCTGAGGAGAAGGTGGTTCTCATCGAAGATTTACAAAACATGGCCCCGTCCATCGGCCCCTCAATGCGGCAAAGTTGGACTGTACCTTTAGCAGAGAAACAGGCCCAAAGCATCACCTTTCCACCCCCCGTGCTTGACTGTAGGGATTTTGTTCTTAGGGTAAGTGTCATATTTTTTCCTTCTCCAAACACGGCGAGTCGAGTTAATGCCAAAGAGCTCACTTTTGCTCTCATCTGACCACAGCACTTTCTCCCAACCCTTCTCTGAATCATTTAGATGTTTATTGGCATGACTGTACATGTGCCTTGTTGAGGAGAGGGACTCGCCATGTTTGGAGAAATACAAATGCTGACTATGACCCTAATAACACCATCCCTACAGTCAAGCACGGGGGGTGGAAATATTATGCTTTGGGCTGTTTCTCTGCTAAAGGTACGGACCAACTTTGCAGCATTGAGGGGCCAATGAACGGGGCCATGTATTGTAAAATCTTGGATAAAAACCTTCTTCCCTCAGCCAGAATGCTGAAGATGAGTCGTCGATGGGTCTTCCACAAGGACAATGACCAAAACATATCGGTAAGGCAACAAAGGAGTGGCTCAAGAAGAAGCACATTAAGGTCATGGAGTGGCCTAGTCAGTCTCCAGACCTTAATCCTATAGAAAACTCAGGAACTGAGACTTCAAGTTACCAAGCGACAGCCAAGAAACCTTAAGGATTTCGAGAAGATCTGTAAAGAAGAGTGGAACAAAATCTCTCATGAGATGTGTGCAAACCTGGTGACCAACTACAAGAAACGTCTTAAGCCTAGTACACACGCAACGAATTTCCGCCGACTGGTCGTCCGTCTTTTGTCCAGAGTTGTGTTTTGTTGGTTGGAATGTGTTCTAGACTGCACACGAATTTTACTGGCCGACAAAATTCTACTTCAGAAGTGATGTCATGTGTTGGTTTGCTTTCTTTGTGTTCTTTCTTCTCTGAGCATGCCCAGTCTTGCTCATAAGATTTTTCCCTGTCGAAATCTGTACTGACTGCACGAAAATCAGCCGTGTTTTGACGGAGGACAAAAATTTTATAGCCTGCACACCAGAAATTTTTCGGCCGAAAAGTCTGAGTCGGTTGTCGGAAGCATCATACTAACAAGCCGAAAATCGGCAGATCGGTCGGACAAAAATTTATGGCCGAATTTCGACGCGTGTGTATGAGGCTTTACCTCTGTGCTTGCCAACAAGGGTGTCTCCACCAAGTGCCAAGTCAGGTTTTGCCTGGGGATCAAATACTTGTTTCACTCACAGAACTGCAACCTAATTTAGCATATGTTTTATGCGTTTTTTTCTGGATCTAGGATTATTATGTCCCTCTTATTTAAAATGCACCTATGATAAAAATTATAGACCCTTCATTTCTTTGTAAGTGGGCCAACCTACAAAATCTGCAGGGGATGAAATATTTTCCCCACTGTATATGGTCAATAGAATCCAGACAGACACCCCTCCAAATTATTGAGTTCAGGAGTTTTTAGTGAAGGATATTGATATAGCATACAAAGAAATGTTAGACATTGGTGCTCTTTCAACCTTGTGGTAACAGTTTGGGGTTGGCCCTCGTCTGTTCCTCTGTGTACAAGCCAGCTCCATAAAGACATGGTTGGATGAGTTTGGTGTGAAGGAACTCAAGTGTCCTGCATAGAGCGCTGACCTCAAACCTACTGAACACCATTGGAATGAACTGGACCGCCAACTACGAGGCAGGTCTTCTCATTCAATATAAGCACCTGACCTAACCAATAGGCGCAAATTCCCAGAGACTCCAAAATCTTGTGGAAAGTCATCCCAGAAGAATGGAGGATGTTATAGCCACAAAGAGGGGCCACCATCTTTTTGGAATGGGATGTTCACAAGCTGAAATTAGCTGTGAAGGTCAGGAGTCCACAAACATTTGGCCATATGGATTCTTTTCCAACCTATCGGCTTCAAAGGTCAATTACCGACCTGGAACAAATATGCGGATCAAGAAAATAAGATTTAAATTCTTACTTGCATACTTGTTCAAGCTCTGCGACTCAATGGGGGGAGATTTACTAAAACTGGAGCACTCAGAATCTGGTGCAGCCATGCATGGTAGCCAATCAGCTTCTAACTCCAGCTTGTTCAACTAAACTTTGGCAATAAAACCTGGAAGCTGATTGGTTTCTGTGCAGAGCTGCACCGGATTTTGCACTCTCTGGTTTTAGCAAATATCCCCCAATGTATTGAAGCAAAAGGCTCAGCATTAGATCCAGGCAAACAACGTTCTTAAAAGAAGAGGTCATCAATGGTGACCCTTCTGTTTCTCTAATCACAGACTTCCTTCAAATAAGCCAATCAAGTCACCTGACTAGCAAAAATTGGATGCCCATAACAAATATTGCAAGCTGTAGGAGTGCTACAGGTCCCAGCATGCCCTAAAAGATTTTTTAAAGATATGCCCCAAGTTGCTGACCCCTGAATTCGTCCATAAAAAGACAACCTTTGCCGACAAGCACCGAGCATACTTTCAGAAAAGTTTTAGAACGCTAGTTTGGGACAGATTGTGTTCTTACCTGAGACGGAGACGGCATGTGCTCTTACGTGCTTCTCGTTGTTGGCCAGCCTGTAAGAAGAGAGAGGATTGCATCTGTGAATGGTGCACATTCTCTGCGGTCACATAGACGCTGCATTCACTGTCACTGGCTACCTTCTGTAATGAGCAAAACCGATCCATACCACACCAAGGCACAGGGAGGGGGGGGGGACAAGGGACAGTATTGAAAGGCGACGGGGTAAACACAGCAGGCTCCACTCACCAGACTGAGATTTAACCAGGAATTGACTGCAGAGGCAGCACGTCATGGAGGATATGTCAGGAATTTACTCATTTTATAGCCAAGGCTGCAGAAATGACAACTTGTCATCAGTTAACTCGTTTCAAGCAGGGTCAGTTCCAACTAGAATTTCCTGAAACATTCCTTTACCAGGACCTCGAGTGTTCGAACACTAGACTTTTGTTAGGGCCAAGGGTTAAAAAGGGCAATCATACAGAAGGCTGTATGCACGCTTCTACGTACATGAGCATACGCGGCTTTTACTTCCTGTGCTTCCTGGACACACAAACCAGTTAACCCTTAGGATGGCCAAAGAGAATATTACTGCTGTATTACACAGACCTGGCATTGTTTTCAGTTCTATAGGATCTGTAAAGCTGAACTCCGGACAAAAGACCAAATTCTGAAATGAAACGCATATATATGGGGGGATGTTTGGGGCCATGTCAGGAGGGTGATTTTGTAGCAGAAATTCACTGCGGATACAAATCGCTAATCCCAGCCACTAACGGTAATTTGTATGTAGCACTGCCCCCTTGGGAGCTGCTGAGATTGGATTCTCCTGGGTTACCCATAGCAACAGGCAATTCAACTTATCACTTTAAGTCCTCGGCTCAGTCAATGAACAGTCCAGGGGATTTGTTTTTTTTGTATTTTATTTGTAACTGGGATGGGAGAAGTGTTCTGTCAGAATACCATACCCTATCAGAATTCCATACCTCCGTCATTTCCGGTTGCGGATGAGCTGTGGCTGTCATGAATCAGCTGTAGCCGCGTCACAAGTCATACTGCGCATGCGCAGAATAGGTAGGGCATTTTGATAACATCGTAAGGGTCAGGCAAAGTCCTAGTGTGCATGCGCACCAACGGGTCAGGCAGGGGGATCTCTGATAACAAACATCCATCCGATCTCCATGGCCCGCACTGCCCTGACCCGACACTATGCCGAGCCGAAACTGCAGCGATCGCCGACCCGACAATGAGACAGTGGGCGTGCGCGTGTGGGTAGGGAATAGGATTGTCCCATTGTCGGCTCGGCGCAGTGTATGCCATAGAGATCGGATAGATGTTTGTTATAAGAGATGCCGCTACCCGATCCGTTGGTGCGCATGCGCCCGCTCATGCGGAGTAGGACTTTTGCCTCACCCCCTTACGATGTTATCAAAATTCCCTACCTATTCTGCGCATGCGCAGAAGGATGTGTGACGCAGCTACAGCTGGTGCATGACGAGCCTGCACCGGAAATGACGTGGGTAGGGAAATCTGATAGAACACCGGCTTCTGTCCACTGACTCTCCCTGGAGTGGTCCCCTTCCTGGGCAGACCCCTGGCAAGCCCCTTGGTACTCACAGACACTGTTTTTTTACTTGGGGTGCTCTGCCACTTGCTCCACCGTCAGTTTCCTCTGGACCACACAGCTCAGCACCACACTCCTGGTCCACTAAGCCAACTGCCTGTGACCACTTTCCATACTAACAGGAGGAGAGACAGCCATCACCCTCCTCCACGGACCTGGCTTCCCGCCCAAAGACCTCCGGTCACATGTGCCCCTGGCTTTTATGACCAATCCAAGGATGCACCACTGTTGTGCCCTCTCACTGGGACAGCCACAAAAGCCTGGGTTTCCTCCACTGTCCAACAGGCTCCCCTATTGGCTACAGTGGGGACACTCCCTCAGACCAAGTGAATCACAGATTAACACATGCAACAGGCCTAGCTATCGATCAGGCTCTCCTGATAAGCAGGCAGAGCAAATACTAGGTTTTCCTAGCACCTATCTAGGAGGGTGCTACATGTAGTTTGCATTTAATCACTAGAGTCGCAAGAGATTTGTCACTGCTACACGATAAACTAGTGCTACAGCATGGCTACGATCAAATGACTGAACTTCTGTCGAGCAGGGGAGGCCACACATCGATCGGAAATTTAGCCAGTCCTTGCTGGATCGGAATATGAAAATCAGAATATGACCAGCTATAGCCATAGAGGTGAATGCAGAATGAATATCACTGGGGAGCCGGTTCCTGCAAGTTGTTGCTCCAACTCAGTAGCTGAGCGACTGAACAACAAATCCCTGCAAAATTATTAAATTACCAATTCCATAGGAAATAGCTATGGTTTCCTTAGACGGGAAGAGACCCGATTCCTCTCTGCTGCAATTTAAAAACATCAGCAGCTCTTCTCTCCAAAACCACCTTATTATTTGACATGAAAACGGGACGTTTTTACAGCAGCTGTTCTTGGCTTCAGGTGTTTTTTTTTTTTGTTTTTCTGCAGCCAGTAAACTCCCCAGCATGTTATCCTATGTCTCCATGCACACTTAAGCTGGATACACACTATACAACTTTTGTTGGTAGATTTCCTTTGGATTTACCATCAACTACCGTATTTTTCGCCGTATAAGACGCACTTTTTCTTCCCCAAAACTGGGGGGAAAAGTTGGTGCGTCTTATACGGCAAAGTTCCGGAGCCAGAAGTGGAGTCCTTGACACGCCCCCCGCTCGCGCCTCCCGCTCTGCCCTGCAGCGGTAGTTATGCTCACTCAGACTGACTGTCTGAGCCGAGCGACCCGCGCGATCGTTCTGTCCGCCCCCTCCCCCGTGCCGCTGTGTCAGAAGGAGCCGATGGCTCCGTTCTGACACTGTGAAGTGTGGACCCGAGGCGCAGAGCAGCGCGCATCGAGCCCGCCCATTTGTGTGACAGTAGCGAATGAAAATTCGCTACTGTCTCACTGATCCTCCTCCGAGGAGGCGGGACTCAGAGGACTCGAAGAGACGTGGGGACTGAAGAGGAAGCCGCCGCTAAAACAGGTAAGTCACTGTGGCTTGGTACGCTGTTCACTCATTCTAGGCACTCCGCATTGAAAGGGGGCACTCCACAATGAAAGGGGGCAGGCTGTGGGCACTCCACATTGAAAGGGGGCAGGCTGTGGGCATTCCACAATGAAAGGGGGCACTCCACAATGAAAGGGGGCAGGCTGTGGGCATTCCACAATGAAAGGGGGCACTCCACATTGAAAGGGGGCAGGCTGGGGGCACTCCACATTGAAAGGGGGCACTCCACATTGAAAGGGGGCAGGCTGTGGGCACTCCGCATTGAAAGGGGGCACTCCACATTGAAAGGGGGCACTCCACATTGAAAGGGGGCACTCCACATTGAAAGGGGGCACTCCACATTGAAAGGGGGCACTCCACATTGAAAGGGGGCAGGCTGTGGGCACTCCACATTGAAAGGGGGCACTCCACATTGAAAGGGGGCAGGCTGTGGGCACTCCACATTGAAAGGGGGCACTCCACATTGAAAGGGGGTAGAATGGGGAAATCCACATTGAAAGGGGGCACTCCACATTGAAAGGGGGCAGGCTGTGGGCACTCTGCATTGAAAGGGGGCACTCCACATTGAAAGGGGGCACGCTGTGGGCACTCCGCATTGAAAGGGGGCACTCCACATTGAAAGGGGGCACTCCACATTGAAAGGGGGCAGGCTGTGGGCACTCCGCATTGAAAGTATTTGGTTCAGAATCTTTTTTTTCTAGATTTTCCTCCTTTAAAATTGGGTGCGTCTTATACGCCGGTGCGTCTTATATGGCGAAAAATACGGTATGTAGTGCAAGGGCCTCCCTGATTGGCATACAAATGAAAAGTGTTTAGGTCTGACCTCATATTATATGGTTTTGGTAAGTCTAAAGGAAAAAATCTAAAGAAATTTGTATAGTGTGTATCCAGCTATAGGGTGTTATCAGTGTTTTTTTGCCAGATGGATTTTCAAGCTGGAAAAAACCCAGAACTAGTGGGTTTGAAGAGGAGTTTTTCAGCTGTAAAAACGCTCTAAAGCTGGGTACACACTATACAATTTTCTTTAGTTTTTTTTCCCCTTTAGATTTACCAAAACCATATAATATGAGGTCAAACCGAAACACTTTTAATTTGTATGCAAATCAGGATGGCCCTTGCACTACATAGTTGAAGGTGAATCTAAAGAAAATTGAACAACAAAAGTTGTATAGTGTGTATCCGGCTTAACTCTAAAA
The DNA here is from genome assembly GCF_965119305.1 of Pelophylax lessonae. NCBI lineage: Eukaryota > Metazoa > Chordata > Amphibia > Anura > Ranidae > Pelophylax > Pelophylax lessonae. Next base: position 541,448,449 of record NC_138772.1, read on the forward strand.
AAAAAAAAAAAAAAAAAAAAAAAAAAGCTAAAAACCTCTAATTTGGCATTTATGAGCCATAAGCTTATGTGGGAGTATAGATTTGCTAAAAAAAAAAGCTAAAAAAAAAAAAAAAACACTACAAGATTCATTCTAGAGCTACAGCTAATGCCTCGTACACACGTTCAGATAATCGTACGATAAAACTCGCTTTCGAATTGATCGCACGATAATCTGATCGTTCGTACACAGCCGATCACGACAGTTCCTCCAACAAAATCCGAAGGGACCAACAGGAAAACTTCTGTTGTACGATAGCCTAGCAAACGACAATCGTTTAATCAGTACAGTATGCGTCCGACAATCGATCCACAAAGACCGCGCATGCTCAGAAACACTAAAACAGCACGGAAAAAACCTGGCTGCCATTGTTTTTGTTTTGCACCATCTGATACGTAGCTAAGCAACCAGGAAGCTTTTCCGGAATCGTACGAAAAAAAATCCTACGTTTATATGCATTGTTGAATTCGATATTAGTATCATGCAACAAAATGCGAACGATAAGACGTCCGATTATCTGAACGTGTGTACGAGGCATTACGCTACTGGCGTTTTTATAAAGTCTAGTGTGCATGAGGCCTAACTCTGAAAAGCCATAAGCGTTTGTACGAGTATAGGTTTGATAAAAGGTCCTAAAAAAGAAAAAAAAAACGTAAACAAGAAAAAAAAAATGCAAAACTCAAAGTTTTTAACGCGGCATTCTACAGCTAAAGCTACTGGCGTTTTTAGAGAGTCCAGTGTGCATGAGGCCTAAAAGGATAAACAGCAGACTGATGACCTTGTCTCTATGCTCTCTACTCCTATCTGCATGCACCTTGCATTGTCAGCACAGGTCAGTGTTTCTCAACTCCACTCCTCAGGGCACACTAACAGGCCAGGTTTGCAAGAAAACTGAAATACATCACAGGTGATATCTGCTGCTCAGTGATTGCAGTATTCTAGTCTGCATCTCCCCAAGGTAATACTTAAAATCTGGCCTGTTAGTGTGCCCTGAGGAGGGGAGTTGAGAAACACTGGCTCTGTTGACTGATTCCTTGGGCTGCTTCTCTCTTTTCCAGTCTGAGCACTCTTGTACAGAGATTGTAAGAGGCTGATACCAGCTCACATTCATGCCAATTGTTTGTAAAGTTAGAATACCGGTGGGAGGATGCAGTGGACACCTTTGATGCCATAGTGATATATGCTGGTTGTCCAGTGCATCCCTGTGCCTTGCCCTCTATACATTATTATGCATGTGCTTCCAATATGGAGGCTCTCAAAAACTGATTAGGACTGCAGATAGTACTGGGGTGCCGTGAAGTGGCTCTGCAGCTTACACATGTATTTGCCAATGTGTGCACACTAAACCCCCGTTTTTAACACATACTATGAGACAGGAAAATGTGGTTGGTTGCAGGCTGGTCAGTAAGTTGAGCTGGGAATTTTTATTGGTTTGGCATATACTGCTTGTATTAAAAACAATACATCGATGAATACAGAGCAGTATTATTTGTGCTCTATAACTGTCTGGAGTTCAGCTTCACGTTGCATTTTGTGGGAACATAAAAGGGATACAAATTAAATCACAATATAAAGATATTTAAATTTTAAATTAATAAGAAAAAAAGAAAGCCTTCTGAATCATCCATACAGTTCATACAATTTCCCAAAATAACACCAGGGAGATAAAATAATAAATATTACACATAATTGATTATGGAATAGCATCAACTATAGCTAAGCACATAACACTATAGCTAAGCACATAACAGTCACACTGCACTTAGATCCTCTGAAAAGTTTGGGTGGCCTGGGTGACATTTCATGGCATACTAAATAGCTAAACATTACAGATGAACAGATCAGTCAGGACCGGTTCACATCACAAGGTACATATTTGGGATTTCAGCATAGATCCATATTATTTCTACTGCATTGCAGGTCAGTGGTCAGACCTTAAACTTGTAGCTCTCCTACAACTTGTGTCTATCTGCCCCATATTGGTACTATATCCACTGGAACATTTGCATTTTACAAACCAAGCGAGTAGGGATTGGCCACTGAGACATTACTTTGACACACTTGGCCAGCTTAGAGTAATATTAAACCTTTTTTTGAATTAAAATAACAAATAGGTTATACTTACCTGCTCTGTGTAAGGGTCTTTTCGATAAGGCCCGCCTATCAGGCGAACCTGATCGGATGCTCCATGCACCCCTATGGAGCGGCCGATGCTAGCGGTGACATGTCCGCTGAAATCCGCTGCTATCCGATCCTGTCTGTGAAATCCAGACAGATGGAAACCCTACTTTCCATCCGTCTGGAGGATCGGATGAAAACAGACAGCGGTCTTGTTTTCATCAGATCTCCCATAGAGGAGAGCAGGGCTCTGGCAGGTCCAGCTCAGCACAGTGAGCGGAGACGGAGCTGTCATCCACCTGCTCAGCGGGGATCGGCAGCTGAGCAGGTGGATGACAGCTCCTATTTGGCGAGTGGAGGCAGCTTTGCATTGGGGCACCGGTGCAGGCTTGCATCTATTGAAACAGAGGGGGCGGATCTGCCCCGTCCCCTCATCGCAGCAGTTAACTGACAGCAGCGGGGGCAGCTGCTATCAATCAGTCCAGTGAGAAGGGAGACGACGGCGACAGCTGCTGCGCTCATGCACATCGCTGAATAAGACAAAGGGGTGCTGGGGGGGATCCTGCAGCACATGTGTTTTTTTTACCTTTAGGCCCCTTTCACACTTGCGCGACTTCAAAGTCGCACAATTTTACAGCGATTTCGACATGACTTACCGCGATTTTGACTGGGCTTATAATGTCTCTTCCTCAAAACGCATCAAAATCGTGCCAAAAGTAGTGCAGGGACTACTTTGACGTCGGCGCGACTTCAAGTCGCACAGATATGGATGGGGCTCATTGGAAATAATGGAGAACGACTTGTCATGCGATTTTGCAGTCCCAAGTGTGAAAGGGGCCTTAGTCTAGGTTCACACTGGCGCGAATCACTACATAATTCGCACAGGAATCGCACCGCATTCCTGTGCACATCACATGCGATGTCTGTGTGGTGCAATTTGTGCCATACATTTTGTGTGGCTCAAATTGCAACACATCAACGTGGTGCAGGGCCCTTTTTCCCCCTGGCACCTGAATCGCATTGCATAGGTGTTCACACTCGTGATGCGATTCTGGCAATCGCACTGCAATTTGCGATCTGTTTCAGGGTGTCGTTAATCTAACATTGACACCCGCAGCGGATCACATAGATGCCTTGTGATTGACAAGCAGTGCGATGCGATGCCAGGAAACGCAGTGAAAGTTGTGTGTTTCCCGCATCGTATCAGCGTGAACCAAGTTGAATGCATAGAAAAACCCTGTAAGGCTTTAGAACCACTTTAAACATGTATTATAATATATAGAAACTAAAAATCCCTGTTTTGTGCAAAGTTTGCTAGAAGGGGTGTATAGCAGTACAGCAAATGTTTTACAACTCACAGCTGTGACTAACTGCACATGATCAGAGCATTGTGCAGTATTACCCAGCTAACACAGGCCACATACAACCTTGCTGGTCACTCCACAGGCCTTCTAGTGTTTGACCATGAAATTCCATAATCAAATTCAGGTGACGTTTAGTCGTGGAAATCATGTAATTAAAAACTGTCCTGCTTAACCCTGACGATTTATCAATGTGTACGTACTCTTTTCGACTCATAATGAAAAAAAAAAAAAAGGTATCCAAGAAGCTCTGGGACATTGATAAAGGTTTATACAAAGTAGAGAGAAGACAAAAACATTTGCCCACTGGCTCAGGTTATGCTGCTCACAACAGAAAAGGCTACCAAAAAAAACACCTGCATACATGGAAGACCAAAAAAAAAAAAAAAAAAAAAAAAGAGTTTAATTTAATCTATTGGTATTGTGCTAAAAGACAGCCAGCAGTAACTGCATGAGCTATCAAGATTATCTTGATTGCTCATGCAGATACTACTTGCGAGCAATTCTTCTAATCCAGCAATTAGCTTCCCTACACAGATTCACACAGGAAAGCCTTATTTTGAGTCCATTGAAGGTTCTCATTTTTAACTGAAGCCCTGATGAAGCGGGGTGTTCCTTTGACCCCTAAAACGCGTTGGCTGTTTTTTTTTTTTTTTTTTGCACAATACCAGCAGGCAAAGTCTAAGGCAGGCTGCAGCTGGACTGTACTGAGTGGTACCTGAGTTAAGGGCCCTATGCGTTCAGGACGAATGTATGGAATTTGGCGTTCAGCCCTGTTCAGCAGTAGCCTTCCATTAACTTTGAGCAATACCCAAACTTCAGACACACCGTACCTAGGTGGCCCCGTGTGGCCAGAAGCGGGCCATACACCCACAGGTTTCTTTTGCTCACCCTGTAGGCTTTAGGAAAGTAATCTCAGAGACTCCTTCCATCCATGCTAAAAAGTGAGAATGTTGGAATTTCCCACTGTGTATTCTGATGCAGGCGCTGTTCCTCTGAAAATTTTCCACCCGTCTCCTTCAATTTTTCAGTTGAAGGATGATAGGCAAGTTCGTCAGTCAGCGGCTCTCTGCTCTAACCACATCAACCCCCCCCCCCACCCCCGCCCACTCCGAAGCGCTGGGCTGTGGAGAGGACGGGGTGGCTGGCTCAGGTTTTCAGTGGTTCCCTGAGAGGCTGAGCCAGGTGTCGATCCAGGGTTGTGGGCGGGTCCTGACCACAATTGTTGCGATCCTGCTCCAGTATGGAACGGCTCTTTGGCTTCAGCTTGCTGTCTGATGAAAACTGGTCGCAGGAGTGCAGAACAAACTGCATTCTTGTGATGCACAGGAGAGGTACAGCAAAACTAGCTTTGGCTGTACTTCTGCTTTGATTAAGACCTGTTCTATGGTTGCTTCCGAAGAGAAATAAGAAGTCCGGTCAAAACCTAACAAAGTTTAAACCTACTTAACCCCCATTCTAAGCCCTAAGCTTGCTAACCTGTAAAAGGAAAGAGCTCTATACTTAGCTCATCGAAGGGCGCTCTGGTCTGGTCACGTGATCAGCTCCCAGCACTGGCTTCAGTATAGAGGAGGGACAGCAGACAACGGATGCCCCATAGTAAGTCTATAGATGATGTCACCACCCAGGCTCTGCAGCCATTGTCGTTGCTCTCGCCTTTCCCCTGAAGTCACCCGCTGGGAAGATCATGTGACCAGACCAGGGTGCCCTTAGATTAAGTAAAATAATCTTTCCTTTACAGGATAGTTAGCATAGGGGTGAAAATGGGAGTGAGGGCAGGTTAGGATTTGACTGGACTTCTATTTCAAAGTAGAATTCCAGTTCAAAATTAACTAGTCCTAAAAATGTCCCCTTCCCCCTCCAAACACCTATGCTGACTGACTAATTTAATTATATTAATTTCCTATTTTCAAACTGCTCCAGCCACATGATCTGGCTACCCTGTGTCAGCCCTTGGCGGCTGCAGGGGGAGGAGGGAGTGCTGACAAAGCCTGGGCCATGGAAGCCAATGGATAACAACCTCAACATAAGTAAGCACCGAGGTAGCACGAAACGCGTTGACATTCCTGTGTCCCCACGGTGTCATGGTGCTTTAACGGGATACTTTTATGATCGTAATAAAATTGGATGGTTCTTCAGAGTAAAGCCATCCAGATCTTTGGATATTACACTGCATGCAGTCAGATGAACTGAGCTGGCACCTGAATATTTGACAGGTGTGGAGGAGAGTGCTAGCGGAGAGAGCCCACCTTGAGCAGCAGTCTGTTTCTCACCATGGGCCACGTCATCGCTCCAGGCTTTACCAGCCAATGTCAAGAGTTTTCTCCCCTGCAGCCACCAGTGGCTGACACAGGGGATCATGCGACTGGGCCAAAATAGGCTGAAAATAGTTAAATATATACAACGTTTTTACACAGGTTGGTCAGAAAAGGTAAGAAACACTCTATGATAGCCCGGCTCAGGTGGGAGTGGATAGTCCACCTCACCAGGGGTACTGCTTCAGACCTTGCTGCCCTCTAGGACTGGGGTCTCCTGGATATCTGTATAAAAATGGAAAGAAAAGAGGGCATACCAGCCTAGAGCATTATCCCACATAAATCTATTGAAGATAAAAACTACTCACAAACATGAGATAAAAGTTTGCTTAGACCAGCCAATCTTCCGTGGCTTGAATGCCCTGGAATCAACATTCTCCAGACCTTGGGGGGAGAAGGTCAAACCTTCGAAACCCTTCAACCAGCAGAGGCCCCTGTGTGGTCCCCCCAAGGTCTGGAGATTTGTTTCCAGAGCATTCAAACCACAGATGATTGGCTGGTCTGAGCAAACTTATCTAATGCTTGTGAGTCATTTTTATCTTCAAAAAATGTATGTTAGATAATGCACCTAGGCTGATGCACCCTCTTTTCTTTTCATTTTCTAGAGTGATAAAAATAGATGTTAGGAGGAGGGAGGGGATACGTTTAGGACTAGCTAGATTTTAGCTGGAATTCTACTTTAACTGGTTGCCGACCGCCACAAGTACATATACTGCGGTGGTCAGCCCCAGCCAGGCAAACTGACGTACCGGTACGTCACTAGCCTGTCAGTGGCTTGTAAGCCAATAGCGGGCGAGCGCGCGCCCACTGAGGCGCGTGCCCGCCCCGGCTCGTTACCTAACAAGTCAGTGCGTGTGACCGCCGGACCCGATGTCCGCCGGTCACTCGCGATCGTTCGCCGGGAAGGGAGAAAGGCAGGCGGCTAATGTAAACAAGCTGCCTGTCATTCTCCCCTGTGTAAAAATGGAGATCAGACGGTTCTACTATGTAGGACCGTTGATCTCTGTTTTTACACTAGTAGCCATGTCCCATCACAGTTAGAAACACGCCCCTAGGACACACTTAACCCCTCCCTTTCCAATACAGTTAACCCCTTCCCTGCCAGTGTCATTTTTACAGTAACAGTGCATATGTATAGCACTGATTACTGCAGTAATGTCACTGGTAACCCCAAAAGTGTCAAAAATGTCAGTCAAGGGTCCAATCTGTCCGCTGCAATGTCGCAGTACCGCAAAAAAAAATCGCAGATCGCCATTACTCGTTAAAAAACAAAAACAACAAAAATGACAAAAATATTTCCCTTAGTTAGTAAACGCGATAACTTTTGCGCAAACCAATCAAAATACGATTTTTGCGATTTTTTTTTTACCAAACATATGTAGCATAAAACAAATTGGCCGAAAATGTTACAAAATTTTGATTTTTACATTTTTTTTGGGGGGAATTTCATATAAAAAAATGTGAAAAATATTGTTATTTTTGCGAAATTGACGCTCTTTTTTTGTTTATAGCGCATGATCAAAAAAAAAAAAAAATCGCACAGGTGATCAAATACCACCAAAAGAAATCTCTGCTTGTGGGAAAAAAAAGGACGTCAAATTCGTTTAGGTACAGCGTCGCACAACCACGAAATTGTCCGTTAAAGTCACGCAGTAAAAAAGAAAAAAAAAAAAAAAAAAAAAAATCGCAAAAAACCCTCTGGTCAGGAAGGGGGTAAAATATTCCAGGGCTTAAGTGGTTAAGAAAGTTGGAGAAGTCTTTGGGCTCCTTCAAAATACACCACATGGCAGGAGTTGACCTTATAAAATCTTCCCTCACTGTCACCAGGATGAATGGGCAGCGGGAGATAAACGATTTAATTTCATTGTGAAACGGAAAAGGCCAGAAGAGAGGGACAGGGTATGGGGGCAGGGTATCCCATATATTGTTCTCACTGAAGACCTTCAACCAGACAATACTTCCAAAACAGTGAACAGTTTATAAAGATATACGAAGGATAATAAGAGAAGTAACTTACTTTGGTATGGAGGGCAGTGCTCTTTCACCTTCTGTACAGAGAAATAAACAAAAGGAAAAAAAAGATGTGATTTTTAAACAACACGATACATGTCAAGACAACGATTTACATTCAAAGTTATCAACTGCAAATCAAAGGCCTTTTCATTTGTGTTTGATGAATAAAGGTTTTTCCAGCATCACAAATTGAGCGTGTCTGATCAAGCAGAAAAGTGGAAGGAGAGGAGTAAGAGGAGATAAATGAACATGATTAGATAAGGATACAGACAGCTATGAAAGAATCGTAATGCTGGAGTTTAATCTGCTTATATTTTACTTTCCCTGGTTCCTCTCCATCAACATTCTAATTATATTTTAACAAAAAAAAAAAAAAAAAACGCTTTACATTACATAACAGAGAAGTCTCAAGCTTCTCTATGCAATACAGGCAGATCATGGCTGGAGTGAGAAGTTGGCAGGGTGCTGTACATAAAGCTTCCTAAAAACATCACAGCATCACCCTGCCCTAGTACTCTGGGTGTTAAAGTAAAACTATGGTCTTTGCAAGGTCACTAAGGGAAAACTGGAAGGCAAAGTCCCACAAGTACATCTATTGATCTTTCCAGTGAAGTCCACCTAATTCAGCTTCCTGTGTTGGGGTGGCAACTATGCTGCGCTGCTCCTGAATTCAGAGCAGAGTTGTCGCTCTCATGTAGGCTGTGTCTGCTTACACTACAGTGGGAAAAGTTGTTGCAGGGCACGTAGCAGCAAGCAGCATTGTCACTGCTGAGTCACAAACCTATAGCTTTGCAATCATCACCTGGTCCCAACCTAGTCCCCACCATGCTTTGTGGACAGACAGCACTGCCTCTGTTGCAGGAACCTCCCGCTGTGAGCTGCAGTGTCTGGGAGGGGAAGCATGTGAAAGACACATAAAGGAGTAGTCAGCTCAGTCAGGGAAAGAAAAGAAAGTTGTTTGTTATACTTTATACTTCGTCTTTTCTCCCCTGTTTCTCTAAGGATAGCTGTGATCTATCGCCCCCCTGGACCAGTATCGACCTTTCTTGACGACTTATCTGCCTGGCTATATGTAAAGAAATCAGGTGCGCTGCCCTAGTGCATATGTGCAACATACAAAATGATGCAAACAAATAAACCAAAAATGCAATAATAATGCAAAAAACTGAAAACGTATGCAATACGTGTAAAACAAAAAATGTCCAGAAGGTGACTAGTGATACACCAATGTGCAATAAACGTCCATGTTATAAGTCCATAAATAAAGTGCAAAAAATGGTGACATAAACTTCCAGCTTGGGGAAAGGTGAACTGTGATTGGAAGGTGCAAAGTCCCACCACCAGCTTGGCCTCTTACCAGAAGTTAAACGTTAAGGGCATATATGAATATGTAATTATTGCATTTTTGGTTTATTTGTTTGCATCATTTTGTATGTTGCACATATGCACTAGGGCAGCGCACCTGATTTCTTTACATATTCTACAACATACACTCTAAGGTAGCAGCACACCCTATAATGAATCAGCGCACTTTCCTACCCACCACATTCATTTTTAATTTTTTCAAAGTGCAGCAGATTCCACTACCATGGACATCTTTGATTATCTGCCTGGCTACCCTACTTTCTCTCTTCCGAAATCCCCACAATCACTCTCGGCGACTTCAACATCCCTATTAATACTAACACTCCTACCACTTCCAAACTTCTCAGTCTAACCTCCTCCTCTGACCTGAAGCAATGGATACATGCTTCTACTCACTCTGAAGGCAATACCCTTGACCTTGTTTTCTCCAACCTATGCACAACCTTACAAACAATCCTTTCCCTCTTTCTGATCACTATCTTATTAGTTTCACTCTCTCCCTCTCCTCCACCTCCAGCTACCTTACAGTTACCCGCAGAAACCTACGCCATCTCAACCCTTCTCTTCTCTACTCTACTCTGCTACCGACCACCTCTATGACAAAATCGCACCCCTGTCCTGCACCAACCTAGCCACTTCTGTCTACAACGCTTCACTCTTAGCCTCCCTGGACACACTGGCACCCCCTCACCCCACACCGAATCAGGCCCCGACCCCTTCAACCTTGGCACACAGATAACACTAGAAGTCTGAAAAAGCATAGACGTTCTCTTGAGCGCCTATGGCGTAAGACTAGGTCTCAGAAGGGCTTCAACCGATATAAATCTGCCCTCCAAAAATACAATTCCAGTCTCCACACTGCCAAACAGACCTATTTTATCACTCTCATTAACAACCTGTCATCACGCCCCCGGCAACTCTTCGCTACCTTTAATTCTCTACTCCGTCCTCCACTACCCCACCGACTCACTCACTGCACAGGAGATTGCCTACCACTTCAAACAGAAGATTGATACAATTCGTAAGGAGATCACTGCTGTTCAGATACCTTCCATGCCTTATGCTTCATGGCCACAGGTGCGATCATTCCTTCACTCATTCAACCCCGCCACTAAAGATGAGGTTGCTAAACTACTTGCTAACGTCCACTTAACGACCTACCCTCTGGATCCTGTTCCCTCGCAAATGCTACGTTCACCTTCTGGCCCTATTCTACGCTCTCTAACCCACATCTTCAATCTCTCCCTCTCTTCTGGCATCTTCCCCAACTCTCTAAAACATGCACTAGTCAGCCCCATATTTAAAAAGCCCTCACTGGACCCAACCGATCTGAACAACCTACGCCCTATTTCCTTGCTCCCCTTTTCATCCAAACTCCTCGAACGTCTAGTCTACAACCGACTGTGCGACCACCTTGCCGAGAACAGCCTCCTTGATCCCCTTCAGTCTGGATTTTGGCCTCAACACTCCACTGAAACTGCTCTCCTAAAACTGACAAACGATCTACTAATGGTCAAAACCAATGGACACTATTCTGTACTCCTACTTCTGGACCCTTCTGCTGCCTTTGATACGGTTGACCATCTCCTCCTCCTCAAAAAAACTCCATGCCTTTGGTCTCCGTCGCTGTACTCTTCACTGGTTATCTTCCTACTTATCCAACCGCACCTTTAGCGTTACCTACAATTCTACTTCCTCCTCTCCTCTTCCCTTCTCTGTTGGTGTCCCCCAAGGCTCCGTTCTTGGACCCCTCCTATTTTCAATCTACACCTCCTCTGGGTCAGCTGATAGCCTCCCACGGCTTCCAATACCATCTCTACGCTGACGATACCCAAATCTATCTATCCACCCCTCCGCTCTCTCCCTCAGTCTCCTCACGTATCACTAATTTACTATCAGATATATCGGTCTGGATGTCTCACCACTTCCTCAAACTCAATCCATCCATAACCGAGCTTATAATTTTTCCTCCACCACGTATCCCTTCCCCCGATTTCTCTGTCAATATCGATGGCATTACTATCAGCCCATCCCCGCATGCCAAGGTCTTAGGTGCTGTCCTGGACTCTGAACTCTCCTTCAAACCCCACATCCATTTGCTGTCCAAATCTTGCCGCCTCAGCCTCCGCACATCTCCAAAATACGCCCCTTTCTAACCAAAGACACAACAAAACTCCTAGTTCACTCACTGGTCATCTCATGCCTCAACTACTGCAATTCCCTTCTCGTTGGCATACCTCTACACAGGCTATCCCCCCTTCAATCCATCATGAATGCTGCCGCCAGACTCATCCACCTTACCAATCGCTCAGTGTCCGGTGCTCCTCTCTGTCAAGCCCTCCACTGGCTTCCGCTCACCCAACTAATCAAATTTAAAATACTTACAACATCTTACAAAGCAATTCACAGCTAAGTATCTAGCTACATCACTAGCCTAGTCTCAAAATACCAACCTAATTGTTCTCCTTCTTCCTCTCAAAACCTCCTGCTCTCTAGCTCCCTCGTCACCTCCTCCCATGCTCACCTCCAGGACTTTTCCAGAGCCTCTCCAATCCTATGGAACTCTTTACCCTTATCTGTCCGATTATCTTCTACTCTATTAGCTTTTAGGCAATCTCTGAAAACCCTCCTTTTCAGAGAAGCCCATCCTACCCACACCTAACTAATGTACCTCCATTTTCTCCATCAGCCCATCCCCCACGGTTATTGCCTTTTGTTTCACTTGACCCGCCCTTCTAGTTTGTAAGCTCTAACGAGCAGGGCCCTCTAGTTCCTCCTGTTTTGAATTGTATTGTAACTGTTTGTCTTCCCTCACACTGTAAAGCGCTGTGCAAACTGTTGGTGCTATATAAATCCTGTATAATAATAATAAAAATCATTTATAAGGATTGTGCATCACATAGTAAATGGGTTTGCAAATTGTTTAAGACTGTCATACAGGAGCCTTTTGGGTAGATTTACACGAGTCTAAAACGAACTTGCTTCTGAAACCTAATTTCGCGCTCAGATCATGCTCCAGAGGCTGACAGGCAGTGAGGAAGCAATGCGGCATCTCCTCGCTGCTGGTTTGAACCCATTTTTTTGTGGGCAAACGAGCTGAAACGCGTGCATTGCCTGTTGGTTGCAGGGCGTTTGCGGAGCTTCCCCATTGACTTGAATGTTTAGAGATCAGTGGGCTTGACGTCTGCTGATCATTACAAGTCGGGTCAACTTTGCAAGTGAAGCATCGCAGTTGCAGATTTTTAACACCCCCATCCGTTGCCTATGGCAGCTTAAGGGGGGCAGTTGGCGGGCAGCAAAAATGCATCTCAAACACAAGGGTAAATGAGGCCTTACTTGTAATTTATGCATACAATTATCTATTGAGCTCTTTATTAACCCATAGCAATTAGATTCTCAGATTCATTCTCCCAGTGTAGAACAGGGAAATAAAAAGGGTTAAACTAATTGCCTAATACAGGAGTCTCCAAACTTTCTAAACTGGGGGCCAGTTTACGGTCCTTCAGACTTTAGGGGGGGCTGGACTGTGACCATTGGGAGTAGAAATGGTCCCAAAGTCAGCGGGGAAAAACAATGCCCCAGTGGCAGGAATTGTGCCCCATCCTTGGTGTCAGGGGGAGGCGTTCAGCCCCATCCTTGGTGTCAGGGGGAGGCGTTCAGCCCCATCCTTGGTGTCAGGGGGAGGCGTTCAGCCCCATCCTTGGTGTCAGGGGGAGGCGTTCAGCCCCATCCTTGGTGTCAGGGGGAGGCGTTCAGCCCCATCCTTGGTGTCAGGGGGAGGCGTTCAGCCCCATCCTTGGTGTCAGGGGGAGGCGTTCAGCCCCATCCTTGGTGTCAGGGGGAGGCGTTCAGCCCCATCCTTGGTGTCAGGGGGAGGCGTTCAGCCCCATCCTTGGTGTCAGGGGGAGGCGTTCAGCCCCATCCTTGGTGTCAGGGGGAGGCATTCAGCCCCATCCTTGGTGTCAGGGGGAGGCATTCAGCCCCATCCTTGGGTCCAATTGCTGGTGTCATTGGGAGGAAATGTGCCCCATCGTTGGTGCCATGGGGAGGAATTGTGCCCCTTCATTGGTCTCAGTTGCGGGGAATTATGCCCCATCGTTGGTGCCATGGGGAGGAATTGTGCCCCTTCACTGGTCTCAGTGGCGGGGAATTATGCCCCATTACTGGTACCAGTGGATGAAATAGTGCCTCAAAGACCAGATAAAAGCAAGCAACCGGACGCATTGAATCTTAGAGTCTGAATATTGTGACAGTACTTAAAGTGTTTGTAACCCTAATAAAAAGAAAAAAAATAAATTATAAAAAGTTCTAGCAGATTAAACAGCATAGTACTTGTGCTGTGTAATCTGCCCCTCTCTCGCCTGTAAAAAACCCTGGTTGATCCTGCCAGTTTCTGTGTACCCCTCGGTGTGCTGACCACGGTAATCATGGCTGCTGAGCCCCTGATACTTTGGTCCGTTTACGTGTTTCTGTCATCCAAAGCTCTGTTCTCTACCCTTCCTTCTTGCCTGTCAGCTCCGTGTGTCTGAGTCCTCGCCATTCTATTTTATCCTGGCATAACACACCCTGTAAGTGTTTTTTTTTTTTTTTAAACGAAGCTTGAAGCTTCGAAATACCCTTTTTCAGATATATTTGGGCCGGTCACGTGACCTCCTGGTTGATGTCAGAGGGAGATCTCGGCCCCTCCCGCTATAGCCCTTGATCGGAGTAGGTAAGCGGCCGGGAGTCCTGTGACCAGCGGAATACATCTGAAAAAACTGGATTTTTGTCTTACCGTAAAATCCTTTTCTCTGAAGTTCATTGGCAGACGCAGCTCCATATAATTCTTGACCATTGGGTTATGCTGCCCCCTACAGGAGTAGAACACTAGGCAGGAAAAAGCTTTACCGCGCCTATGGGGCCGTCCCTGCAGGTATACACCCATACACTCTTATATAGGCTTCGGTTTTGTGGCAAGCAGTGGTTAGAGGAAAAACCCCAACCCACTCAAGATAGAGGGGTGGCTGCTGCGTCAGTCAATGAGAGAAAAGGATTTTACGGTAAGAAAAAAAATCCAATTTTCTCTATTGTTCACGGACAGACACAGCTCCAATATAATTCTTGACCATTGGGACGTCCCAAAGCAGTATTTGCATGAGGGGTGGAAAAACATAATTCCCAACAAGGCTAAAACTTTAGCCAACCAGAGAGTATAGAGCTCAACCAGGAACAAAAGGAGCTCACCTGGACAAACACCCTCAAAGAGACTAAGTATCTTTCAAACCGCAGCCTACAAGCCAAAAGAAGCATCCGAGGATGCCAACACATCTACTCTATAAAATTTTGTGAAGGTGTGTACAGACGACCAAGTTGCCGCCTTGCAAACTTGTATCACTGACACCTGATGTGGCGTGAAAAGCCCAAGAAGCCCTAGTAGAATGCGCCTTCACAGGGAAAGGTGGAACCTGACCCTTCAGTGAATAAGCCTGAACCACAGTCTGCCGGATCAACCTAGAAATGGTCGCAGCCGACACAGCCAATCCCTTTCTAGGTCCTTCTGTAAGGACAAAAAGAGTCTTACAAAAAGGTTCTAAAAAAAAAAAAAAAAAAAACTGCTAAGAGCGAAGTCCCAGCAGGGAACTAGGTCCTACTCCTAAACTAGGCAGAAACAAGCCTGAAGCCTAAAGCAGAGTGTGTGGGTGTATGCCTGCAGGGACAGCCCCATAGGTGTGGTAAAGCTTTTTCCTGCCTAGTGTTCTACTCTTGTAGGCGGCAGCATAACCCAATGGTCACAAATTATATGAAGCTGCGTCAATGAATGATAGAGAAAGGGTATTTAAAGGCTTTGTTTAAAAAAAAAATAAAAATAAAAAACACTCAGTGTGTCATGCCTGGGAAAAAAAATAAAGGGGCTGGCAGTGAATTTCTTTTGAAAGGTAACAACCAATTAAATTTGTGCTAAAGTGGCCACCCAATCAACATTACATGTCATACTATGACTTGAGAGGACACTTTAATATGGCCAAAGTGCCATTATAGCCTATTTCAAGAAAACATCTGAAGGAAGACCATCTTATAGACTAGATCAATCAGATTCTCACATTCTTCTCCTACTGCCCGACACAATGAAAAATGAGCAAAGCTCTTCATTCAAACACTTTGATAAATGAATACAGAATATTTTACTGCAGGAAAAATCTGTCATTGTGAGGGAATTCATTTTTCAGTACAAAGCTGGGTAACTGTCCTGTGATTCTACTAAAGGGCACAGCTGGCAAACTAACTTTTTCTGCACCCACATTCTTCTTTGTTGTACATGCCTGCACAAAAGTCCCCTGGTCTACATAAAAGTTATTTAATCACAAAAATAGCTAACCATTTAGTCAAATACTAAACATAGAAAAAAACAAAAGGACTCGTGTGGATCAAATTTAAAACCTTTTTTTTTTTTTTTTACTATTTTATTAATACTATACCAGTATAAGACAGTTACAGTATTAAACTAAGGCACACTGTCCTCAACATGTTCCAAGCTGAAACCATGTCTCATTGCATTAAGCTTTCAGCTTTTATTTGACCATTATGTGATGGTGGACCCCGTGATCACTTGATCAGGAATCACTGTGATGGGTTTTCCCTTTCCTTTGTGGGGACTGAAGCGGTCAGTGAGAGTTGGATTTGATAGCTAGAAGTCGCACAAAGTGTTGGCAGGGGGAGGGTAATTACCAACATATTCTAAGCAGGAAGCTTCGTAAGTAATGAAATATGCCAAATGCAAGTGGGTAGGAGTTAAAGCCAAACACCGGCCTTTTTTTTTTTTCAATGGAATGGGACAGTTACAATTTCTGGCAGATTAGAACTTCACTAGAGCAATTTTCCCTAAATATCGGTCCCTGTGAATATTATACAAGAAATATGGGGGGGGGGGGGCAGTTATTACTGGTACAAACAGAAATACAAAACACTGTCAAACCTTCAAACCCTTCCTTACTCTACTAAAAATGTTGTTATTCTGGTCTGTGTCTACATTACATAAAGTTCCCTTCACTTCCTGCTCTACAGGAAGTGAGGGGAAATCTCATTATAGGGACACAGATGGTAATAAGTAAAACAGGCAGAGGCTCTAACCCTTTTTCATTTCAAGAACTAAAGAATATGTAAACCCATCATGTCCTATTCCTGATATGTGCCTACTGTACCCTGTACTTCTATAAAAAAGTATCCTGTTCTCTTTGTATTACTTCCGTTGCATGAAATCCCTGGTGACCCTGCCAGTCCCTCTGCCTTCCTATTTAAAACTGACAACACCAAGTAGGAGACCATACCATGGTCAGTTTTCTAGCTGTGCTGGGAACTCAGCCTGCTTTCCTCCAATGATCAGACTTGTCCGGACACACCCTCCTTTCACTGGGAGATCAGTGTACTGCTGTTTCTCCTCCCCTAGATATTATGCAGCTGACAGAATGTGAACACTTATGAAACAGGCAAAAAAAGGTAATTTAGAATGTGTGTTTTTTTTTTTTTTATCTATACATAAATGTTTTGCCTTTCATTTCTATTTTAAACTGAATGGGTTGTTTTACAAGGTGAGGGTTTACTATCTCTTTAAAGAAGCCGTAATTTTTTTTATTTTATTTTTTTTATTGTCACTGTTTTGTCAAAGAGAGCGATGGAAACGCTCCAACACAAAGAGAAATAACAACCAGAGAAAGGTTATATCTCTTCTCCATTCAATGCAGGCCTACAAAAAAAAAAATAGCTAGGATTCGTATTTCAGGTCTTTTCATGTTTTAGTTTTCAGGCTGTTATTTTTCCTTTTTCATTCAGATACCAATGCAAAAGCTATTTGCTTATCCTTTTCTCATATTCAATGCAGGGCTGCTTGGTTCAGCCCTGATGTGCCAATTCCATTTGTGTCCTTGAGCGCTTGGCATTTTATTCTATTGTGTATGTGGCCCTCAGATCCCAGCTGGCATTTTTTCCACCGCTGCTCTAAAATGAAAGGGAGATTCTATTATTTATGAACGCAGGACGAGGCTGATCAGATGTTTTTGTAAATACATGTTGCATAAACACTTCAATCACCCCGAGTATGCAGTTAAAGCAAACCCGCCCTGAATGAAATATCAGAGCGGCTGGTATTCACTTTCACTTTAGGAGTTGCCAGGCTGTAATGGGTATCTAATGGCTGCACTAGCTGACCAGTCATTGACCCAGATTAAGCACATAGATCAGGCCTTCTCATTTCACTAGCTGCATGCTTCTCCAGGTAAGTGACCTGTTAAAGCTGAATATGCCGAGACAATGTTTTCTAACAAGCACGATCCCTGATGACGTCAGACGTATTACTGACGAAACGTGCCGGGTCTTGAGGTACGTCCCTATGTCACATCCGGTGAGTGTAGCGCAAACCGGAAGCTGGAACGGCGTCTCCATCATCCAGCCGGCATTTGCGAAATCAAATGTAAGTGACTACTATTTTTTAATAACATGGTTATATCGAATACTACACCATGAGCCTCCCTACTTTTTCATATCTACACGATGAAACCCCTATCACCATCGAGTTTATGAATGATCAAATGGAAGAACCTACACAGCCCCCACCGCGCTCTCTACCGAGGGACACAGCGAATCCTCCCTAAAGGAAAAACCCCAATTTCAGGAGACAACCCTTGATGAACTACAGAGGGACCCCTGAGAGTTGCCCACAGAGACCACTTACCTACACTAGACCCCAAGGGGTCATCTGGTAAGTGGGTAATTTATACGGTGGAGGATATTCACTTTTCAGATACCCACTGAAGTCTACACCTGTTTACTAAGCACAAATTAGCACTTTTTTTGGATCATACTTGAAGAGGCACAATCACTTTATCAGACTTCATATTGATTATTGCTGTTTGCACAAGGACTATTAGTAACACGCATTGCGTATAACAATATTTATCAACGTTGTGCACAGTCACACACATATATACATATATATATAATTTTATTATTTATGAGCACTAGTGGTGGTGTATATATATTTATTCATGGTTTTATGTAAATAGAGCACCTTTGATTCTATTTATACACCACTAATTTAATTTATTTTAAGGGGACACCTGATATAATTTGTGAGCGCTGTTTACCATTTTTTTGCATTGTTTTCTAACAGCAGGGACTCTCCACTGTTAGAATACACTGCTTAGAACTGCAGTCAATTGGCTTTTCCAGCAAGGTAATGTTTAACAGCAGCTGGTGCTTCTACCAGGAAGGGCTGAACCAGTTGAATTTCAATCAAGCCAGATGTAAAACTGTTGGCCAAACAGTAACTGCATCCAATTGGATGCAGGCATTGTTTGGGTATTCAGACAGCCACCGATGCTGCAGCTGTTGGAATACAATGACCATCAGTGTAGATTCCTCCATTCATGATGTTTAGCATGGATGGAGCAACCTACAGACTTCTCTCATTTAGTCCACAGGGCCTAATGAGAGAAAGCTACACAAGTATGGCTACCCAAAGGCTCTGTTCACACAGCTGCGACCTCAAAGTCGTGCAACTTCCAGTACGACTTGATGCAACATCAATGCAAACCTGCTATAGTGGCAAGGGTCGGAGGCTGGCACATGGACATAGCAGTGATGTAGGGGTCAGAGGATGGAAGCACAGCGAGGGACACAGGCATCTGACAGTCATGGAAGTGTAGAATGCTGAAAAGTCTGATAGATGCTACAGTGGTTGAATGGAGTGATGATAGGAGACAGGCCACTGGAGGGATAAGAAGAATAAACTCTCTCTTGCAGGGACCTACTAGGACAATTTTGTGCAATAACAGAAAATAAAGCAATTATGAGTATTGAGTTATCCCCATCTCAAAAAGAAAAAAAAATGTAAATAAAAATAAACTACCACCCAAAAGACATAGTGGGTATTGAATCCAAAACACCGGTACTGCAAGTGGTCCAAGTGCAGCACTGGTGTTTTGGATTCAATACCCACTATGTCTTTGGTGCGGTAGTTTATTTATTTGGAGCTAGGGATAGCGCCACACTCTTTAGAGTCGGTTCACACTATGGCGACATGACTTCGGGGCGACTTGAACAAGTCGCCGTGCACCGCGACTTCGGCGCGACTTGCACAGACTTCACATAATGGAAGTCAATGCAAGTCGTTCCGACTTCGGACAAAAGAAGTGCAGGAACCTTTTTCTAAGTCGGAGCGACTTGAGTCGCTCCTATTAGAATGGTTCCCATAGCACAGAATGGAGCATGACTTGTCGGAGTAGTGTGAACCGGCACTTATTGCTTTATTTATGCTTAGGCTCCATTCATATTTAGGTGTTTTTGGGCGATTTTCTGCTCTAAAAACACCCAAAAAGACAAATCCCATTCATTTCAATGGCCCTTGTTCACATATGAGTGTTCCGTCGCCCTAAACAAAACGCCCTCGCTCAAAAAAGTACACATGCTTCTTTTTTTGGCAGATTGCAGGCGTTTTTATTTTTTTTTCAATGATCACTTGTCAACCTAAAAACGCCTGCACAAAAACGCTGCAAAAATGCCCGAAAACACGCCTATAAAAAAAGCAACGCCTAGACGTGAACGGAGCCTTACATGTGGGGGACACATCTAAGGCCCTGTTCCCACCTGAGCGTTTTTTCAGCTCGTAAAAAACGCTCATCTCTGAAGTCTAAAACGCCGAACAAGCAAAATCCCATTCATTTCAATTGCCCCCTGTTCACATAGGAGTGTTTTGTCGCCTGAAGCTCAAAAAAGTACATGAGCTTCTTTTTTAGCAGATTACAAACGTTTTTGTTAGAGGTCAATGCCTGCCTCCAAACACCTGCAAAAAACGCCTGAAAAAAATTAAACGCTCAGGTGTGAATGGAGCTTTAGTGTTGGCAGCTCCCCTTGGTGTTTTTTTTTGTTATATACCGTCTGGTGTGCGTTGGCGCATAAGTGAATTTATTCTATGTATTGTGACAACAACAGTGTCGCTTCCATCTAAAAATGAAAAGGCTGGACAATACAGACCAGTGTCCACTGTCACTCCCATGTGTTTTTATGTAGTATGTCGCCTCGAGCAAATATACAACATCATAAAGCATGGAGCTCAGAGGGAGAGAAGCCTCCATTAGTGCTCCAATCTGGCCTTCCAATCCTTATCTATATAATATAATCCAGCACAATGTTACACTTCACACAGTCCTGTAATACAGATATAAAAGCACCGACATGGAATCTTCCCGCACATGTTACAGAAGATCACATTTCATCTGTCCCACAGGGAGCCAATTACAAGCAATCAAAACATGAAACGAGAGAAAAAACCCAAACCCACTAGAGGATTGCAGCGTCTGTTCTTAGAAATGCGGCCCACTCGCAAAGCAATGAGTCTAATATGATCAAACTGCAGGAGTGGGAATAATGGAGGGGATGCTCAGAACAGCCAATCATTAAAAACACCTTCTGACCTCATGTAACGGGATGGAAAGGCTCACGCTGAGGGGAGATCAGAAAAGCCATGTCTGAACACACCAACTAATGTCATCAGTGGCCTCATTCATTTGTTCTGAGGTGGACATATACAGTGCCTTGCGAAAGTATTCAGCCCCCTTGAACTTTGAGACCTTTTGCCACATTTCAGGCTTCAAACAAAGATAAAACTGTAATTTTTTTGTGAAGAATCAACAAGTGGGACACAATCATGAAGTGGAACGAAATTTATTGGATATTTCAAACTTTGTTGACAAATAAAAAACTGAAAAATTGGGCGTGCAAAATTATTCAGCCCCCTTAAGTTAATACTTTGTAGCGCCACCTTTTGCTGCGATTACAGCTGTAAGTCGCTTGGGGTATGTCTCTATCAGGTTTGCACATCGAGAGACTGAAATTTTTGCCCATTCCTCCTTGCAAAACAGCTCAAGCTCAGTGAGGTTGGATGGAGAGCATTTGTGAACAGCAGTTTTCAGTTCTTTCCACAGATTCTCGATTGGATTCAGGTCTGGACTTTGACTTGGCCATTCTAACACCTGAATATGTTTATTTGTGAACCATTCCATTGTAGATTTTGCTTTATGTTTTGGATCATTGTCTTGTTGGAAGACAAATCTCCGTCCCAGTCTCAGGTCTTTTGCAGACTCCATCAGGTTTTCTTCCAGAATGGTCCTGTATTTGGCTCCATCCATCTTCCCATCAATGTTAACCATCTTCCCTGTCCCTGCTGAAGAAAAGCAGGCCCAAACCATGATGCTGCCACCACCATGTTTGACAGTGGGGGATGGTGTGTTCAGGGTGATGAGCTGTGTTGCTTTTACGCCAAACATAACTTTTTGCATTGTTGCCAAAAAGTTTGATTTTGGTTTCATCTGACCAGAGCACCTTCTTCCACATGTTTGGTGTCTCCCAGGTGGCTTGTGGCAAACTTTTAAACAACACTTTTTATGGATATCTTTAAGAAATGGCTTTCTTCTTGCCACTCTTCAATAAAGGCCAGATTTGTGCAGTATACGACTGATTGTTGTCCTATGGACAGAGTCTCCCACCTCAGCTGTAGATCTCTGCAGTTCATCCAGAGTGATCATGGGCCTCTTGGCTGCATCTCTGATCAGTCTTCTCCTTGTATGAGCTGAAAGTTTAGAGGGACGGCCAGGTCTTCGTAGATTTGCAGTGGTCTGATACTCCATCCATTTCAATATTATCGCTTGCACAGTGCTCCTTGGGATGTTTAAAGCTTGGGAAATCTTTTTGTATCCAAATCCGGCTTTAAACTTCTCCACAACAGTATCTCTGACCTGCCTGGTGTGTTCCTTGTTCTTCATGATGCCCTCTGCGCTTTAAACAGACCTCTGAGACTATCACAGTGCAGGTGCATTTATACGGAGACTTGATTACACACAGGTGGATTCTATTTATCATCATTAGTCATTTAGGTCAACATTGGATCATTCAGAGATCCTCACTGAACTTCTGGAGAGAGTTTGCTGCACTGAAAGTAAAGGGGCTGAATAATTTTGCACGCCCAATTTTTTAGTTTTTTATTTGTTAACAAAGTTTGAAATATCCAATAAATTTTGTTCCACTTCATGATTGTGTCCCACTTGTTGTTGATTCTTCACAAAAAATTACATTTTTATATCTTTATGTTTGAAGCCTGAAATGTGGCAAAAGGTCGCAAAGTTCAAGGAGGCCGAATACTTTCACAAGGCACTGTAGTATAGGAATATAATATGGGTAGGAGATGTGTTCTTTCTGGAGAAAAACCTGATCTATGCTCTCCCCAGTACTGGAAACATGACAAGTAAATAGGTAAAAATCAGCCATTTTGGAAATATTTACTTGCGAAGCTGCTGGTGACGTCACCAGTGCATGGGCTATGAAGAAATGACACACCCACACCGCTCCTTCAGAGTGAACAGCGGCTCCCATGCGCAGGAGTGACTTCATCACGGCTTGTCCAATCAAAGGACTGGAGCTCAACAACCCAGAAGGAAGACCGGGTGGAGATGAAAGCCCTGTCAGCGGTGGCAGGGCACCACTGGGGGGGCTTTGTTTTAAGGTAAATTTCACATAATGTGCTAGTACGCTATGCATACTAGCACATAACTTTGCCTTAAAATAAAAAAAATAAGGCGGTTTACTACTGCTTTAAAGGCAAAGCATTTATGTATAGATATAAAAAAAACATTATAAAATACCTTTTTTTCCCTTTTTTTTTTTAATAAGTGATCACATTCCTTCTATTCTCAGCTGCATAAGAGCTGGGGAGGAAAAACAGCAGCACACTGATTTTCTATTTCCAGTGAAAGGAGGATAGGGGGCGTTGTCAGGACAAGTCTGATCATGGGAGGCAAGCAGGCACAGTTCCCACCATAGCTAGAAAACTGACCACGCTGTGCTCTCATGCCCAGTGTGGTCAGAGTTTAATAGGAAAGCAGAGGGACTGGCGGGATCAACAGGGATTTTACACACAGGAAGTAATACAAAGAACAGGATACTGTCTCATACAAGTAAATGGTACAGCAGGCACATATCAAGAATAGGAAACGTTGAGTGTAAATATTCTTTAACATCCCCCCCCCCCCCCCCAATTATAGCACTCAGTCTGTGTGAGGGAGGAGCACTCCTAGGAGATAATCGGGTATGCAGCATGCTTCTTCGCTGACAGAAGGAGAGAGCAACGTGAGCAGAGAGACGGCCTCATCAGTCTTCTGCTATCTTTCCTGTTCAAACCGCAGGCTGAGGTGGAGAAAGGAAACCATTTTATTTCCTCATTGCGTCAGTTGGCTGTGCGATAGGACTGTGTAAATCTCAGGACTGGATGTACAGATATCATTTAGTAGGTGAAACAACTTTCTTAGATGTACACCTTCTACGTATCTCAATGTTTTTTTGGAGTGCAGTTTTAAGTTAAAGCCCAAATGGCCAAATAAAATTAAATCTGTGTCCCTCCTCTCCCCCCAAATACACTTTGAAGCAGTGGTTCCCAAAATTTTTAAAAAACAGGGCCCAGTAAATCTCCCAAAACCTGCCTTGCCCCAACAGTAAATAATAAAGGCATGGAAATGCAAAATGTACATTGAAATGTTGGAAAGTTCTGGATGTGGCTTGTGTCACTGTTGGCGGGATGGGGGTTGTGGGGTGTATTACGGGACTCTGCAGAAGACTTGGAGGAATTTCAGGGAAATTAGGTTTCTGAAAGGGCCTGGGGGGAGGACTGTGGGATATTGCTGGAGGTTTGGGGCATGATGGAGGGCTGGAGGCTCTATAGCTGGCAGCTGGGTGGCACTATGAAGTGAGAGCCCTCTTGGGACCTGGGGTATTGTGGGAAAATAAGAGGTTGTGGAGCACAATGGAAGCTGTGAGGCATTTTGGGTGGTTAAGAGCCCAATATGTAGGGGGTGACCCAGGGGAAGGGAGGCCACAGCCTGCCAGTGAGCCATGACCCAGTAGTTGGGAACCACTGGTTTAATGGGTTTTAGCCGAGAACAATACTTTGCTTATGCCACAGTGCCGTAGGCTCTCTCTCTGTTGGTTTCATTACTGACAATCCAACAGAGTTGCTGCTCATCTGTCTGGGTCTTCTCCCATCTCTCTGATGTCACCAAGTACAATGCAGGTCCTGCTTTGGGCTTTGTGATATTGCGGGCTTATTCACATTACAGGGCAGGGGTAAAGAGGAACAAGAGTGTTGGCTGCTGTTGGACTGAGCATTAAGGCAAGTATTATTCACCATCAGCCCTAAACTAAACAAGCAATGTACTGTGCACATAAGAGTGATCCTGTGAGCTACTATGTCCTAAAACTGCAGCCTGCACTAACCAATCCCCAATCACTTAGTGTGAAAAACAAATGGTAATCATTAAAAAAGTGCTGTGCAGTAAATGCTATACTAATTAAAATATTGAGTGATAAATTCCTTCATAAGATATATAAAAACACACACGATGAATCATCATAAACAAAAATAAACATAAAAAGTGATAGCGATATAAAAAAATAGTGAATGATTATAAAATTGATGAGAGGGTGATATATGATCCCAATCACCAGCACTGTGAAAATAGTTGAGACAATAGGAAAGCTTGTTAGATGTGTCACCTCCACTCTTGTGACCCCCCTCCAAAGGGTGGGTTCTCACCTCGCTGAATGTGACCACGCAATTAAGCTTGGTCTAAAAGAGCTGGTATACCCTCACAGGGTGGTGGTGGATAGTTTCCTTTATTCCTCTTTTAATCCAAGCTCCCAGTGTTCGATATAGCTTCAGCAGCTCTCTCACATATGGGGAGGAAAATAAAACCATGGTGCAATTAACGTATGGTAAAATCAGCTTTATTAAAAATGTAGATTCACTCACATGCAGTTGGTGCTTGAGCGCACCGATCTATCCCGGCAGGTAATATAATGATGGTATATGTATATATGATGGACGGCCGAGCACAGACCCTCTTCAGTGGGATCCCTTCCAGTGTACCTGCCACTGTAGAGTACTCCGATCACCGACACTCGCCTGGCCCCTCCCCTACGCGTGACGACACAAGGGACTACGTGTCTTCCTATGAGGGATCCACCATGGTTTTATGTTTCACCCCATATGCGAGAGAGCTGCTGGAGCTATACATCTAACACTGGGAACTTGGATTAAAAGAGGAATAAAGGAAACCATCCACCACCACCCTGTGAGGGTATATCAGTTCTTTTAGACCAAGCTTAGTTGCGAAGTCACATTCAGCGAGGTGAGAACCCACCCATTGGGGGGGGTCACAAGAGTGGAGTTGACATCTCACAAGCTGTCATATTGTCTCAACTATTTTCACAGCGCTGGTGATTGGGATCATAGATCACCACCTCATCAATTTTATAATCATTCACTATTTTTTGATATCGCTATCACTTTTTATGTTTATTTTTTTTTTCGATGATGATTCATCGTGTGTGTTTTTATATTCAGTGCTTTGCGAAAGTATTCAGCCCCCTTGAACTTTGACCTTTTGCCACATTTCAGGCTTCAAACAAAGATATAAAACTGTAATTTTTTGTGAAGAATCAACAAGTGGGACACAATCATGAAGTGGAACGAAATTTATTGGATATTTCAAACTTTGTTAAATAAAAAACTGAAAAATTGGGCGTGCAAAATTATTCAGCCCCTTTACTTTCAGTGCAGCAAACTCTCTCCAGAAGTTCAGTGAGGATCTCTGAATGATCCAATGTTGACCTAAATGACTAATGATGATAAATAGAATCCACCTGTGTGTAATCAAGTCTCCGTATAAATGCACCTGCACTGTGATAGTCTCAGAGGTCTGTTTAAAGCGCAGAGAGCATCATGAAGAACAAGGAACACACCAGGCAGGTCCGAGATACTGTTGTGGAGAAGTTTAAAGCCGGATTTGGATACAAAAAGATTTCCCAAGCTTTAAACATCCCAAGGAGCACTGTGCAAGCGATAATATTGAAATGGAAGGAGTATCAGCAAATCTACGGAGAGTTGTCCGGCCCTCTAAACTTTCAGCTCATACAAGGAGAAGACTGATCAGAGATGCAGCCAAGAGGCCCATGATCACTCTGGATGAACTGCAGAGATCTACAGCTGAGGTGGGAGACTCTGTCCATAGGACAACAATCAGTCGTATACTGCACAAATCTGGCCTTTATGGAAGAGTGGCAAGAAGAAAGCCATTTCTTAAAGATATCCATAAAAAGTGTCTTTTAAAGTTTGCCACAAGCCACCTGGGAGACACCAAACATGTGGAAGAAGGTGCTCTGGTCAGATGAAACCAAAATTGAACTTTTTGGCAACAATGCAAAACGTTATGTTTGGCGTAAAAACAACACAGCTCATCACCCTGAACACACCATCCTCACTGTCAAACATGGTGGTGGCAGCATCATGGTTTGGGCCTGCTTTTCTTCAGCAGGGACAGGGAAGATGGTTAAAATTGATGGGAAGATGGATGGAGCCAAATACAGGACCATTCTGGAAGAAAACCTGATGGAGTCTGCAAAAGACCTGAGACTGGGACGGAGATTTGTCTTCCAACAAGACAATGATCCAAAACATAAAGCAAAATCTACAATGGAATGGTTCACAAATAAACATATTCAGGTGTTAGAATGGCCAAGTCAAAGTCCAGACCTGAATCCAATCGAGAATCTGTGGAAAGAACTGAAAACTGCTCTTCACAAACGCTCTCCAGCCAACCTCACTGAGCTCGAGCTGTTTTGCAAGGAGGAATGGGCAAAAATTTCAGTCTCTCGATGTGCAAAACTGATAGAGACATACCCCAAGCGTCTTACAGCTGTAATCGCAGCAAAAGGTGGCGCTACAAAGTATGAACTTAAGGGGGCTGTATAATTTTGCACGCCCAGTTTTTCCGGTATTTGTTAAAAAAGTTTGAAATATCCAATAAATTTCGTTCCACTTCATGATTGTGTCCCACTTGTTGATTCTTCACAAAAAATTACAGTTTTATACGTTTATGTTTGAAGCCTGAAATGTGGCAAAAGGTCGAAAAGTTCAAGGGGGCTGAATACTTTCGCAAAGCACTGTATCTTATGAAGGAATTTATCACTCGATATTTTAATTATTATAGCATTTACTGCGCAGCACTTTTAATGATTACCATAAGCAATGTACTGTGGAAATGAAATGAAATGGTAAGGGGGGGGGGGTTTATTAATTAGACAAAGCCAAAGTTGTTTAACCTGAAGGTTGGACAATCAAATTTGCATGATTTGTGATGTTCAAACTGGATCGATTTAGATCACTTTATAAAAAAAGAAAAAGTAAAAAAAAAAAAACCTTTTTGTGGCCTTCCCTAACTTGTTCTTTTGATGTCCCAAAGCCACCAATCAGTTTCCAGCCTTGACTGCAAAATGACAGTTGAAGAAAAATCTGAATGCCACTGGTGGCTGTGGGCCATAATTATTTCTTGTTCAAGATAAATGAAATATGCGGCCAAGGGAACTGGAAAGGTTCCAGCCTCACACAGTACAAATGAACCACAACAGTAGCTGAGATGGTAGAACATGTCCCAGAAGCCAGGCAGCTGCTGCACCTGAAAAATTCCAGCTGGCAATGTTTTTTGAGCCTTGTTCAATCCAAATTCCTGGATATACTTCTAACCCAGCTCCATGAGATTACAGCTGACTAGTCTTTCATATTCTGGAATATAAAGTCAAGCAGAAATAAAAAAAAGTCTAATAAGCTTTGGAGAACAGCAAATTGGGAAAAAAAATAAAAAAAACTATATTGCATAACATATTCCTGACCTCCGCACCTGTACACCATGCTGCAGGTTACACTGACCACTGCACATCATGCTGTACATTACAAACTGTGGCACAGTGCATGATGTTTGCATGCTATATATATATGGTGGACCACTATGCTTTGTACTTATTGCTTTATCTTACCTAGTTTGACCCAGTGCATTTGTATGCTGTGCAGTACATTAAATTCTCTAGACTAGTGTTTCTACACCAGGGTGCTGCGGCACCCCAGGGTGCCATTTGTGTTACTTAGGTTGCTGCAAGGGGACTCTGTCACTGAGGTACTCTGATGCTGTCAGGAACGTGCAGGACACAGTACTGTTACTTGCCAAAGGCGGATGCAAATGCGCATGTGCGATTTCGCGAGTGCCCAACGTTTTTGATGTGCTAATGCGCACAAATATTCGCGAATGCGCGCCATGAGACGTTAGCGGCAAAACACCAAATATAAAGGCATCAGTGGCACTAAGGCTTTGCTGTCTGAGTTCCTGAAATCTGATCCTGCTTCTTCTGTGTATGACCTGGCTTTCCTTTGACTCCACTTGCATCTCTCCCACCTTGACCTTGGCCTGTATCTGGACTTTTACTTTTGTCTTTGCCCACCTGCCTGAATCCACGTTGCCGATCTCTGCCTGAACCCTGGATACTCTCTGCCTTCTGTCTTTGCCTGCTATTGATAGTCTGTCACCGACCCGGCTTGTCTGACCACGCTTCCTGTGTCTCTTGCTTTGCACGCACCTGCCTGCTGCCACCTGTCTGGAGTCTGCCAGTTCTGCCTACCTGCCGTTACCTTCTGGTCCACCCTGGTGACACACCCACCATTTAGAGGACGATCCAGGCACCCTTACACCAACACACTCTCGTGGCCGCTGTCACAACATCGGTGGTCCCGGAGCCTGGGTTGTACGAGAGGCCTTCCCTCTGCACATCAGGCTCAGCCATCCAGTATGCCACAGAATCGATGGGGTGCTCTCACGTGATGGAGTAATTCTGTGGTATGAGGGGAGCATGATATGACAGTTGTGTGAGGGGGGGGGGGGGAGGCTTCTAAAGTAAAGGTAATTTCATTAAGGCAATTGTGTGCACCTCCCAGGCTCAGGTTACCCATTGATAAGTAACATCAACGCTTTAACCTTTTAGACTGGGTGCCTCAGGATTTTGCATACTTTAAAGGATTCTGCAATCAAAACGAAGTTGAGAAACGCTGCTCTAGACCAGTGGTCCTCAACCCTGGCCTACAGGGCCCACTAACAGGCCAGATTTTCAAGATAACTGAAATACATCCCAGGTGATATCATTTGCTGCTCATTGATTGCAGTACTCTAGTCTGCATCTCCCCAAGGTAATACTTAAAATCTGTAGGCCAGGGTTGAGGACCACTGCTCTAGACCACAACAACCTATTCTATGCACTATGTACTACAAACTGCTGCACTCTTATGCTGTCCTATGCTTAATTCCTTAGACATTCTGTAGCTGTTCTGTACATTAATACCACCAGGGTTTTATGTGAGAATGAGGACAAACAAGGACACCTTTGCTAGTTTCTGTTACAAAAAAAACAACCATGAGTGATAAACAATTCCAAAGAATTTCCATTATGCTGAAAATCTATGCATGTGAAAATAGCACTGACGGTTTCACTATCCCCTCAAAATTCCTGGTAGGGGGTGCTGTAATATGCTGCACATCATGCAAACATCTTGTTGTATACACCCTTCAGCTCTGTAAAAGTAGCCCTCTGATATCAAGATGTTTGCTAATAACGGATTCACTGGAGAGTCTATAAGGTTGACTTCAATATTTTCTGAGTTACTGACTTGGTACAACAATGCGGAGGTCTGACTTCACCAGTGCATTCTAATACCTTGTCAGTGAAAGACCTGATGCCAGATATAGCCTAGCAACCAGCATTTTCAGGTGCTCAGCAACTGCAGCATCAACTTTCTCTCTAAACAAGTTTCTCTCCACAAATTTTACAGATACACATTTACAACTTTATTAGAGAAATAACAGAATTGCACAAGACAATGATGAATTACACAAACCGTCCGCAGTTCTGATAAGCCCTGCTCGCCTTGTAACAGTATAACAACATTTTAAAGATGCTGCAGGAGTTTGAAGTATTTTTAGTATTTAGATTCTACGTCTACTACTAGATCAGAGGGTACTTCTAAATCGGGATATGATGCAGCTTTGTTTATGAAAAATTACAATGAATAGGAAATGACAGCATATGAAAGTTTGGGGGCCATTCAGAGCTGGAAACATCGAATCCCCCCACTGTTCTGCTTGGACTATCCAGGCCCGCCACTGTTCTAAGCACATCCTGTATATGTGTGAAGGCGCAAAGTCTTATTATGCAGCCTGGCACACACACCAGCAAGCTCCAATTCTGTCTCTCTCCGGGGCTAAGAGGACACAGGGTGGTTTGTCAGCCGGAACTGCGGCAAAGAAATCAATTTACCTTTCTGTGGTCTGATGATAAAAGATTCCGAGGCCCCGCTGACGAGCCGGCAGTATCCATCTATCAAGTCCGCCATGTTTTCCGCGATGGTGAGGGACGGGGCTGTCACAGTGAGAGGCTAGGGAAAGGAGGACAGAGAAAACAAAAGAGGCTTTATCATTGTGCTCGATGTGTCAGCTGCACATTGACATCGATGTCAAGGAAACAAATAGTAATACAGCGATGACTGTGTTCACTTATTAACTCCTGCAAGTCTGAGAAATAACTGAAATTATTACAGAACTCCAATCAGGATTAAAGCACTGTACATAGATTTCATTTTGTTTCAATGTGTTTATTACATTTCTCAAAGTTTAAGGACAGTGCATTAGACAGATGTGTCCGTATATAGCAGTAAACCGTACAATATTCACCATTAACAGTGTCCTGTCATCGTTCAAAACATTTTCTAACACAGAAAAAGAGAAAGTCATCGATTTGATGCTCAACAGGGAGGACCAGTCAAGGCATATATGAGACTAGCAGATGGATCCAGAAATGGCTCAAAGATTTGATTTCTATAAAGTTTGCAAGAGATAAAACAGATACACTACAAATGTCTGCAACTCTGCATATTAACACAGAGTTTTACCCTGGCTAATCATACAAAATTATATAGAGATCAATCAGTTTGCTGGTGCTGCTCTCAGATGCATGCAAATTTTATGCACATTCTTAGGAATGCTTAGCAATTCAAATATACTGGAGGGATGTGATGACTTGTGTTCAGTCTCTTACCAATGTACCTCTTACTCCCTCCACGGGTGTTTGTTTTTTGGGATTGGTGGATACTTTAGCCCCCACCATAGCTATCCCAGCACCATACTTAAGCCATCCACAGACGGTTCAATACTAACCATGTGTTGGCAGGCTGAATGTACCTTAGCAGGCAACCAGCCTGCTGGATTTTACATGCGATTCTCACTAGCAGCTATTATAGCTGCTAGCAATAACCACTGTGTTCTCCCTGCAGGGACGGCTTCCCCCGCCAGGAGAACACAATGGTGCCACAGGAGGGGGTGTTTCCCTTGTCAACACTGTCTTGAGCAAATTGCTTTCCTGCAACCCGACATTGCAAAAGTAAATTTATTGAATGGGTTTTTTCATATTAAAAATACTGCTGCCTTCTGGTTGGTTAACAGAACGCTTTAAGATGGATCTAATCTGGAGAGCAGAAGGAGGAGCCATTTCAGGTGAAGATAAAAATAGGATTATTGTATTCGCCGTAAAATCCTTTTCATAAAGTCAACTGATACAAAATCATTTTCTTGAAGTCTTTTTTTTCTTTTTACTATGTTTGATTCAAAGGCAGAATACAGGTACGTGGGAAAGGTATCTTTCCTTTTCTGTTTGTTTTCATAATATCTTTTTTATTGCCATAGTGATATGTTTATCATTATTATCTTTGTCCTAATGATATACATTGCACGGATCCCCATGTCAACCCCTTTGGGCACCCTAGTGGATCACCCAGTGTACTTGGGCTACCTACTTACAGCCTAACTGGCCCTCTCAGTGGCAATGTCATGTATGATTTTTGTTTCTTCGTGTTTTTGTATTTTTTCTTTCCCCTCTTCTGGTTTTACCCCCTTTTTTCTGATTGCCTTTGTTCTTGAAAATTGATCTATGTATGATAGCTAATGGTGGTATTCTAATTGTGTAGAGCATTGAACTACTAGCTCCGGAAGAAGCTTCAAAGCGAAACATGTCGAGTAATCTGGCTCAATGAAATTCTGTATGCATCTATGACCACATCGATCGATCTTTTTGGACGACAGCCTATACACCTGCCATCTTTAACCACTTGCCGACCACCGCTCGTTCCCTAAGCAGCCCGCGCATGTGACCGGCAGACCCGATGTCCGCCGGTCACTCGCGATCGTCGGGTGGAGAGGGAGAAAGGCAGGCGGCTAGTGTAAACAAAGCCGCCTGCCATTCTCCCCTGTGTAAAAGCACAGATCATACGGTCCTGCTATGTAGGACCATAGATCTCTGCTGTTACACACACAGCCACATCCAATCACAGTTAGAAGCACGCCCCTAGGGACACACTTAACCCCTCCCTCTCCAACAAAGTTAGCCCCTTCCCTGCCAGTGTCATTTTTACAGTAACAGTGCATTTTTTTAGCACTGATTACTGTAGAAATGTCACTGGTACCCCCAAAAGTGTCAAAAATGTCAGTCAAGGGTCCGATCTGTCCGCCGCAATGTCGCAGTCCCGCAAAAAAAAAAATTGCAGATCGCCGCCATTACTCGTTAAAAAAGAAAAACAATAAAAATGACAAAAGTCTTTCCCTTCGTTTGTAAACGCAATAACTTTTGCGCAAACCAATCAAAATACGCTTTTTGCGATTTTTTTTTACCAAACATTTGTAGCAGAAAACAAATTGGCCTAAAATGTTAAACAATTTTGATTTTTACATTTATTTGGGGAATTTCATATAAAAAAATGTGAAAAATATTGTTATTTTTGCAAAATTGTCGCTTTTTTGTTTATAGCGCATGATCAAAAAAAAAAAAAAAAAAATCGCACAGGTGATCAAATACCACCAAAAGAAAGCTCTGTTTGTGGGAAAAAAAGGACGTCAATTTCATTTGGGTACAGCATCGCACGTCCGCGCAATTGTCCGTTAAAATCACGCAGTGCCGAATCGCAAAATAGGCCCTGGTCAGGAAGGGGGTAAAATCTTCCGGGGCTTAAGTGGTTAACAGATCATCTTGATGTAAAGTACCAAATATTTAATCATAGCTCTTATTGCCTGTTTTATCATTGCGCTATTACTGTTCATGAACGTCATGTACACTGGCGTCTTTTTTGAGGCGATGTATTTATGTTTTTCTTTTTCTGTGTTTTAAGATGTAAATCAATAAAATGGTTATGTTTTACTGTACCCGATGCCTTTAAAGTCCATGATTTTCCAACATTTAGTCCATTTTCTTGAAGTCAACTAAGTTATACAAGCAGTCTAACTTTGGGGTTATACTGCAGCCTACAGGAGGACTAAACACTAATAAAAAAAGAAAACTAGGCCAACCCAGGAAAACCCTTTCTTCTACCAGCATACCGCAGTTTTGCAGCAAAGCAAGATCATAGGACAGGGGGGTGGTACCTGCGTCCTTTTGAGTACAAAAAATCCTATTTTTTTTCTAGTCCTTTGAGAGATGTTTAAAACCTGGGATGCCCTAAAGCAGTCCAACTGAGGGGTGGACAATAAAGCGAAACAATATCAGGCCCAAAGAAAAAGTAGAAGAAAAAAAAAACTGAATTGAGAATCAGGGGCTACTTGTAGCTCATAGAGCCACATGACGGACCCTGCACCTGAAACTGGCATCAGAGAATTCCAAATTTCAACCTGGAAGAACTTGACTTGTGAAGAGATGACCAGGGGTCAACATTTCAGATCCAAAAAAAAAAATGTTTTAATTCTGAAAAGCCAAAGAAGCACTTACAGGTCCAATAAAGCGCACCCTGAATGGAAAAGATGGAACCCGATCCTTAAGAACGTAAACTTGAACAATGACCTACCTGAGCCACTTAGAAATAGTGGAAGCATGGTGGAGACATATGCACACTTACAGGGTCCATCCAGGAAAACAAAAAGGGATCAGTCTTTCTGAAAAAAACAGAGGCTGGGAGAGAGAGAGAGAGAGACTTGCACAGCCTGAACCACATCCAAGTAATTGAGGGAAGTTTTCTTATGGTGAACTGAGGCCAGACAGAGGGACAGACAATGTCCTGGTTAAGGTGAAAGGTAGAAATTACTTAAAGAAGGAAGACCTTGGTCAAAAAATTGATTTTTATTTTTGTGTTTTTATGTAATTCTAAACCTGTGGTACGCAAAAAAAAACGAACACTAAGTGAACCTTAAAAAGTGCATGTGAACACACACAAAAAGTGCACAGGGTCTTATTAGTCCCCTTCCGAAGACTTAAGAACCCTTCCCTGATTCCCTGGAACATGGCACCCTGGTCCAAACAGCCAATAGGCCTGGTAGACCGATCTCCTTGCAGCCATCCGAAGCCTACCACCGAGCTCTCCCAAAAGAGACCCTTAAGGCAGGGGAGGAAGGAATCTAAGGGTCACACATCCTCCTCCTAGACATCAGGGTAGGTCCAAAGACACCTACCATCCTTGTAAGGTGAAAAAATAAACATTTAAAGTGCAGTAACAAACACGTGAAGAAAAATAAAAAAAAGAAGTGCCAAAGTACACTATACAATGGCTACACCACCTTGTACTGATGCAAAAATTATTCTTTTTCAGGAAAAAGACAACCAGTTCAGACATTTGTCTCGCAGTGGCGATGGCTACAAGGAAAACAACTTTGTGGGTGAGAGCAGAAAAAGAAATGTCTTTAGTAAGTTCAAACAGCAGTTTTTGAGGTGTAGGGGGGAACCAGATTCAGATCCCAAAGACACAATAAGAAAAAATTGGGGGAAACTACATGCGAGACCCCCTGTACAAAAGTGTTAATCAAAGATAGAGATTCCAACAATTTACGAATAGAATAGACTAGAAATCTAACCCTTGATGGGGACGAGAGCCAAACAGTGGTCCAGATCTAGCTGCAGGAAGGGGAGGACTTGTCTCATAGAGAAACTCCTAGGCTGGGATTCACACAAAATAAAGATTACCTACCAAATCCAATGATAAACTTTGCAGAAAGTAAACATCCTAGCTTTGAACATCATAGAAATCCCAGACTTGGAAGATGCCCTGGTCTTTCAGAACTTGGGCTTCGACATTCATGCGGTTAAAGCCAGCGACTGAAAGGTAGGATGCCAAATCTGACTTTGAAATAACTTATTTCAGCTTTTATTGATGCGATTTGAAATCAGTCTTAATTTGGAAGTAATGGCAGAGGACTGCAACTCCTTGGAAACAAGCACCTAATGAGGAAACCAGCACTCACAAGCCCAGGCTGAGGATGGCTGCATAGAATTGCTGCAAATTGGGAGACCAGCTCTAGCAGCAGTGCAGAGAGCAGTCAGGATTGAAGAAAAAGATTTAGCAAAATTCTTAAAGAGGAAGTAAACTCTTCCTCCCCCCCCCCCCCCTGCAAAGTAAATGCATAATGTGCTAGTATGCATCACATATTAGCACATTATGCGACACTTACCTGCAATGAAACCCGCGTTGTCCCTGCTGCCGGTAGCATCCATCTTCACCTGTCCTCCTTCCGGGTCTGCAGACACCGGCTGTATTACCGGCCGGAGCGCGTGACATCACTCGCGCGCATGCGCGTGGGAGCCGCCAGTCATGGCACAGGGCTCTGAAGAAACGGCACGAGTGGCCATTTCTTCAGAGCGCATGCGCCAATGACGTCATCAGCTGCATGCAATGTAAATATTTCTTAAACGGTGCAAATTTAGAAGATATTTACAGCACCTATAAGTAAACCTTATTTTAGTCTTACCTTTAGGTAAAAGTCATCAAAGTGGGTTTACAACCACTTTAAAAGAGGAGGAAAAAAAAAAAAAAGTGCTAGGTTAGTCTTTTACATAAAAGAGCTAAAAAAAAAAAACCACATATATCCTCCATTGACAATAGAGAAAATGATCAGGCATGATGGTAGTAGGAGAGGTTTTCCTGGGCTGGCCTACAGTTTGTTTGCCAGTGTCCAACCTACCTATAGACGGCAGTATAACCTTAAGGTTTTGTGTCCTTCAAAGGATGAAAAAGGAAAATAATTTTTATCTATTTTCTGCATATAGGAGACCAGCAAAGATAGCCCTGTATTTCTCACATGATAGGTGTACTTTAAAGTTTATGTAAACCTTAACAATGTACTTCTCTTCAATGCTTTATATGTTTTGGTCTGATAAATTGTATGTAAGGGTAGAGGATTTATTTTTTTACCTTAATGCCTTCTCTGCATTAATATGTGCAAAACAAGGAGATATTTTTGTATGTTACAGATCTCCATCATTAAGCATGCCTGTTGCAGTTATCACACACTCTCTCGTTACCTCTGGTGCTCCGGCAATGTTCAGTTGTAAGATCCCTTTCCTGTCTTTATCTTCACTACTGGAATACTGGATGGTCTGCACCTGAGTGAAGTCCGCAAGGTGGGTTGGCTAGAGGAAACAAAGGGACATCATGTAAAAAAAAAAGTTTGCAGATCTGAAGTCAAAACTTTTTAAAAAACATTTTGGATAGAGAACAGGAGAGATAAATCCGTTTATGTTTTTTTTGCCATTGGGGGATTTTCCTTCACTTCCTGTTCTGCAGACTTTACAGGAAGTGAGAGGATGTCTTTTCAATGTGAGGAATATTCCCTCTGACAGCTGCCAAATGTTTTAGGTGTTCCCATGGGATTAGTTCCAAAATATAAAGTGGTTGTAAAGGCTGAAGGGTTTTTACCTTCATGCATTATATGCATATAGGCAAAAAACCTGTGTGCCGCAGCTCATCTGAGCCCCCTCCCGATCCAGTGATGTGCATGAGAGTCTTGGCTTTCCCGGGTCTGTATCTCCTCATTGGCTGAGCCAGTGAACCGATGGAGAGAGTGGAGCAGGGCCGAGCCCCGGCTCTGTGTGTGAATTATTGATGTATAGAGCAAGGCTCGGGAGAGAGCATGCAAGAGTGCCCCCTGCCAAATGTTTCAGGTGTTCCTATGGGATTAGTTCCATTCCATTACTGTGCCAGTGGCATCTTAAAGTGATAAAAAAAAAAAAAAAAAACAAATCTTTTAATAATAAACATGTTATATTTACCTGCTTTGCCGCTTGAGATGGGGGTACTCTTGCATGCTCTCTCACGAGCCCTGCTCTATACATCAATACGACACACACAGAGCCGGGCTCGGCCCTGCTCCGCTCTCTCTTCATTGGTTCACTGGCTCAGCCAATGAGAAGAGACAGACCCGGGACAGCCAAGGCTCTCATGCACATCGCTGGATCGAGAGGGGGCTCAGATGAGCTGCTGCACACAGGTTTTTTACCTTTATGCATATAATGCATGAAGTTAAAAACCCTTCAGCCTCTACAACCACTTAATATTTTGGATTCACCCCTCATTTTTCTGTGACACTGGTGATTAGAAGAGCAGAATTAGAGACACTCCTCCTCCCCAGGAACAGGTAGTTAGGAACAAAGCATCAAATAGGGTCACTTGGCTGGAGAATTTCAATAAAGCTGTAAGTATGATGTGCATGCATTTCCCCCATTTTTTTTTTCTTCTCCAGCTTCCACCTACAGCATAATAGATTATCTCACTTTCCTCAGGTGTCTTTGTTTAAAGCAGGGGTATTCAAACTATGGCCCTCCAGTTCAGGAACTACAATCCCCATCATGCCTAGTCATGTCTGAATGTCAGAGTTTTACAATGCCTCATGGGATGTGTAGTTCCGCAACAGTTTGAGGGCCGTAGGATCCCTGGTTTAAAGGAAAAAAGAAACACACACGCAGTACGTTTATGGTAAAAAGTACACACAACTGACATTTGACTTGTCTATTTCACCTGGTAACAATACTGCATTGTATTTCTACTTCGGTTATCTGCAATGTGAAAGTTGTCCTTTTCCTTGACCCTATGTATACACCCCTTTGCAAAAAAAATCCAATGAAACTTTTGTGAAAGAAAATACAAACAACCCGCCATCAATCCACAAACTTACATTAGATCCTTTGTCGGTAAGGTAACTGATCCCCTCTTCAGGGCCAATTGCCAACTCCACGGAAATAATCCAACTGGACTGTAATAGGATAATTTAACGGTGACCGGAAGAGGAAAGAAAAATAAAACAAAGGGTGATAAGTAAGACGGACACACGTGACACCATACATTCCTGAAAGAAACAAGCAGGCGAGTATTATAAAACATTATGAGGGACATTAGGGACTTTCTTGATGTGCAACAGAATTAACAGGAGAAGTGGGACAGATTAGGAGATTTTGTTTTACAGCTTGATTTATAAATTCTTTTTAGTGCTGCCTTAAAGTAGCACTGCCAGTAGAGATGCACTGAAGTTTTGGTGGACGAAACATATTGGCTGAAAATGGTGTTTTCGCCATTTTGCCGATAGAGAAAAAGGTGCCGATAATGGCGAAGAAAACGCACGCGATTTTGACGCCATTTTACCACAATTTCACTTTGCTTATAGTGTTTTTCAAAGGTCATGGGAGTAATGTGTTCTTACTAGTGATTGACTGATATCGTTTTTTTTAATACCAATATTTTGGTCATCGG
This sequence comes from Pelophylax lessonae, assembly GCF_965119305.1. Lineage (NCBI taxonomy): Eukaryota > Metazoa > Chordata > Amphibia > Anura > Ranidae > Pelophylax > Pelophylax lessonae. The sequence continues at coordinate 541,487,100 of NC_138772.1, forward strand.
ATATCGATTATTTTTACAAAAATGTGAGGGGTGTACTTACTTTTGTGAGATACTGTATTCGCACTCATGTACAACAGGCTATAGATATTAGCAGGAATTCGCTAAGATTCCAAAAGTCATTTCAAGGGTTAAAACGGTTGAGAAAAGCTGCATTACAGTGATACATACATACATTATAAATTCTCATCTGCTTGTAATATCTGGGTTAATTGTTGCTAAAAACAGGAACAGTTGGGTTACTGTAAATGACTCATTTTCTGCCATTTAGAAAACATAGGCTGAAATTAGGAGATGCCATTACATAAGTGTGCAAAATGCTAGGAAAACCATTTTTATTTCTGAACAGAGAAGTCTTGTGGTTTGAGCTGCATCCAGAAATGTGGAGGGGAAGTTAATCTTAATCATAAAATCACATAATAAAACAGTTAACAGGCAAGAGGGAATCCTAAAGATGACTCACCTGTCAATCTGCACAGTCTAGGCAGGATTCTACCCGTATGTCTCTTTATTTTACCTATACAAACACTTCGCTTTTTTTTTTTTTTCTTTCAGGAATTGTGAGAGAATATATCATTGCATTGGGGCAGTTTTCCTTAGAATCTACATATTCTTCAATAGTACTACTGAGTCACTGGAATTTTATTTTAGTTTATATTTTAAGAACTCTGAGAAAGAATAAAACAATTGCAATTGTGTGTCCTTCCCTCCCCCCAGCGCCAACAGTTTGCACAGCGCTTTGCAACATGAGGGCAGACAGTACAGTTGCAACACAGTTCAATATGGGCGGAATCACAGCATGGAGTAAGGTTAGTAATACAGTAATCCCCCACTCCATCGCGGTTCAGTTTTTGCGGTCCCGGTATATTGCGTTTTTTTTGTAATGTTATTTTACTATATAAATCATTAAAAATGAAATATTTTTGTGTTTTCCATAGCTCTTGCTCTGTCTCTCAGTATCTTTTATGTGTTTAACCACTTAAGCCCCGGCAGATTTTACCCCCATTCCGACCAGGGGGTATTTTGCGATTCGGCACTGCGTGACTTTAACGGACAATTGCGCGGTCGTGCGACGCTGTACCTAAACGAATTTGGCGTCCTTTTTTTCCCACAAACAGAGCTTTCTTTTGGTGGTATTTGATCACCTGTGCGATTTTTTGATCACGCGCTATAAACAAAAAAAGAGCGTCAATTTTGCAAAAATAGCAATATTTTTCACATTTTTTTATATGAAATTCCCCAAAAAAAAATGTAAAAATCAAAATTTTTTTACTTTTTCGGCCAATTTGTTTTATGCTACCTATGTTTGGTAAAAAAAAAATCGCAAAAAGCGTATTTTGATTGGTTTGCGCAAAAGTTATCGCGTTTACTAACAAAGGGAAAGATTTCTGTCATTTTTGTTTTTTTTTTTAACGTGTAATGGCGGCGATCTGCGATTTTTTTGCGGTACTGCGACATTGCGGCGGACAGATCGGACCCTTGACTGACATTTTTGACACTTTTGGGGTTACCAGTGACATTTCTACAGTAATCAGTGCTATATATATGCACTGTTACTGTAAAAATACACTGGTAGTGAAGGGGTTAACTTTATTTGGGAGGGAGGGGCTGTGTGTATCCCTAGGGGCGTGCTTTCTACTGTGATTGGCTGGGGCTTGAGCTGTATGGACACTGATCAACGGATCTACATACTAGATCCGAGTGATCAGTATCCTAACAGCAAGGAGAGTGACAGGCAGCTTGTTTACACAAGCTGCCTGACATTCTCCCTCTCCCCCGCCGATCGCCGAGTGACCGGCGGACATCGGGTCCGCCGGTCACACGCGCGGGGGGGTCCGTGACCACACGGGAGCGCGCGCTCGCTCCCTAGACCCTCACAAGCTAGTGACGTAGCCCTACGTCACTTTGCCTGTGAGGGGCTGACTGCCGACGTAGATCGGCGTTAGGCAGTCGGCAAGTGGTTAAATGAGTTTCTATTGTTTTACAAGTGTGTTTAAAGACTTTAAAATGCTTTTACACGTACAGGGACAGTAAAAAAATCATGCCTACAATGCATTTTAATAGGGTTTTTCTATTTTGCAGATTTTCACTTTTCGCGGCTGGGTCCGGAACGTAATCCCCGCAATGGAGGGGGGTTTACGGTAATCCATTTTAGATAATTCTATAGAATTGGCGCAAAGTTTTTTTGTGCTGTCTCTGACCCAATGGGGTCGATTTACCTAAAATATTGAGTGCACACATACTAGAGTGCAACTGGAAACAGATCTATGTAGAGATGCACCAGGTTCTGCACTCTCTACTTTTAGCAAATAACCCCCCATGTTTCTCTTAGGCCCCTTTCACACAGTCCGCTCCATCGGAGGACTCCGTTTTTCTCAGCGGGGGATCGATCCGCCGATCCCCCGCAGAGCAGGCGGATGACAGCGCTGTCTTGGCGCTGTGTGCGGAGACAGAGCTGTCAGGTCCCCGCTGTTCTCTATGGGGGAATCGGATGAGAACTGACCGCCTGTCCGTTCTCATCCGCTGGACGGATGGAAAATAGGACCAGATGGGACAGCCCCCATGGGTGTGTATATGCTAATGCCTTTTGTCTTTTGACTAAGTCTATATGCCTAGCTACTCCTGTGGAGCGGAAGTCAATACCCAACAGTGATGACTTAGAGGCGGCGGCGACTGTCGGAGGACGTAAGAGAAATCGGGTTTCCATCCGTCCAGATTTGACGGATTGGATCGGATGTCAGCGGACATGTCTCCGCTGACATACGATGCCCCATAGAGATGCATGGGGTGACCGTTAAGATCTGCCAAAAAAAACGGACAGGCAGATCTGAACGGTCCCTGCCTGTGTGAAAGGGGCCTTATGCCTCGTACACACACAACGATTATTGGCCTTGAATTTTCGGCCAACGTCCGATCGGCCGATTTTCGGCTTGTTAGTATGATGCTTTCGACAACCGACTCAGACTTTTCGGCCGAATAAAATCTGGTGTGCAGGCTATAAAATTTGTTGGCCGTCAACACAACGGCCGATTTTCGGTCAGTCAGTACAGATTTCGGCAGACAAAAATCTGATGAGCAAGACTGGGCATGCTCAGAGAAGAAAAAATACACGGAAAGTCAACCATCACATGACATCACTTCTGAAGTAGATTCTTGTTGGCTGAGAAAATTCATGTGCAGTCTAGGCACATTCCAACCAACACAACACCACTCTGGACAAAAGGAGGCCGATCGGTCGGCCGATAATCGTTGCGTGTGTACGAGGCATTATTCTGTGCCACAGAAAGTGAGAGAAAAATTTCCAATGAAGACTGCAGCAAAAACAAAACACACAACCCATTCCCTCCTACTCAAAAAATAAAAGTTTTGGTTAGAAAGTTGGCCTTTAACCACTTCCGGACCGGAAGGATTTGCCCCCTTAAAGTACAGGCCATTTCTTGCGATTTGGCACTGTGTGACTTTAACGAAAAATTGCATGGACGTGCGACACTGTACCCTAATAAAATTGATTTCCTTTTTTTCCCCACAAACAGAGCTTTCTTTTGGTGGTATCCTATTAGCTATGCGATTTTTATTTTTTTGCGCTATGAACAAAAAAAAGAGCGACATTTCTGAAAAAAAAAAAAAATATATATATTTTTCACTTTCTGCTATATAACAATCCCCAAAAAAATGTTTCATCCTTTTAGGTAATTAATATATAAAATTGCTACGCTAATATTAAAAGCATAAATCGATACAATAAAATCTTATATGAAAAGCAGCTGACACAAGATATGAATACAATATCTCCAAATCACAGTAAGAAGAAGAAGGTGTCACGCTAATCTCAATAGTAGCAAGATCAATCTTGACAGTACAAAAAACTTCTCAAGAGAAAATAGTGTCCAAATCAATCCAATAAAAGTGCAGGGAAAGAGGGGTCCACCACCAAATGAAGGGACTAGACACTCTTACCAGCAGTAGAGACCCGAAAGGGTCACACAGCGCCCAGAGTAAACGTAAGTGGACAGACGATGGGTGAAAGAAATCCAATCCCCTCTTTCAGCCTCCTATTGCTGCAGTCTGGAAGCTCCTTCAATAACCTTGTCACTCTCAGAAGACAAAGGCAAGAGTGCCCCTCATAGTGCAGCAATTCACTTCAACTTTTATTAGAATAAAAAAATACAGCTTACATGAAAAGATCCAAGCAACAGCGTTCTGTGTAACATACAGGTGATCTATGGTTGGTTTCCCACCAACAAGATGGCTGCTGTGTCCCTCGTTTGCGCATGCGCCAGCCATTGCCGACGCGTTTCGTCATACGACTCGTCAGAGGTATGACGAAACGAGCCGGGATTGGCTGACGGCTGGCAAATGCGCAGACGAGGCACGCGGCGGCCATCCTGTTGGTGGGAAACTACACAGAACGCTGTTGCTTGGATCTTTTCATGTAAGCTGCATTTTTTTATTCTAATAAAAGTTGAAGTGAATTACTGCACTATGAGGGGCACTCTTGCCTTTGTCTTCCGAGAGTGACAAGGTTATTGAAGGAGCTTCCAGACTGCAGCAATAGGAGGCTAAAAGAGGGGATTGGATTTCACCCATCGTCCGTCCACTTACGTTTACACTGGGCGCTGTGTGACCCTTTCGGGTCTCTACTGCTGGTAAGAGTGTCTAGTGACTTCATTTGGTGGTGGACCCCTCTTTCCCTGCACTTTTATTGGATTGATTTGGACATCCTTTTAGGTCAATCTGTATTCGGCTACATATTTGTGGTTAAAAAAAAAAAAAAATCGCAATAAGCGTATTTTGATTGATTTGTGCAAAAGTTATTGCGTCTACAATATAGGGGAAAGCTTTGTCATTTTTATTTCTTTACTAGTAATGGCGGCGATCTGCGATTTTTAGTGGGACTGCAACATTGCGGCAGACAGATCAGACCCCTGACATTTTTGACACTTTTGGGGGGGACTAGTGACATTACTACAGTAATCAGTGCTAAAAATATGCAATTTTACTGTAATAATGACATTGGCAGAATAGGGGTTAACCTAGGGGTGATCAAAAGGTTAAGTGCGAGCCTAGGGAAGTGTTTTCTAACTGTATGGGGGATGGGCTTGTGAAATGACCACAGAGACCTGTGATCCTATATAGAAGGATCACAGGCGCTCTGTGTTAATTTCAGCGAGAAGAACGACGGTCGGCTGTGTTTACAACAGCTGACCGTCCTCCTTTCTCAGCGGGGAGCGATAGCGGGAGCCCGGCGGCAATCGTGGCCACCCGGCGGCAATCGTAGCCGCCGGCCCCGTGCATTGGCATCCCCGCTACCTAGTGGGGGCAGGAGCATGCTACCGCCGCGCGCTAGCCCCAAGAACCACGTGCGCGATCAACAGAGGGCTACGTGCAGGAGAGGCTGCCTGCCGCAGTAAATGTGCGGCGGGCAGTCTTAATGTGGTTAAAGTATATCTAATGGCAAAACTTTTTTTTTTGTAGTTTTGGATAGAATGGAGAGGGATTAGAACCCTTGTCAGTTTTCATTGCTGCCTGTGCCCCCTTTGGGAAGATTCACCCTATTTGTCCTGTTATCATTGAGAGTGAAAGTAAAAAAAGTCCAAAATTTTGTGTTGTCCCTAGTAAGGTAATAGAGAATCTTCCAATTGGGACAGTAGTTCTGGTGACCTGGGGGTCCCAAAGGAATTCCCCTAAATTGCAGGGATTTCCGCTCACTTCCTGTTTGGCTATGGGACAGGAAGTAAAGGTAAATCTCCGCAATGGGACACAGATGGCGAAGAAAATCTGACAGGGGTCCCTTCTGTGCTCTATCCAAAATAAAATAAGTTTAGCTTATAGTTCTACTTTAACCTGCAGACCACAATCAGATGATCCCAGCTCTGCCTCTATCCTGTTGTTTGGGCGGCCAGTACAGACACTCCCGCTACCATTCCAAACTGTAATTTTAGCTAGTGTGTAGGCAACTATGCAAATTAAACAACAAGAAGAAATACAGGCATTAAGTTAAATTAAATTTTGAGTTTTATCATTTAAAATTTGCATGGTTTAAAAGATTAGACATCCGCCTGGAGCTTTACGTAAGTCAGGTTCTGTCATGTACTTACTCCCAGAGCACACTTAAAGCATTCCTTATCAAATCTGTAAACCGGCGAGAGGATTTCAAAGAACTTCAGGATGCTTTCTTCCCGGTTCAGGTTAGCAAACTGGCGGAAGGTCTGCTGAATCAGCTTTCGAAGCGTTTTTGCCTGCAACAGACAAATCATACAATATGAAATCCATAACAGTGTGTATGAAATAAAGCTACTTCCTCAGCTAGCAGTTCAGGAATGTATAGAAAAGTGCTAGGCAAGTCACAATGATATTAAACCTTAAAAATGAAGGAGCCGGGTGGAAAATTGTTGGCTGAACAGTGGCTGCATCCTACAAGAAGTAGCCACTAGCTGGGTGTTCTGACAGCTGAAGGTGCTGGCTGTCAGAGTGCAATTAGCCGGAAGAAGAGATCTGACCATCAATTCGGTTTAAAGTGGATGAGGACATCGAGTAAATTATCTTAATCAGCCTGCAGGGCTGAACAAGAGAAATCTTAAAGTGTGTTAACTAAAGGGTTGCAGTGTGCATGTTATCCTGTTACATACATTGTCACTGGCTGTTCACTCTTCTGTCATATTGTCACAGAATTTCCAAGGCAAACTCGAATCTACTTTACCCAAAAATTTAAGGATTGAGACCTTTAAAATATTTAAAGGTGCCCATAGATATCATGTGTCTGTGCATACATGATCAGATAGAAGATGTGAATATTTGTCGTTTTTGCTCCTGATAGACTTATCCTTCTAAGGGCTCTTTCACACGGGCGTTCCGTATGTCTGTTTTTCATCCCATCCGTTTGCGGATGAAAAACGGACATAAAGCTCCTTTCACGCGGCCGCTCCGTGTGAAAGGTCCGCTGCGGGACTTTTTTTTTTTTTTTTTCCACGGAGCGGATGACATTTCTGTCATCCGCTCCGTGTGCCCGCATATCATCCCATCCGTTTGCGGATGATATGCGGACATAATGTAAGTATATGGCACTGCGGATGTCAGCGGATGACACCGCTGACATACGATTTTCCTTCCTTTCCGTTTTTTACACGGAAGGAAAAATGGGGTTCTGTTCCATTCGTAAAAACGGAACAGAACTGAAAGGAGGAAAATCGGGTGTCAGCGGATGGTATTCCGCTGACACCCGCAGTGCCATTAACTTACATTATGTCCGCAAATCATCCGCAAACGGATGGGATGATTTGCGGACACACGGAGCGGCCGTGTGAAAGGAGCCTAATATATCTCTATGTAAATATGGATGTCATCGGATGATCATCCTCTGACATCCGTTTTTTGTCAGTTCGGTTCAGTTTTTTTGAACGGAGGAGAACCCTATTTTTTCTTCCTTTCAAAAAACGGAACTGAAGCAAAAACGGATGTCAGTGGTGTCATCCACAGACATCCGTATTTACATAGACATGCATTATGTCAGTTTTTCATCCGCAAACGGATGGGATGAAAAAATGGACATACGGACCGGATGACACAAGTGTCATCCGTGTCCGTTACAAAAAAAAAAAAAAAAAAAAAAGGACCTGATCGGGCAAAAAAAAAGGAACGCCCGTGTGAAAGAGCCCTAAGAGTAGGAGGCCTGGGGTCATGTGTAGGAGTCACACACAAGACCATCACTTAATTTGGGCAGCAAGTTTCTTTTCTTCAGGCTTTAGCTCATTTACACCCCTAGTACAAGACCAAAATATGTGCAAACCTGATCTTCTTACCTATATGGTGTTACATAGTTGGTGAGGTTGAAAAAAAGACATCAGTCCATCCAGTTCATCGCATAATGTGTGTGTGTGTGTAAGGGGGGGGGGTGGGTGTGTGCGTGCTTACTGTTAACCGTACATTGTACAGCTCTGTATGTTGTGGTCTTTAAGGTGCCCATCTAATAGCTTTTTGAAACGGTCGATGCTCCCTGCTGATAGAAGAGAATTCAACATCCTTACCACTCTGACAGTAAAGAACCCCTTACGTATTTAAGGTTAAACCGCTTTTCTTCTAGTTTTAGTGAGTGGCTCCGTGTCTTATTGTATTCCCTCTGAAAAGTTTATTCCCTATGCTATGGTCACCAGTACAGTATTTGTACATTGATATCATATCCCCCCTCAAGCGTCTCTTCTCCAGAGAGAATAAAGGCCGTACACACGTACCGATTGTTGGCCGTAAAGATTCGGCCGACGACCGATTGTAGGCTTGTTAGTATGATGCTTCCGACAGCGCACTTTCGGCCGAAAAGAATCTGATGTGCATGCTTTAAAATTTTTGTAGGCCAACACGAGTACGGCCGATTGTTCACCAGTCAGTACAGAATTCGGCCGACAGACAGCAGATTTGCAAGACTGGGCATGCTCAGAAAAGACAAAACACACGGAAAGTTAACCATCACATGACATCACTTCTGCAGTCGGCTGCTGTTGGCCGACAAAATTCATGTGCAGTCTTTTGCAATTTTCAACAGACACGACAGCCCTGGACAAAAGACGGCCGATCGTTCGGCCAACGATCGGTACGTGTGTACGGGGCTTAAGTTCAATGCTTGTAGTCTTTCCTAATAGCCGATGCCCTCCATTCCCCCAATTATCTTTGTTGCCCTTCTCTGGACTTTCTCCAGTTCCAGCACATCCATTCTGAGGACCGGTGCCCAGAACTGGACGCCATATTCAAGATGTGGCCGGACCAGAGACTTGTAAAGTGGGAGAAAAATCGCTTCATCTCTGGAGTGAATTCCCTTCCCCTCCACTTCCTGAAGGAAGGACACCATATTAACCCCACCCCCCCCCCCCCGAACGGCCTGCCTCCTTACCTCTTCCTTCCTCCTGTCCCAGCTGCGGAGTGCTGGATGGCTGGGCCACTGTGCTGCTCCTCCAGCCGTATGTCTCCTCCCACTTCCTGACCAGTAAGTCACTTTTCCTTTTGGCCAATCGGGAAAGGGGGTCTCACAACCCTCTTCCTGATTGGCCGGGAGGAGAATCAAAGTGACAATAGCAAATATTTATTCACTATTGCCATACAACTGGGTGGGCTCAGAGCGCAGTGCTCTGCGCCCCGAGCCCACCCTTTTTTTAAGCCTATTATTAGAGCCTCTGGCTCTAATCACCTGCTTGAAAAAAAAAATCCCCTATTGGAATCCATGCATCCGGCGCCCTGCTTGTAGTATAGAGGGCCAGATGCATGGATGGGGGGGCGGCGCCCCTGTGCCCCTAATGGACGGGCCGCCACTGCATGCCAGTATTCTGTTGGCTTTGCTTGCAGCGGCTTGAAATTGCATGCCACTGCCAAGCCTGTTGTCCCAGGTCCTTTTCCATCTTAGATTCACCCAGAGGTTCCCCCCCCCAAACGAGTAACTTGCTTTCATATTTCTGACACCCAAGTGCATTACCTTACATTTTTCAACATTAAACCTCATCTGCCATGTAGTTGCCCACCCCATTATTTTGTTCAGGTCTGCTTGTAAGGTTACCACATCCTGTATAGATGATATTTGCCTGCTTAGCTTTGTATCATCCGCAAAAACCGAGATTGTGCTGGATACCGCATCCTTTAGGTCATTTATGATTGGTCCCAGGACAGATCCTAGGTTAGACATACTATTCCAAAATGGTGGTCATTAATATAGAGCTAATCCCTTTACCCCCCACTCTGGCAGCTATAAAAGTCTCTACTTTTCTGAGAAGGCTTTCCCTCAAGATTTGTGCCAATTAAGCATACAGAACATTTGCGACATTGGAGGAGAAGAGCTGACTCACAAATCCATTACAATTCATCCCAAAAGAGTTTACTGGAGTTGAGGTCAAAATGCTGTTAAGGCTTCTTTCACACAGGGGTACTACAGTGTACACCCATGTGAGGGCCGTGTTTACCAGCTCGGGGATGCACAGGTGTGCCGTGCATCACCATGCAGGTAGACCTATTCATGTCAATTGGGGCCCAGCCGCTGCTCCCAATTTTACAGTTGTGTGGATGCGGCTGCACTGCCCTGAACAAACACGGTCTGCATTCGGGGACACACGCCCGAACCCACAAGGATATCAAATTGGGAGCAACAGTTATGTCCTCACAGTCAGTGCATGTCCTCACAAGGATGTACGCCCAAACGAGTTACAAAGGCAATGCTTTTTTTTAACCTTAATGCATTACCTGCATGAAAGAGGTAGTAAAGTTATTTTTTTAAGCTGTACTTACAGGTAAGCCTATAATAAGCCTTACTTGTAGGTACAGTGAATATCTCCTAAAGGAGATATTCACACTGCATGCAGCCAGTGACATTACCAGCGCTCTGATGGTCCGGCATGAGTGGGCGTGACGTCATCGCGGCCCCAGATAGGCTGCTGCTGGAGGGCTTCGTTCCAAAGAAAATATTTCATAATGTGCTAGTATGCGATGCATACAAACACATTATACAATTGCCTTGCAGGATTTTTTTTTTTTTATGCTGCGGTGCGCTACTGCTTTAAGGTAAAACATGTTCCAGTATTGGTATCACTCCCTCTACCTTCCTGTATAATTACCGGAGACTTCTCTCAATACAGCGCTGTGCCAATCTGCAGCGGCACTGGTCTCAGTTCCTCTCCTTACAGGCCACAGAGGCAGCAGTGGGAGCCACTGGTTCCTGCCGCTGTCAATCAAATCCTGTAAGGAGGGAGTGAGAGGCAGGGCTGTGTGTGTCTATGAACACACGCAGCCCGGCTCGGGAGTAAGGCTGCAGGTGTTCCACCATAGCAAACAGCTTGCTAAGGTGGCACACACAGAAGAGGAGGAGCCAAGAGCGTCAGTGAGGAACCTGAAGAGGAAGTTCATGGTGGCTTTGTGCAATTATAAGTGTAGGCAAGTAGAACATGTTTATTATTGTAGGGGAAAAAAATTAGCCTTTACAACCGCTTGTGTGAACGAAGCCTTTCTCCTCACTAACCTTTTCAAAACATGTATTTCTGAATCTGGCTTTCTGCACCTAAACTCAATCTGGAGGGTGTCCACTTATTTCTGGTTATGTAGTGTAATAGTACTTCCTCCAGTTTCTTCACAAAAGAAGGTTAACTTTACCATATACTTTTACATCTGACCAGATATATATATATATATATATTATACCCCGTATATAAATATTATGAACACATTTTAATGTGTAAGGCTCGGTTCACACTTATGCGATGCGGGAAGGCTGCAAATTCGCAGCCTGTTCCCGCATCGCAAATGCACCCTTGGCAGTTCACACTGCCATATGCGATACGCTGGGGGTGTCAATGTAATGTTAACGACACCCCCAGTTTGATCGCATATCGCAGTACGATCTGACAGTTCGCACAGGATCGGATCGCACAAGTGTGAACCACTGTGTGATCCGATCCTGATGCGGCTCAAAAAAGGGTCATTTGTGACTTTACTGCGGGTGCAGAGCGAATTTAGCCATACAAAGTGTATGGCTGAATTCGCACCGCACACCCGATCGCATGTAATGAAGGAGATGTGCGCTCCGATATTATATGCGATCGCCGCAGCCGCACATATGTGAACCGGCTCTTATAGTCATTGTTTGCTCACTATATATACATGCTGTGTTGCCTACTTTGTTGCACTGCAAGGCAATTGAGCTTTTCTGTTCATCTCTCTGAAAGCAGATCTGTCCATCTGCTCAAGCTGATTAAAAAAATGTTTGGTGGCTTTTCTTTTAATCCCAGTGGTAGCTTTGCAGAGATGCTGCGAGAAGCCACTGGAGGGAGAATGCACAGAACTGAAATAAAATACAATCATTAAATAAGTGAAAGCCACAGACCATAAAACCCAAATGTTATCCTTGCTGAAAGCAGAAAATAGCTTTCCAGTTGATCACAGGCGGTCCATGAGTAGCCACTTCCACACATTCCATCTGTGTTCTGACATGTCAATCTGATAGAAAGCAGGATGGGAAGAAACTTGCCTTTCTGGCTCTATCCAGCTCTATACCAGGCACTGAGGGTCACTATATGCTTTAGAAAAGGGTCAATAGGCTTTTCTTAATTCTAAATTACTGACTGAAATTGTTTAAAGCCAAACTCCAGGAAAACGGTTATATACACACAAATTAGATAAATATAAGTGCCGGTTCACATTCTTGCGGCTGCGGCGATCGCATGTAATATCGGAGCGCACTGCTCCTTCATTACATGCGATCGGCTGTGCGGTGCGAATTCAGCCATACACTTTGTATGGCTAAATTCGCACTGCACCCGCACAAAAGTCACACATGACCCTTTTTTCCAGCCGCATCAGGATCAGATCGCACAGTGGTTCACACTTGTGCGATCCGATCCTGTGCGAACTGTAAAGATCGCACTGCGATATGCGATCAAACTGGGGGTGTCGTTAACATTTCATTGACAGCCCCAGCGTATCGCATATGGCAGTGTGAACTGCCAGGGGTGCGTTTGCGATGCGGGAACAGGCTGCGAATTCGCAGCCTTCCCGCATCGCATAAGTGTGACCCGGCACTAAGTGTTTTTTTGTGTTTTATTTTTACCTGCCAAAGGATTTATATTGTTGTACAGCACAGCCCTGTCTCGCAGGACAGGTGGCCTGATTTTTGTCTGCTGCAAACTTCATTTTTTTAAATTTATTAATTTTTTTAAGTCAACAGCTACAAATACCGTAGCCGCTTATTTTTAAAAATCCTGTACTTACCTGTGCCCAGGTTCCAGTGCCGTCTACCTGCAGTCGGATTGTCTTACAAACAGATTCCCCCATCCACACAAGTGAGGTGGATAGAGGAATCCTCCCTACTTTGCCATTGTATTCTGACAATGGGACTTCTCCAATGTCAGAATACACTGATCAGCTGCTGCAGCCAAATGGCTGCAAGCTGCTGATAGACAAAGGTTTTCCAAAAGTCCCTTGTGATGGAAGAGGATCATTCGAACAATTTCAGTCAAGCAGGAACAGTCATAGATGGATCAAATTCGAGTCAGTCCCTGCTGAACCAGCCGAATTTCAATCCATCTATGGCCAGCTTTAGCCGGTGACTGGGCAATAAAGGAGAAGGAGCAGATTGATTGGCTTTTCTCTGTCACTACTCTCTTCTATCAAGAGGTTTGTTAGTACATGAAAACCAAGGAGACACTCAGTCAAAGCACTTCTATAAAGGAACTGCAAGAGGCTCATATCAAGTTGAATTCAGGTACTTCAGCAATACATTTAAAGCAATTGTTAAAGTACAAAAAAATAAAACCAACATGTCTATACTTACCTGCTTCTGTGCAACAGAACTGCACAGAGCGGCCGCAAACCTCCGCTTTTAGGGTTACCCCCCCCCCCCCGGTGCTCCTGGCCTCTCCTCTCTGTCCAGTGCCTCCATGGGAAGCCACTTCCCATGGGAGCACTCGTGCGTGCTCACTCCCGAGCCCCGCTGTCTGCGTCAATAGATGCCCTGCCGCCCACACCCTCATCGTTGGCTTTGATTGACAGCCCTGGGAGCCAATGGCTTTCGATGCCCCAGCAAAGCCAGTAAGACCCGGAAGTGAGGTGGGCCAAAACTATTCTATTTACAAATTACTAACAAGCCGCAAAAGAGTGTTAAAGGTTCGTTCACACAAGGTGTATTGAGCTGCATTGATCAACGAAGGCTCAACGCAATGGCACATAGAACACATTTGTGTCCTGTTCACACCTCGTGTGTCGGTGTGTGTTGTGTAAACAAATAAGCAAAGCTCATGCTCCCTGATGTCTACAGAGCTCTAGCACAGCTAGGGGCATGTTGGACCTTTGCAGAGAGACCCCTGCTTCCACACATAGAGCAAGGATCCTTTTCTGTAGCACGCAGGCAGGGGGCATCGTTTTCTACTCAGGCTGCAACTGCTTTCTAAAATAAACAAGCTATGATTTTGAGCAGCATTTGTTGTGATGCATTTGGAATAAATTTAGCAGACTTACAGTGAAAATTGGGTTTTAGTGTTGAACTTCAGGCAAACAGGTGAATGAAAAGTCAGAGTACACACACCGATCAGCTATACCATTAAGACCACCCACCTAATATTGAGTGGGTGGCTTTTGCGGCCAAAACGGTCCTGACCCACGAGGCATGGGCTACACCTCAGAAGATATGCTGTGATATCTGGTACCAAGCCGTCAGTAGCAGATCCTTAAAGTCCTGTAAGGTGCGAGGTGGGCCTTCAATGGAACGGACTTGACTTTCCAGCATATCCCAAAAATGCTCAATAGGATTGAGTTCTGGAGAATTTGGGGTCAACACCACAAAGACACCACCTTCCATTTCTCCATGGTTCAGTTCTGATACTCACATGCCCATTGTAGGTGCTTTTGGCTATGGACAAGTGCCAGCATGGACATCCTGAGTGGTGTGTGGCTACAAACCCCCATACACAACAAACTGTGAGGTACTGTGTGTTCTGACACCTTTCTACAGGACCAGCCTTTTCTCTTCATGTGCTCCTCAATCTATTGAACTACATAGACCAGCCTCTGCTCCTCATGTGTATCAATGAGCCTTGGCCACCCATGACCCTGTCCTTGGTTTTCCATCCATGGACCACTTTTGGTCAGTCCTAACCACTGCAGATCAGGAACATCCCACAAGAGCTGCAGTATTGGATTTGCTCTACCCAGTAAAATTTTGTCCTTGTCAAAGTTGCTCAAATCCTTACACTTGCCCATTTTTTTTTTCTACTTTCAACTCATCAATTTCAAAGGATGTCTAAAGGCAGAAGGTTTTATTTTTATCTTAATGCATTCTATGCATTAAGATAAAAAGCCTTCTGTGTGTAGCAGCCTCCACAGCAACCCCTCATACTTACCTGAACCCCATCTCTATCCAGCGATGTCCGTGAGTCCCTCAGCCATCCATGACTCTCCCTCCCCCGATTGGCTGGAACAGAGCAGCAAAGCCATTGGCTCCCGAAGCTGTCAAAGTCAGTTAGCCAATCAGGAGAGAGAGGAGGTGGGGCCAAACAGCAACTCTGTGTCTGAATGGACACACGGCGCTGCAGTTTGGCTCGGGTGCCCCCATAGCAAGCTGCGTGCTGTGGGGGCACTCCACAGGAGGGAGGGGCTAGGAGAAGCACATGAGGGAGGGGCTAGAAGCACAGAGGGAAACGTGGAGAGGAGGATCCAGGCTGCCCTGTGCAAAATCACTTCTCAGGGCAGGTAAGTATACAATGTTTGTTTAAACGAGACTTTACAAATCACTTTAAAGGACAACATGTTCACTTGCTGTCTAATATATCCTTCCGACTTTCAGATGCCATTGTAGTGATATAATCAATGTTATTCACTTTAACGGTCAGCGGTCATAATGTTATGGCTGTTCGGTGAATATGTGAACAATTTATCTGCCAAATGATTTTGAACTGTGTTCAGCAGATCATGTAGGTCACTTACCTCTGTCACACTGCATAGCTGTAATGCGGACACCATTACTGTACTGCTGACTGGACTGTAGCAGTGCTACAGGTCAAAATGTCAAAAGTAGCCGAAACAAATACATCTAATGGTAGTGTAAATCAAAGAAGGCCTTTTCAGACTTGTAATCAGCCAGACAAAAGGCTTTCAAAACACTGAGGCAGATCCACACCATGACTAACAGCTCACACTCTTCACTAAAAGACACAAAGTAATCTGATGAAAGCCGACTGCCAATTTGTTAAGGAAGGAACGGCCGGTTTCAAGAATCTTTTCTTGTCCCATAGAAGAGCAATTAAAAACAGCCAGTGGGGGGTCTTTGGGTCTGATCTGCCTGGAAATTGTTCTGTGCATATTTATTACAAAATTAAAGAAACCTGGAATACCCATATGACTTCCCCTAACTAGGCACTTAAAAAATGCATTTGCAAGCATTTATATTTACGGATCTGAACCCAGCTGTCTCGTTTTCAATGGAGACATTCACACAGGAGAGTACGCATGCATTGAGTTCAGATCCGTAACACAAAATCCAAAAAGTCTGCATCGGAGGACCTTAAAATACATGCATGCAAAATGCAGGTATAGGGGGGGGACAGGACAGCTTCATGCAAGTATTTACTGACCATTACACAGGAACTTTTGTGCTAAAAAAAAAAAAATATGCATAGTAAGATCAGTAAAATTTTTACGCTCATGTGAACGTAGCCTTACGATTTGAAAAATCAATATTCATCTCAGCTGTTAATGTTCCCTTAAACTGATTGTAAAGTCTTATGTATTTTTTTTTTTACATTAAATATGTTCTACTTTACTCCTCTGTGAAGTTGGTTTTGCACAGAGCAGCCCTGATCCTCTTCTCGGGTCCCTCGTTGCTGTTCCTGGCCCCTCCCATCAAGTGCCCCCACAGCACCCAGCTTGCTGTGGGGCACCCAAGCTGAGCTGCAGCTCTGTGTGCCCATTCAGACATGAAGCTGCCGTTTGGTCCCGACCCCTTTCTCCTGATTGGCTAACTGACTTTGATTGACAGCTGCGGGAGCCAATGGCACCGCTGCTGTGCTGCAGCCAATCAGGAGGGAGAGTCCTGGATGGCTGAGGGACTCGTGGACATCACTGGGGAGAGAAGGGGTTCAGGTGAGTATTAGGGGGTGCTGCTACACACAGAAGGCTTTTTATCTTAATGCATAGAATGCATTAAGATAAAAAGACTTCTGACTTCACAACTCCTTTAAAGGAGACGTAAAGGGAAAGCTAATTTGGATGTACCATCTCCTATGGATCCCAGGAGTGCAGTTCATTCTGTACTCCTGTGACCCGTTTTCAGCAGAGAGCGGCCTGAAGTCTGCTCTCCGCTGACGTTACAGATGTCGATACAGGCACCACATCTTCGCAACCACAGAGTCGGAATCGGCCAGGTGCCTGGACCGACACCCGGCGCAGCCTCTCAGCCAGTTGCTGAGAGCCTGAGCCGGCCGCTCCCCGCCCCTCCACAGCCCAGGGCTCCAATGAGTGAGGAGGGGGCAGAGCAGAGAGCAGCTAACTGACAGTCAGCAGCTCTTTGTTCGGGGAGCAGTCAGACCTGAGCGATCGGCAGTGTTCAATCGCTCAGTTCTCAGTGCAGGGGCGCCGGGGGACAGATGCAGCATTGGACCGATGCTGCATCAACCTAGGTAAGTATGAATGGGGGTGAAAAAAAAACAAACACCCCATACTTCTCTTTTAACTAAGAGATAGAAATTTACCTTTACAGAGTCCAGCAAACTCTTCGGGAAGAACCTCTTCAGACCCACATCCTTCCTAAAAGACAAAAGCCAGAAATCATCTATAAAAAGAAGAATACAATAGTATGGGATTGACTGTTGGAACCATATGGATATTTTAACTTGACGATATACCCATTAGGGATTGATCGATAATCGGAGGCGGATAATCATTTTTCTTTAAGTATCGGTATCGGCCATAGGCTTGCCGATATGACCGATATTTCTTCAAGTGGTTGTACCGGAGTGATGCCTGCAGCTAGAGGCATCACCCTGGTACTGTTGCTCAACGGTCGGTTTTCTTGCAATGACAACCGATGTGGCTGAGCAGCAGCTCAATTATCATTATAAGGAGCGGAAGGGGATGTCCCCCCTCCCGCCGCCTTCCCCAGCTCGCCCGAGTCTCCTGTCCTACCGGGAGACCCAAGCCACCAGCTGGCACGTCCGCCGGCTGGCTGAAGACCCAAACAAAGCCGCATTCGGCCCAGATCGGGTCTCTGATGTAAAAACCCAGAAGCGTCATGACATCACTTCCAGGTACTGGAGCCTTAAAGGCACCAGATTTATAAAAAAAAAAAAAAATGACTGCATTCAAAACAGCCAATCTCTGCGTTTTGAATGCTTTTTAGGTGCAGTTGAGGAGTCTGGGGTCTTTTAGAACCCAGATTCCTCCATAAAGAGTACCTGTCACTGCCTATTATTGTCACAAGTGATGTTTACAATCCTTGTGACAGCAATAAAAGTGATCGAAAAACAAAAAATGTTTAAAAGGACAGTGTAAAAGTAAAAACTAAATGTGCAGAATATCGGCACCTAATATCGGCTATTGGCCTGAAGGGCGGTCGGAAAATCGATATTGGTATCGGCCCTGAAAAAACGATATTGGTCGATCCTTAATACCCATACAGGTTATGATGGAAAGGGACTAAAGAAATCAAAACCCCCTCCAACAGAATTAGTGGGTAGCACAGTAACCTGTCTTACAACAGAAAATTCTTATCTCATTCCATCACATATTCCAAAAATAGGATGATTCCCTATACCAGGTACGTGGGTGGAGCCATGCAAAAAATGGATTTTTGTAAAATCTTACCGTAAAATCCTTTTCTCTTAGCTCATTGACAGACGTAGTCCTCGGTGATACAGCACCTTCGGGTTATGTTGCCTCCACAGGAGCAGGACTAGACAGGAAATTAAAATGCTCTGGCCACACCCTAGGGGCAGTCCCAGAGGGTATATCCTCTCTCTCTCTGCCTCAGCAAATCAGTTATGTCAAAAAGCAGTCTTTAGAGATTTTAACCCAACCCAACTCCAAAACAGAGGGGCGGGGACTACGTCTGTCAATGAGCTAAGAGAAAAGGATTTTACGGTAAGATTTTACAAAAATCCATTTTTCTCTATCGCTCATTGACAGACGTAGTCCTCGGTGATACAGCACCTTCAGGACGTCCCAGAGCAGTATCACAAATGAGGGGTGGGAAAATGGAAATCAAATCCCAATCTAGAAGGCCCAACCGGTGCCAACTAGAAGTTTACAATGCTCATCCTTAATGAGGAGACTCAACAAAAAAGACATTTTTCAAACAGAAAAAAACTCTTGAGGTAGACCACCGGTCTCCTCAAATTGCGGCCTGCAAAACCTTGCGGCCAAATGAGGCATCCGCCGATGCCGTCACATCAATTTTATAGAATTTTGTAAAGGTATGTACCGACGACCAGGTGGCCGCCTTACATACCTGGACCACTGACGCCTGATGGCAAAAGGCCCAGGAAGTACTGAGCGCTCGAGTGGAGTGCGCCCTAACAGGGAACGGAGGACTCTGACCCTTAATAGAATAAGCCTGTACCACCGTCTGTCTAATCCATTTGGCAATGGTCGCGGCAGATGCAGGCAAACCCTTTCTGGGGCCATCCGTGATCACAAAAAGTGAATCCGTCTTACGGAATGATTCCGTAGCTTTCAGGTATACTCTGATTGCCCGAACCACATCCAAGGAATGCAACGCATGTTCCCGATGATGCTTGGGCTGAGGACACAAGGAAGGTAGTACAATATCTTCATTCAGATGAAAATCTGAAACCACCTTGGGAAGAAAGGATGGCTTAGGATGAAGTACTACCTTATCCCTATGAATCACTAGGTATGGGGACTGGCATGATAATGCAGCCAGTTCTGACACCCTGCGAGCAGAAGTGATAGCCACCAAGAAGGCCACCTTCTGGGATAAAGTAAACAAGGGAATCTCCCTGATGTTTTCAAAGGGAGGTTTCTGTAGAACCGACAAAACTAAATTAAGATCCCAGGGCGGTAAGGGCGCGCGGACTGGTGGAGCCAGGTGCCGCACCCCCTGGATGAAATTCCGCACCAAGGACTTGGTAGCTAAAGGTTTCTGAAAGAAGATTGCTAATGCTGAAACTTGACCCTTGATGGTGCTCAAGGCTAGCTTCTGCTCAACCCCTTGTTGCAAAAAAGCCAATATTCGAGTCACCGAATAGGTACGTGGAGGAAATCCTAAAGATTCGCACCACGCAATATAAGTCTTCCATGTGTGATAATAGACCTTGCTGGAAGTCGCTTTCCTTGCTTTAATAAGGGTAGGAATGACTGAAGCTGACAACCCTCTGTCCTTCAGTACTTGGGTCTCAATGGCCAGGCCATTAAAACCAGCGACTGTAAAGCACGATGGTAAATTGGTCCTTGAGACCACAGACACTCCCTGAGACGAAGTTCCCATGGAACGTCTGCGACTAGCCTGTCCAAGTCGGCCAGGCCGGCTTGACGAGGCCAGCCTAGAATTTCTAGGACCACTGGTGCTGACTGGATCTGAACCAGGCGTCCCTAGAGCTATCTGGCCCCGACCATCCGAGAAAGTCTGGTCGTTTTCTGTTCCCACACATTTATCAGATACCTGATTGCTATCAGGAAGGGTGATCTTTTCTGGTTGAACCTCAGGGACCGAAGTCACCCGGCTAGAGGCTACTTGGCCTGTCTGGTCAACCAGATCCGATTCCTGTGGGGAATTGAGACTAATCTTAGGAAAAGGTAAAGGAAAAGATCTATTCAGGGAACGGTGACTACCGCTCCCTGTAGTACTTAAATGTTGGAAGGGAAGAATCGCACGGGTAGTAGTAGTTGATGCTCGATCTAATGTCCTGAATACCGGTGAAAACGTCCCCCCACCCTCAAACCGGGTGGGGGCGCACCTTCAGGCTGTGTACTCCTTTGCTTCGGGTTTGGCTGAGTTGGTCCTCTGTTTGTCCGACCAGCCTTTCTTGAACCCTCCTGGAGGAGTTTTGCCTTTCCCGCTTGTTCCAGCCGGGCGTGCGAACCCTTTATGGGCGGTAAAGAAAGGTCCTCGCTTGTTGCGAGGTCCCTTAGCTTTAGCAGCCTGTGGCAAAAAAGTGCTCTTGCCCCCAGTGGCATCCTTAATGATTTCATCTAGGGTGGCCCCAAATAGACGATTCCCCTGAAAGGGGAGATTCGTCAAGGTCTTTTTGGAACCTAGGTCAGCTGACCAGCATTTTAACCACAGCACACGTCTGAGGATCACCGCTGACATAGATGCATGCCCTAATAGGGGAGTAGTGTCCAAGGCTGCGTCACAGATAAACTGTAGCCCTTGTATAATCTGTTCCATCAAATCAGATGTTTCCTGGTGAATATCTTTTCCCCTAAGGTCTTGGCGTACCAATCTCGCCCATTCCGTAAGTGTCTGGGAAACTAGACCAATAACAATTACTGGTCTAAATGCTGACCCTATCAGAGAGAAGATGGTGCGGGACTCTGCTTCCATCTTTCGATCCACCGGATCCTTAAAGGACGAAGTGTCCTCCACTGGGATAACCGTGGCTTTATTCAGCCTGGAAATAGGTGGATCCACTACTGGTGGTACCGTCCATTTCTTAATGATGGATTCCTCAAACGGATAGCGTCTAGCAATACGCTTGGAAATAGTAAAGGTACGTTTAGAATGCTCCCATTCTCCTTTAATCTTATTACCAAAACACTTGGGTACAGGAAAAACCTTCACCGTTTTGATGGGCTTGTTAGTACCAAAAGGAATCTCTGTATCAGTTGCTTCTGCCGGTAAAACCTCAAGTTTTAAGGTTTCCTGCACTGCCACAACTAGTGCGTCCACCAATGCTTCTTCCTGAATTATAGCGGGAGAAGAAACGTCCTCCTCACTGTCTGAGGGAGCTTTACCTGAGGTAACAGCCCTTGCAGAGGGACCTGCAACTGCAGTGACCATCTCTGAATCTGAGTCAGAGGTGTCAGATAATATAGGGGTAGGCGGGGGTCGCTTCCTTGACCCTCGTCCCTGACAGGCCGCCTCCACCCGAGCCACCATAGACTCCAAAATTGCTGTAAATGCCTCTACACTCTGTGCACCGGCGGGTCCCGTGGCCCCCTCGAGGGAAACAGGTGGGGGAATTTGTGTGGCAGGGTCCATGATTATTCCAGTAACTTCCCGGATAATATAATTCAAAAATAAAAAACTTTTTTTTTTTTTTTTTCCACAGGCCCCCAGCGCCACAAAAGCCCCTTAGTGTTACCTGCTAGGGATCCCTATCGATCGAGAGAGAGAGAGATAGACCCCCAGGCTCACCACTTGATGCTCAGAGTTTAACTGCAACAGGTTACAGCGCTGTCTTCACAAACAGGAAGTCTTTTGGCTGGCTGCCCAGGAAGAAAGGAGGCGGCTCCGCCCCTCTGCACGCC
Organism: Pelophylax lessonae; assembly: GCF_965119305.1. NCBI lineage: Eukaryota > Metazoa > Chordata > Amphibia > Anura > Ranidae > Pelophylax > Pelophylax lessonae. The sequence continues at coordinate 541,509,039 of NC_138772.1, forward strand.
TTCCGGCGCCTCCCCTAGCTCCACGAGGTGTTTGGATCACCTCAAACATGGCCGCCCCCATGCTGGAGACACGAGGCTACGCCAAAATGGCGGCTCGTGCAATCCAGCAAAAAAAATGGCGGCGGCCTGTACCGAATAGCGGTGTGCTGCAGGGCACACAACACCTTCTCTGCATGGGGATTTTTGGCGTGGTTGGCGGTACCGGCCCTGGCGGACCTCATGGCCATTCGGAAGGCCTGCTATAGCTGGAGGTTTGACTAGGAAGGCAGTCTACATGTCCGTGGCTTCTGACTGGTAGGTACCTTATTCTTATCACAGTAAGATTCCCAGACTGCCACTGATTACAATCTTTTAAACATGTATACAATTAGATTGTTAGCTCCCAAACCAAGCCTCCTGGCTTTTTGCACATAAAATCACACTCAAAGTAGGGGGATCTGTGCCATGTTATAGGATAGAGGGGGACTCTATCTTACCATACAGAGAGGGGCCCGCGTTCACCACAAGACCCGTCAGGGGGAACATACTACTCACCATACCGGAACCAGGCGGGCACCAACTCCTGACAGTACCCCTCTCCACCGGGGCGGGAGGGCTGTCGACCAATACGGACGCCGTGACTCATGGTCTTTGGCGTTTCAGCGAGACGTTTAACTCGCGGGGTCAGTCCCTTAATGGGACTTTGTCGCGGCCGACCCAGCGCGGAGCTATGGCCTGCACGCGCTCGTAGGCTGAACTGGGGTGACCACCGGATCTCAACATCCAGCCCGTCGCCCAGTTCAGCTTTCTTGCTTGAAGATCTCACAGGAACACTGGAGAAAAAAGCTGTCTAAAAAATCTTTTTAAGAAAAAAATCTTGCCAGGACCGAAGATCCCAGCAAGGTATCTAGGTCCTTACTCCTAACTAGACAGAAAATAACTGATTTGCTGAGGCAGAGAGAGAGAGAGAGGATATACCCTCTGGGACTGCCCCTAGGGTGTGGCCAGAGCATTTTAATTTCCTGTCTAGTCCTGCTCCTGTGGAGGCAACATAACCCGAAGGTGCTGTATCACCGAGGACTACGTCTGTCAATGAGCGATAGAGAAAAGAAGTTACTCTCTGCAGGGCTCAGTGAGGAGGTGTGAGAGCTGATTGGAGGGAAGAGACACACCCCCCTCACACAGGAGCAGAGGTGAGGCTGTCAATCAGCTGAAGGGCCCTCCCCTGTCACCATTTTTCTCTTGCTGTTAGGAAAAGCTGTCTGATGGGACTGATGCTGATAGAGGAATGAAATTAGACTTCGTGTTCTTAATTGAGACAAATACACACTATAGAGGGATACGATTTGTTCATATAGGATATCTGCGGTGTACAACCAATTTAATTTCCTGTTCCAGTAACCACACATGAAGGGGAAATATTCTTCAGAATGAACCGGACCAAAAAGCTGACATTCTGTATGTTCTAACCCTTCCCTACCAAAAACAAGTTTTGTCTGAATTCCACTTTAAGAAATCTATCTATATTCATATATACATACATATATATCCAAATGTTTTTTTTTTGTTTTGTTTTTTGTTTTTGTTTTAACCTGTTCCCACCATCCATACATGGCAGCAGCTCAATGCATTTAGACATCCAGACATTGTAAAGGCGACTTGATGAAGTTCAAACCAAGCATGAGAATGGGGAAGAAAGGATATTTAAGTGACTTTGACTGTGGCATGGTTTTTGGAGCCCGGCGAGCTGGTCTTAATATTTCAAAAACGACTGATTTACTGGGATTGACGCACAACCATCTCTCGGGTTTACAGAAAATAGTCCGAAAATTTGAAAATATCCAGTGAGTGGCAGTTGTGTGGAGGAAAATGCCTTGTTGTCAGAGGGGAAGGGCAGACTGTTTCCAGAGAATAGAAAGGTAACAGTAACTTAAATAACCACTTGTTACAACCAAGGTATTCAGAATACCATCTCTGAAGGAACAAATCATTGAACCTTGAAGCAGATGGGCTACAGCAGCAGAAGACGACACCGAGTGCCACCCCTTATCAGCTAAGAACAGGAAACTGAGGCTACTATTCACATAGGCTCACCAAAATTGGACAACAGTAGATTGAAAAGATGATGCCTGGTCTGAGGAGTCTATCTCAGCTGCAACATTCAGATGGTAGGGTCAGAATTTGGCATAAACTTGAAAGCATGGATCCATCCTTTCTTGAATCAATGGTTCAGGCTGGTGGTGGTGTAATGGTGTGGGGGATACTTTCTTGGCACACTTTGGGCCCCTTAGTACCAATTGAGCATAGTTTAAATGCCAAGGCCTATCTGAGCATTATTGCTGACCATGTCCATCCCTTTATGACTACAATGTACCCATCTTCTGATGGCTCCTTCCAGCAGGATAATGCACCATGTCACAAAGCTCCAATCATCTCACCACTGGTTTCTTCAACATGACAATAAGGTCACTGTACTCTAATGGCCTCCACACTCACCAGATCTCAATCTAATAGAGCCCCTTTGGGATGTGGTGGAAGGTGGGAGGTTCGCGTCTTAGATGAGCAGCCAACAAATCTGCAGCAACTGCGTGAAGCCATCATGTCACTATGGACCAAAATCTCTGAGGAATGTTTTCAACACCTTGTTAAATCTTTGTCACAAAGAATAAGCAGTACTGAAGGCAAAAGGGGGTCCAACCGGGTACTAGCAAGGTGTACCTAATAAAGTGGCCGGTGAGTGTATATGTGGATGCTGGGCAGGTGGGCTTCAAAGTCGAGCGGCCCAATATAAGCATCTATTGGGAATGGCTTTTTTGTAAGGAGAGGGTGCTCACAGTACATTGAGATGTCACAGGCACTGATGCATACTTGTGATCGGGGGCTTCCAATCATGTGACAGCTGTGGTACATGCCTGAAAAACTGGCCTTGCGTAGCTCTGAAACATTGCACTCTATCCTCTGATCGTCCTTCAATAAAGATTTCGAATGTTCTTTGATGATCTGTGGTGTGCTGGCGAATATCTGCATTTGATCTGTGATGTCTTCAGTTCCAGCTGGTTGTTTCTTCAGCACCTGTTACTCCCAAACCTTATCCATCACAGCAGCCACTTCCTGGCATTTATATCCTCCGAAAAGGCTGAGGGAGGTGGCGCCAAGGGGTTAAGGGGATTGTAAAGTCTCAAAGTTTTTCACCTTAATACATTATATGCATTAGGTGAAAAAAGATTGGATTTTTGACTTCCCGTAAAATCCATTTCTCTGATGTTCATTGACGGACACAGCTCCTTCTCTTTTGACCACGGTTATACTGCTCCCTACAGGAGTAGGACACTAGGCAGGAAAAAGCTTGACTACACTTATGGGGCAGTCCCAGGAGGTCCATCTGTGAGTACAAATAATGAGTGACTTCCTAAAAGACTCCATAGCTGCCATGTACACCCTGATTGCCTGAACCACATCCATGGAATGCAAGGCAATTTCCTTAGAATGTTTTGGCCTGGGACACAGGGAAGGCAACACAATGTCTTCAATCAAATGGAAATCAGAGACGACCTTTGGAAGGAACGATGGACAGAGACGAAGAACCACCTTTTTTCTGTTAACCACCAGGTAAGGTGAATGACAAGACAACGCTGCCAGCTCAGACACCCTGCGCGCACAACAGCCACCAAAAGGACACCTTCTGGGACAACGTAAGCAGGGGAACCTCCTGAAGACTTTCGAAAGGAGGTTTCTGAAGAACTGACAGCACCAAATTGAGATCCCATTGCGGCAATGGAGACCACACTGGAGGAGCCAAGTGTTCAACTCTTTGGATAAAAGTATGCACCAAGGTATGTGTGGCCAACGGACATTGAAAGAAAACTCACTAAGGCCGAAACCTGGCTCTTGATGGTACTCAAGGCCAGGCGCTGCTCAACCCCCGTTGGAGGAAAGCCAATATCCAAGCCACCGAAATGGAGCAAGGGTGAACCCCAAGAAACTCACAACACACAATGTACGTCTTCCAAGTACTATAGTAGATCTTCCTAGAGGTAGCCCTTCTAGTCTTTACCAACGTAGGAATCACCAATTCAGAAAAACCTCTATCCTTCAGCACCTGGCTTTCAACAGCCAAGTAGTCAAAGCCAGAGACTGTAAAGCAGGATGGAAGATTGGCCCTTGGCACAGCAGATCTTTCCTGAGAGGAAGTCTCCAAGAAGCATAGGCAACCAGCCATACCAGATCTGCGTACATAGACTGGCGAGGCCAATCTGGAGCCACTAGAATGACCAGAATCCCTTCTGCCTCAATCCTACAGAGGAGTCTTGGCAGAAGTTTAAGGGGGGGGGGCGTAAATCAGACGATACTGACTCCAAGGAGCAACTAAGGCGTCTGTGGCTTCGGCTAGAGGATCCCGAGACCGTGCCACAAACATCTGTATGTTCCTGTTGAGATGAGAGGACAACAGGTCCACCTCGGGAATATCCCACCGGAGACACAACTGATGAAACACCCCTTGATGAAGCAACCATCCCCCCTGGTCCAACGCCTGTCGACTGAGGTAATCCGCTTGCCAATTTTCCATCCCTGGAATTTGTACAGCAGAGAGGGCTGGAACTGATCATTCTGCCGATCTTAGAATACTGTCTCCTTCCCGAGACGCTAGGGCACTTCTTTTGTCCCCTTGGTGATTGACATAGGCCACAGCCGCGGCATTGTCTGATTGAATGCGTACCGGACACCCCTGAAGACTAATTGTCCAATGATCCAAAGACTGATCGCTCAGAGTTTCAGTACATTGATCGGCATTCTAGACTCTAGAAGAGTCCAGACCCCCTGGGCATAAACTGTGCCGAGGATGCCTCCCCACCCGGACAGGCTGGCATCTGTGGTGACAACCGTCCAGTACAGGGGGCACCCAATGAAGAGGAGGAGCCAGGAGTGCAACCAAAGTAACCCCAGACGAGGAGGATCGGGGCTGCTCTGTGCAAAACTCTTACACAGAGCAAGTAAGTATAACATGCTTGTTATTTTTATTTTTTAAAAATCTGAACCTTTACAACCCCTTTAAATATAATAGGAAAGGATCAGAATACTTTAGAAATGTTAAATGACCTGTCTTTTGCAGCCATACCATATCATAATATTGTGATATGGGGTACATCTATAGTCCATATTTGGGGTCTTCGTGAGAGTGACAAGTCCGTGAGTGACCTTGTGGTTTACCTAAAACACATTTACTGTACATACTCCTCCTCATGACAGGTTCTCTTTGAAGCTGAACACCAGGAGAAGCACATATTGTTTAAATACAAGAGACGTGTGTTCTTACTTGAAACTCGGTGTGCGTAGCGTATTTCTTCCATATCTGCGCAGTAATCCAGTGTGAGACTTCCTGTAATAAAGACCACTCACTGCTGCTCTCTCTCCTTGTGCAGGATTACTGGTCTTGTCTCCGCCCTGTCTCCGCCCTGTCCTGTATTGTCTTGCAGGTAGCCTGTAGTGGGTGGGGCTTTTGGGCCCCTCCCACAGCTCTTCTCTCTGCACAGGCTATGTACAGCACAGTGATGATGCCAATGCTACTTTTTTTAAAGTAACATCTGTGCTTGCAAAGGCATTTTCTGCACACAAAGTGGATTTCTAATGCTTTACGGCTGAGGAATAGATTTTAATTAACGTTTTTGGTCGCAGAGTTCAGCTTTAAGGAAGCCAGCTAATGCCATCAGTGAGAGAGAGATTCCAGTTATTTATCAGTGTCCTCCTGCTGCTCTGTCCTGGATGCCATTAGTAAGGGGCTGCAGGCGATAGCTTGGGCCGAGGGCAGCAGAGATGGATGGCTCCCTTCATGCGCTCTAACATGTACTGATGTGTCAAGGTATTTGGCCAGCAGCTCAGTACCTCTCTGCAGTTATTGGTCGTTGTTAAGTGACAATTTAAATGCAAAATTCCATTGACTGGGTCAGCAGGCAAATGACTGCATGCAATCACTCACAATCCAAACTTTTAGCATTGGGTATGGCAGAGATGGATTGTGGGTAATGAGCTATGTGTTTTACAACATTCAGAAATAGATTTTTGGAAGAGAAAAAGGCCTTGGCATTTCTCAATTTAAAAGCGTTCATTTAAAATTCCATTTGAATAATACATCTGACCAATGTACAAACAGACAAAACGTATCTGCTCCTCTGACTGTAAGGTAAACATGTATTATATCAATAGATCCATTTGAGAAGAGCCAGATTGATGAGCATATGCATAAACCAAGCAGCTTGGGAGCCTAATGTGTCCTCTAGAACAGTGTTCCCACACCCCCGGACCGTGGACCGGTACCGGTCCGTGGATCAAACGGTACCGGTCCGCCCAAAGAACATTACATTATTTCCAATTTTAGAAAAAAAAAACATTTTCAGAAAAGGGTGGACCCGGGGCGCAGAGCAGTGCTCCTTAAGCCCACCCATTTGTGTGACAATAGCGAATTAATATTCGTTATTGTCACACGGATCCTCCTCCTGGCCAATCAGGAAGCGGGTCCGAGACGCATTTCCTGATTGGCCGAAAGGTAAACCCATGCCATTGGCCAAGGAGGAGGAGGAGGGAAGACTCCAGGAGACGTGGGCAGACTGAGGAGAAGCTGCCGCTGCAAATCAGGAAAGTGCACTGGTCACTGTGCATTGATTGGGGGCATGCTGTGGCACTCTGCATTGATTGGGGGCACGCTGTGGCCACTGTGCATTGATTAGGGGCACGCTGTGGCCACTGTGCATTGATTGGAGGCACGCTGTGGCCACTGTGCATTGATTGGGGGCACGCTGTGGCCACTGTGCATTAATTGGGGGCACGCTGTGGTCACTGTGCATTGATTGGGGGCACGCTGTGGTCACTGTGCATTGATTGGGGGCACGCTGTGGTCACTGTGCATTGATTGGGGGCACGCTGTGGTCACTGTGCATTGATTGGGGGCACGCTGTGGTCACTGTGCATTGATTGGGGGCACGCTGTGGTCACTGTGCATTGATTGGGGGCACGCTGTGGTCACTGTGCATTGATTGGGGGCACGCTGTGGTCACTGTGCATTGATTGGGGGCACGCTGTGGTCACTGTGCATTGATTGGGGGCACGCTGTGGTCACTGTGCATTGATTGGGGGCACGCTGTGGCACTCTGCATTGATGGGGGCACGCTGGTCACTCTGCATTGACGTCCCGTCCCCCCCCCCCCCCAGCGGGCCACGGAAAAATTATCAAACGTTGACTGGTCCGCGGCGATAAAAAGGTTGGGGAGCACTGCTCTAGAAGCTTCTCATGAGCTATGCAGTACCAGTCTAAATACCTGCTGGACTGAACACCTGCTGTATTGAACACTACTATTTAAATGGAGAACTCCAGCTCTAACCCTATCATCCATAAACCCTTCTTACAGAAACACGTACATAAAAAAAAACAAAAGATAGAATTGAGTTTAAATTCAAAATGCATTGCTTCTTCAACCATTAGGTCACATGCACACGTGGACCATTAAAGTGTATGTAGCCACCTTTTTTTTTTAAGCTTTAGATGAAATGGAGAAGAGTTAGAGCCCAAGCTGGGTCTTCACTGTTATTTAAGGTTTTGTTAAAGAAATTTCCCCTCATTTGAGGCTGAAACTTATTCCCAGAAAGCACTCTAAAGAAAAAGAATTATATATTTGTATGCACATAGCTGTTTACTCCTCTTAAAGGATAAGTTCACCATTGGGAACATGTTCCATGTTTCACCCATTTTAAGTTCCCAATGCTGCTGCCCGATCCCCCTGTGACAGAAGTACAGGGAAAAGTTTCCTCTACTAACTGTCACTTTTTGAAATCAGGGTGGCCGTGTGGGGCTTCGCCCACACAGCTGCATTATTCATTCACACAGCTGTGTGTGTGTGTGTGTGTGTGTGTGTGTGTGTGTGTGTGTGTGTGTGTGTGTGTGTGTGTGTGTGTGTGTGTGTGTGTGTGTGTGTGTGTGTGTGTAAATGAACTGCAAGCCCTGACATCCTTTTCTCAATGAACTACCAGTGTTGTGGAGCACTGTAGTAGTTCCTGGATTCTTACTGTCAGTATCTGCTTGCCCGTACGAGATGTACAGCCGTGGCCAAAAGTTTTAAGAATGACACAAATATTCATTTTCACAAAGTCTGCTGCTTCAGGCTTCGATCACATGTGGGTGTAGCGGATCACGGGAAGAATCACCGCGATTCTGCCCGCAATCCGGAAATCATTGCAAATCGCGGGACGCCTGCGCGATGCCCGTGATTTGCAACGCTGTGCGATGTCGCCACGATTTCCACCTTCCAAATCGCGGTAACATCGCGCAAACAAAAGCGCGGGACATATGACGCACAAAAGAAGCTCTTGTACCTTTTTTGGGCGTCATGCGTCCCGCGATTCGGAAGGTGAAAATCGCGGCAACATCGCACAGCGTTTGGGGTGCCATTGCAAATCACGGGCATCGCACAGGTGCCCCGCGATTTGCAATGATTCCAAATCGCGGGCAGAATCGAGGTGATTCTGCCCGTGATCCGCTACGCCCACATGTGAAAGTAGCCTCAGTGTTTGAAGATCTTTTTGTCAGAAGTTACTATAGAATACTGAAGTATATTTACAAGCATTTCATAAATGTCAAAGGCTTTTATTGACAATTATATTAAGTTTATGCAACGCGCCAATATTTGCAGTGTTGACCCTTCTTTTTCAAGACCTCTGTAATTCGCCCTGGCAAGCTTCTGGGCCACATCCTGACTGATGGCGGACCATTCTTACATAATCAATTCTTGGAGTTTGTCAGAATTTGTGTTTTTTTTTTTTGTTGATCCACCTCTTTAGGATTGACCACAAGTTCTCAATGGGATTAAGGTCTGGGGAGTTTCCTGGCCATGGACCCAAAATGTTCATGTTTTGTTCCCCAAGCCACATTTCATTTTGGCAAGGTACTCCATCATACTGGGAAAAGCATTGTTCATCAAACTGTTCTTGGATGGTTGGGAGAAGTTGCTCTCGGAGGATGTTTTTGTACCATTCTTTATTCATGGTTGTGTTCTTAGGCAAAATTGTGAGTGAGCTGAGAAGCAACCCCACACATGGATGGTCTCAGAATGCTTTACTGTTGGCAGGACACAGGACACAGGTAGCGCTCACCTTTACTTCCCTGGACAAGGTTTTTTTCCGGATGCCCCAAAGAATGGGAAAGGGGATTCATCAGAGAAAATGACTACAGTCCAATCCTTGTACCTTTTGCAGAATATCAGCCTGTCCCTGATTTTCTTTTCTTGGAGAGAAGTGGCTTCTCTGCTGCCCTTCTTGACACCAGGCCATCCTCCAAGAGACTTCTCCTCACTGTGTGCAGATGCCCTCACACCTACCTGCTGCCATTCCTGAGCAACCTCTGCACTGGTGGTGCCCCAATCCCGCAGCTGAATTAACTGTAGGAGACGGTCTGGATGCGTACTGGACTTTCTTCGGTGCCCTGAAGCCTTCTTCACAAATGCAGTTGAAAGGTTTTTATGGGATTAAAGTGGTTGTTAACCCACTCTGAAAAATTCATATAATCCTCTTGGTTTCCAAATGATAGATGCTTCTGTCTCTGTGTTTTCTAAAAAAAAAAATGCCAGCTATACCTGATATTACAGCGCCGCTCACGTGACCGGCCAGCTCTCTCCTCTCCCCATCTGACAGATTCCCCCAGTGACGTCAGTTGGGAGGGGTGGAGGAGAGAGCCAGTCGGTCACGTGACGGCCGAGCGGTGCTCTGAAATCAGGTATAGCTGGGATATTTTTTCATAAAACACAGACAGGAGCACCTATCATTAGGAAACAAAGAGGATTATATAAGATATTAAAAGTTATTTCAGCAGCAGGAAGGGGGGCAAGCACTTGATACAGGAGCGGACAGGCAGATAGGGGAGGGGAGAGGACGACAGGAGAGCTGCAGATGACAGAGGCACGTAAACTGACTACGGTGTCAGGGCTTAGCAGCCATGATTAACCATGGTCAGCTTACAGAGCGGAGGGCAGAACCAGGCAGGATAATCCAGGTATTTCAGGTGATAGAAGGGTCCAAATTAAACAGCACAAGCACTGTGATGTATAAAGTGTTTTTTTTTTTTAGGGTAACAAACACTTTAAGTTCATTTTCATGGCAAAGAGGGGCTTTGCAATTAATTGAAATTCATCTAATCACTCTTCATAACATTCTGATTATATGCAAATTGCCATCATAGAAACTGAAGCAGCAGACTTTGTATAAATGAATACTTGTGTCAATTCTCAAAACTTTTGCCCACTGCTGTACCGGCACATAGAAACACTGACAGATCTGCAAGAGACATGCATGGCACCAACGATCTGCTTATCATTGGTGCAATGCTTTACAGACGCCAAAAACAATAATAATTTCACTTTTTTTAACCTGAAAAGAATGTCCATTTATTTTTTTAATTAACCCTCATGCTGCTAACATTAGTAAATAGATAGGAAAGTATATCATATGTACTTTTTGTAAACTTTTTTTTTTAAATTCCTTCAGTTACTTTCTGGTTTTATGCCTAGTCAAATGATGTCATACATCCCAGGAGTCTTCAGGAGGGGATGGGAGGGAGAGGGGTTTTCACAGCACAATACACTCTCCTGTATGCATACTAGAGCTAAGGGCAGGAAGTAAATCCTAAATAATTTGCCCTTACGGAAGATGGCCACGGCCAGAAATGCTAGGGGGTGTTTAACCACTTCTGGACCGGTAGGTTTTACCCCGATAATGACCAGGCAATTTTTTGCGATTTGGCACTGCGTTACTTTAAGTGACAATTGCGCGGTCGTGCGACGCTGTACCCAAATAAAATTGATGTCCTTTTTTCCCCACAAATAGCGCTTTCTTTTGGTGGTATCACCTCTGCGATTTTTATTTTTTGTGCTCCCCTGTGGCCAATCTGCACGCGCGTGCCGCCACTAGCGGTCCCGCAAAGCGATGTACAGGTACGTCGTTTCGCGGGACAGAGCCGACTTGCTGCAGTAAAACTACGGTGGCTGGTCGGCAAGTGGTTAAAGTGATTTCTCACCAAAATAAAGCATGGAGACATGCATGGGACAGTTTGCTTTAAATATTAAAAAACAAATTAAATTGTGTTTTTGATTTGTGGTGCTCAGATGCAGTGAAGATGTGCTTTAACTTCACGGCATTGTCAACTAACCAAATACTACCTATTTGTAAGTGATGCAAATTAGCCAAATAAGGGGTGGGGCCTACCATTGCTGTCCTTCCAAACAATTCCACTTGCCTGGCTGGCATCAGTACTTCTGCAGATGTAAAAGTCAGACGTCCTTATCTGCATATTTGTTGCAGATGAGACACTCAAATTAATAAAGCTAGGGAGTCGAAAGCTGGCCATACATGGATTGACAGTGGGCAGGTTCAGAAGGGACCGGTCAAGATTTGATCGATGAATGGGCAGGTTGATTTACCAAAGTCGATCCATTATTGACTTGGGTAAAACCAGCCTGTGGGATTGTTTTAATTAAATTACGGCCAGCGGCTATAGCCACTAGCAGTAATCTGTGTTCTGCCAGCAGGGAAGGCTCCCCGACAGCAGAACACAATAGAGCTGAAAGAGGCAATCCCCGCCAACAGTGACTGTGTTGATAGGGAAATCAAGCAATTTTCTTTCCTTCCACCCTTGGTAGAAGGAAAGAAAATAGAATCATCTAAGTCCTGCTTAAACCTGGAAAACTCAGTGTCAGCAGGAGAAAACGAAAGCCTCCATGTTTTTCCCATGAGTGTTTTTATATGGTGCCAACAGTTTGCAAATTACAATATAAAGGGAGACAGTACAGTTACAATAAACAAGGGTTAGGAGTTATCCTTTAACAACCCAAATGAAAGCTCAACAATGACTGGCTGACTGGTGCATGGTGTTAGTACACACATCATATGCTCTAATAGGCAAGGAAAGAAGCTGCGGTGTGTCAATTATGGGAGCAATCAATGGTAATGCCTAAACATAATTATAATAGACCAGCAGTGACACTTACTCTAACACTTCATAGTTTGATTTCTTCTCCAAAGCATTCCCTCTCATCTCACCGTACGATCGCCTGCATATAGAAAATTAACATTGTTAAAGATAAACCAAAGCCCCAATAAAATAAATAAAAAAAAAACCCAGCACGCCATTTTAAATAGATAATCCATTGAAATATCAGACCAAATACACTTTTACATACTTTCCACCCTACAGGAGAGACTACAAAGCAGAATGAGAGCTCTTAACTTCATAGACTTTCAACAAAATTGGAAAAGCAGAGAAAAAGACCAGGGGTTCTTAATTGGAATATTGTGGGGGGGAATCTTGGATTGCAAGGAACTGATGTCAATGTACAGTGTGATATGTATATAAAATGCTGTGTAAAATACCTGTAATAATTAACCCAACACCAAGCTAGTGACATATTTTAAACTACTTGTAAAGCGCTGCGTAAACGGTCGTCGCTATATAAATCCTATATAATAACATACACTGAACACAATTATAAAACGGAACATTTTTGTTTTTGCCCCCATTTTTCATGAGCTGAACTCAAAGATCTAAGACTTTTTCTATGTACACAAAAGGCCTATTCTCTCAAATATTGTTCACAAATCTGTCTAAATCTGTGCTCGTGATCACTTCTTTTTCCGAGATAATCCATCACCCTCACAGGTGTGGCATATCAAGATGCTGATTAGTCAGCATTATTATTGCACAGGTGTGCCTTATGCCTCGCACATACGTTCAGATAATCGGACGAAAATAACCGCTTTCGACTTGATCGCACGATAATCTGATCGTTGGTACACAGCTTTCGACAGCTGATCACGACAGTTCGTCCAACAAAATCCAAAGGGACAAACACGAAAACTTCTGTCTTACGATAGCCTAGCAAACGACAATCATTTAATCAGTACAGTATGTGTCCACTAAAAATCGATCGACAAAGACCACGCATGATCAGAGACACTAAAATAGCACGTAAAAAGCCTGGCTGCCATTGTTTTTGTTTTGCACCATCTGATACGCAGCTACGCAACCAGGAAGCTTTTCCAGAATCGTACGAAAAAAATCCTACGTTTATACAAATTGTTGGATTCGATACTAGTATCATGCAACAAAATGCGAACGATAAGTCGTCCGATTATCTGAACGTGTGTACGAGGCATTAGGCTGCCCACAATAAAAGGCCACTCTAAAATGTGCAGTTTTATCACACAGTACAATGCCACACATTTTGAGGGAGCGTGCAATTGGCATGCTGACTGCAGGAATGTCCACCAGAGCTGTTGCCCGTGAATTGAATGTTCATTTCTCTACCATAAGCCGTCTCCAAAGGCGTTTCAGAGAATTTGGCAGTACATCCAACCGGCCTCACAAGCGCAGAACGCGTGTAACCAGACCAACCCAGGACCTCCACATCCAGCATCTTCACCTCCAAGATGGTCTGAGACCAGCCACTCGGACAGCTGCTGCAACAATCGGTTTGCATAACCAAAGAATTTCTGCACAAACTGTCAGAAAAAGTCTCAGGGAAGATCTGCATGCTTTTTGTCCTCATCAGGGTCTCGACCTGACTGCAGTTCGTAGTAACCAACTTGAGTGGGCAAATGCTCACATTCGATGGCATCTGGCAGTTGAGAGGTGTTCTCTTCACGGATGAATCCAGGTTTTCACTGTACAGGGCAGATGGCAGACAGCGTGTATGGCGTCCTGTGGGTGAGCGGTTTGCTGATGTCAACATTGTGGATGGAGTGGCCCATGGTGGCAGAGGGGTTATAGTATGGGCTGGCGTATGTTACGGACAACAAACACAGGTGCATTTTATTGAATGCACAGAGATTCCGTGACGAGATCCTGAGGCCATTGTTGTGCCATTTATTTACGATCATCACCTCATTTTGCAGCATGATAATGCACGGCCCCATTTTGCAAGTATCTGTACACAGTTCCTGGAAGCTGAAAACATCCCAGTTCTTGTATGGCCAGCATACTCACTGGAAATGTCACCCATTGAGTATGTTTGGGATGCTCTGGATCGGAGTATGTGACAGCATGTTCCAGGTCTTGCCAATATCCAGCAACTTTGCACAGCCATTGAAGAGGAGTGGAGCAACATATCACAGGCCACAATCAACAACTTGATCAACTCTATGAGAAGAAGATGTGTTGCACTGTGGGAGGCAAATGGTGGTCACACCAGATACTGACTGGTTTTGGGACCCCCCCGGACTCCCCCATTACGGTAAAACTGCACATTTTAGAGTGGTCTTTTATTGTGGCCAGCCTGAGGCACACCTGTGCAATAATCATGCTGTCTAATAAGCATCTTGATTTGCCACCTGTGAGGTGGATGGATTATCTCGGAAAAGGAGAAGTGCTCACTAACACAGATTTACACAGATTTGTAAATAATATTTGAGAGAAAAAGGCCTTTTCTTTGTTTTTTACTTGCTGCACTAGGATGCTCATATTCCCATTGCCTGTCCTGGTTAGGTATTGTTATGTAGCCTGTTGTACTGCATGTAAATTTTTCGCTATATTCGGTCTCTGTTATGCAGTGACTGCCTATGCTGCGAGTGCTTTTTTTTTTTTTTTTTTTCTCTCTACATTAATGTTTTGTAATTGCAGTAGGACAATTGAGACTGTTATGCTCATGTTGACGGTATTCCTTTCTGTACCTTTGATGTGGTTTCTATTTCTCATGAAAATTTCAATAAAAACCATTGAAAACTAAAAAAAAGTCTTCGATCTTTGAGTTCAGCTCATAAAAAATTGGGGCAAAAACCAAGGTGTTGTGTTTATAATTTTGTTCAGTACATACATTATATATACACACACACACACACACACACACACACACACACACACACACACACACACACACACACACACATATATATATATATATATATACATATACATATATACATATACACACACACACACACATACACAAACGTCCTTTTCTGGTTTTCCAGACCCAAAACTGTAAGCATCTGTAGATCCAGCCACCCATAGAGCATCATGAGTCCACTGTAAAAAAAAAAAAAAAACAGTGACTGGACACAAAGTGACATCTGTCCTGTTTCACTCCAATTCAGTCTGAATGGACTCATAGGTAGGCTCATGTAAACGGATGCACATCAGGTTTTCTTAAAAAGCAACCGAGTGTACAGGCTTCCTGCCAATCTGGATTAACTGATGAGTTCCCAACACAACTGAATTTTAGGACACCGCGAACCAAACCCACAGTGTATGTGGTGTGGAAGACAACATTAGAAACATACATATGCTGATCTATAAGTAAGACTGGTGCTTTACACTCCACAAATCACAGACTGCCACTACCTCTAGCAGAATATGTGCAATATGCAAGATTTAGGATATTACCGAATTTCCAGGCAGCCCAGCTTCAAAGCAATTTCCTGGTCCACTTGGTCTGACATCTCCGACATGTAGTCATTTTTCACCTGGAAGACAGAGGCAGAGAAGAGAGATTAGAATAAAAACTAGACAGTCAGTTTTTTTTTATGGGGGGGGAGTTAATGTTATTCAAATCTGGTACTGAATGCAGTTAATGGAAAACTTTTCTAACTTTTTCAGCCATATATAAGAATGTGCTGAGACCAGTTTGCGGTCATCACTGTGTACTAAAGTTTTAAAACACTGTCGCTGTGCAGGCTAATATGTAACAAAAAGTTTGTGGACACCAATCACATCTAATATATGATCAAAGTATGTGGACACCCCTCTGAATGTTTGAGGTGAGGTGTTTCAACTAATGGGTATTGTTAATGCTACACCATACAAAGACATTTTTAAACAATTGTGTGCTACCAGCCTTGTGACTACAGTTTGGTGAAGGTCCTCATCTGTTCTACCATGACTGTGCCCCGTGTACAAAGCCAGCTCCATAAAGACATGATGTGAGGAGTTTGGTGTGAAGCAGGGATTCCCAAACTACGTCCCTGCAGCTGTTGCAGAACTACACATCCCATGAGGCATTGTTAAACTCTGACATTCACAGACATGACTAGGCATGATGGGAATTGCAGTTCCTGAACAACTGGAGGGCCGTAGTTTGGGAATCCCTGGTGTAAAGGTACTTGAGTGCCCTGACCTCAACCCTACTGAACACCTTTGGAATCAATTGAAAATGGCAACTGTGAGCCAGGTCTTCTCCTCCATCATCAGTACCGGACCTCACAAATGTTCTTTTGGCTGAATGGACACCCATTCCCATATGCACCCTCCAAAATCTTGCAGAAAGCTTTCCTAGAAAAGTGTTGTGGTGACAAAAAAGAGGACAACTCCAAATTGTTGCCCATAGTTTTGGAACAGGATTGTTCAACAAGTTCACGTAGGTGTCAGATGGTGACAAACCTTTTATATATCCCGTAGCTTAAAAGGATATACGCACTTTAGGTCAGCAACCTTTACTTCCGGCATTACATATGGAAGATTGGATTCCTACTCTTTAGTATGCTCAGGCAGATTGAAAATACAATGACTACATAGCTAGTCAAGCAATAAATTGCACCCGAGTCATAGCTCAACTGCCTGAAGATTGGTTAGTGCTTTCCTAAATAGAAACAGTTGCACCAAGCAATGGTAAATGCCTACACCCTTATGGGGGGTGGGCGCACAAGGTGAGCAACAGACTCCTTTTATTCCACCATAAAACAAAAAAGCAACAGTCACCACAGAATGGTTTTTAATCTGTCCAGTCACTATTCCCCTAGATCAGTGGTCCTCAACCCTGGCCTACAGGGCCCACTAACAGGCCAGGTTTGCAAGATAACTGAAATACATCCCAGGTGATATCATTTGCTGCTCAGTGATTGCAGAACTCTAGTCTGCATCTCCCCAAGGTAATACTTAAAATCTGGCCTGTTAGTGGGCCCTGAGGACCGGAGTTGAGGACCAATGCCCTAGATAACCCTCAGTAGGGCATTAGATCATTTCTCAATTTGACTAAAAGTGACTCATCGTTGTCCATTTATAACTTATGGTGGACCTAGCATCATAAACACTTAAGCCAAGAGGGGACATCTCCACTGTCTCCCTGCCGGAGGGGTTATCCCATTTAAATTGGATCAGCATTCGAACGAGCTGTGGTTCTTATACAGCAGGCGTGTCCAATCTATGGCCCTCCAGCTGTTCAGGAACTACAATTCCCATCATGCCTAGTTTTGTCTGGAAATGTCAGAGATTTACAATGCATCATGGGATGTGTAGTTCCCGCAACAGCTGGAGGGCCGTCATTTGGACATCCCTGCTATACAGGAAGGATACATCTATACAGTGGTCAGTTCTTCCTAGGAACAATCCTGCTACCATTACTACCTTATAGATCCTATCTAAGAGGATGCTGGGTACCCTTTTGTCTACCATTTTAACACCAATAGGATCACCTGAAGAAGCTGCATAGCGAAACACGTAGCGATCCATTGGCACTTTTGCACATTAGAACCCTTCTGACCCGGGCATAGGAGGTCAGCCGTCTTGGTGGTCCACAGATATTAGACCCTGACATATGTCGGGCCATTTATGGGTACTTTTGGCTTAGGAGCATGCTGCTCAGCACTGTTGTGTTTACTCATTCATCAGATGGTTTTTATGTATTGAAAGTGTTTTTATTAGGTTATCACAATACATTTTGTACGTATTCATACATTTAAGGATTGTACATTTCTTTATGAGATTAACAGTGGGTGCCTTCAAAGTCCTATTACCCTTGGGGGGGGGGGTCTCTCTTTCCCCCTATTTTTTTACTTTTAAGCCAAGTGTCTATCTGCTAAGTAATGGGTATGTGTGACACAGAGGCACAGATTATATCTTACAGAGATCATAATCCCTTCATGCCTTTCCAGAAGAATGGCACCATCTTTCATCATCCATGGTCACCATATATTTCCTGGACTGAGATGTACCCTCAGATGACCCAATCAATTCTGGTGCATATGCAGTTCTTTGCTGTGTTCACAAACACTTGACACAGCTCAAACCCTGCTGCAGCCTCTCACCTTGTTATTATGTCTGATCACTGAGGAGAAGAGAATGAGGAAACATTCTCCTGCATGTAGGCAGGTGCCCTTTATGGTGGGTGGCTGTGAGCTAGGGAGTATGGGCTCCCCAGGCAGGGAAGGGCTAACTTTAGGTCTGGCGATTTCCCAGGTTTTTCGGTTCTGCCCTCCACCCTGGCCGGCATATAAATCAGGGGGAAGGCCAGGCACAGGGAGCAAGCGGGACAGCATGGGAAAGGGGTGAAGGTCCAGGCCAGACGAGAAAGTAAATTAGAGCAACTTTTGATCACCACCACCACCCCAAGGGAATCTACATACTAGGACTTTGCTATTTTGGACTTCTACCTGTAAAGCTATGCCCAGGCAGCTGAGAACTAGTTAATCAGGGACTGAAATGTTTGTGGTATGTACCGTTGCAGCCTTCAAGTAAAGATAGTTAACTGTTCTTGAGTCTCGTCTGAAGTTTTTCAAAGGGGTGCAAAAGGTATATGGGATATCAAAAGAACAGGGTGTGTAACGCACACATGGGGTACAAGAGGAAGGTCATCACAAAGGGTTAACTCTGCAGAAGAGACAGTAGCAGAATAGTGTCATGGGTAACCTTGAACTGGTGGACTGGAAAGTCAACAGCAGCCAGCCAGCATGGAGGGGTACCAGGTCCTCCAAAAGCGAAGGGGGTGGTGCCTCCCTCCATAGTCGTGGGTTTTCCAAATAGTAACTGGGACCAAACCCACGGTACAGAGACCCCATGTATCCAGCCGTAAGGTATGGCAAAGAGTTCTTTATGTGCATGCATGAGGTTTGCACTAGTGCACGGCGGGACCCCATTCTATCACTGGAGTGACCTGGCTGAGTTATGCTGGACTAGTGGAGAGGGTATGGGCTTAGCGGTGTCACTCCTAAATGCAACATTTATGGATCAAGGGTGTGTAGTAACACAGGAAAGTACATTTTACAGAGGAACTCTATATTACACCGCTGCACAGTGTACAGCTCATCCCTAAACTGGGGCACCGCCTTAACGACTGTCACATGAACGCGGCCCCAGGCATTGATGAGCATGTGCACAAGAGGAGAGGTACCCCGCGTGCAGGGCGAGGAGGCCCTGCCCACAAGCAGGACATCATCTCCGCCTAGGCAAAGCCACTGGATTGGAACTTAAAGACAGTTTAATGGTAAAGGTTATTTGAAAAGGTAAAAATGTTAGGTAAAAATTTGTCATGAAGATTCAAATCCATTATACAAAATATTACATTTCACCCTTTATTGTCACCAACAGGAGGCCATGGACGATGTGAGAGCTCAGCAGCCCAAAGAAACCGATCCCATTTCAGTTTTCATCAGTTCAGAGCATTTAGCACCATAAATAGTGACCGTGGAGTGGTTGGCGTGGCTGTTGCATCCACCCTGAAGCCATGGGCTGTGCGCAGCAATAAAGCGGGTTAAAGTGCAGGAGTTATATTATATCACAGACTCATCTTCTATAGAAAAAGCCTTGGCATCTGTTGTGTTACCAGCATACTGCAAGGCTGTGCGAATAAATGATGAGAGGGGGAGGGGTGCTGCCCTGACCCCAGACACTGGCTCAGCAGCTGCCACTGTTAACAGCCATATGCTGGCTGCATCAGAGCCCCTCTGCAGCTTCTACATCCCCGCAACGTGAGCAATAAGCCATATTGTACAATAACGGGCAGCAGGAGAAACGCTTGGGATGTTTGTAGAATTAATCGTCAGGAAATAAGCAATGTGGCTCATCATAGACTTGTGTTGTTGTGTAAAAATAGAATTCCGCACGGATGCTTGAAAAGTAAATAACAGTGTGTTTGTTGTGAGTGCATTTTACATATCTAACCTTTGAGCACTTTTTTGTTCACTTTTATACATCATAGAAGATTTAACCACTTGCCAACTGGGCACCCCCTTCCTGCCCAGGCAAATTCTCAGCTTTCAGCGCTGTAACACTATGAATGACAATTGCGTGGTCATGCAACACTGTACTCAAACGAAATCATTTTTTTCAAATAGAGCTTTCTTTTGGTGGTATTTAATCACTATTGGGGATTTTAATTTTTGCTTAACAAAAAAAGACCGAAAATTTTGAAACAAAAAAACTGTTTTTATTTTTAGTTTGTAATAAAATTTTGCAAACAGGTAATTTTTTTCCTTCATTGATGTGCGCGGATGAGACGGCACTTATAGGCTGCACTGATAGGCATTGATAAGTTGGCACTGGTGGGCACTGGTAGGTGGCACTCATGGCTACTGATGGGCACTGATAGGTGGTACTGTTGGGCAATGATAGGCACTGGTAGGTGACACTGAGAGGCAGCACTGATGATGCGGTATTGGTGGGCATTGATAGGTGGCATTGGTGGTCAGTGGTCAATGGTAGGTAGCACTGGTGGGCACAGTTGCTCTTCAGGACCAATGTCCCTCTGACAGCAGCCGGCAATCAGCTTTTATTTCTCCTCATGCTGACAGCAGGGAGGAGGGAAAAATACTACTTTCCTGGTGGTGAACTGACCCTTAAACTGGAGGAAGCAGAGCAAGTGGTATGAACCAGATGATTGATTCTACCTGGAGTCTGGCCCCAATTACTAGATTTTACTGCTCTTGTTGACCGCAATTTCAGGGAATAGAACCCCTGTCAGTTTTGAATACTGTCTGTGCTCCTGTTAGAGATTCACCCTCTCTATTTGTCCTGTTTACTATTATCATTGAAAGTAAAGGAAAATCTACCAATGGGGACACTAGTTCTGGTGACCTGGGGGTCCCCATGAAATACCCTTAATTTGCAGGGATCTCCTCTCACTTCCTGTTTGGCTATGAGACAGGAAAATCATGCAATGGGACACAGATAGCCCAAAAAATCTGATGGGTTAGAAACCTCCCTTACGATATCCAAAATGAAAAAATAAACTTTAGGCTGCTTTCACACTGATTCACTCCAAAAATACGATTTTACCATGTTTGCAATGCGGTTTTTAAAAGGACATGTGACTCCAAAAGGCATCGCGGGTGCATTTTGCCACGTTTTTACTGTGTTTCCCGTGGTTTTCAATGGGAAGGTGCTTTTTTGGTGCATTTTTTTAGCTCCTCAAACATGCTCCAAAAATGCTGCAAGCAGGATTTTATTTCACTGCAATGGAAGCGCACCGCGTCAGTGTGAACACATGCATTGATTTTAAAGGGAAGCATTTTTCTTGAGCTTATCAGGCGCTTTTGTTTAACACAAGGATTGCACAATTTTAACCCACCTTGGTGCAGTTTAAATCGCAACATTTGTTTTTTGGAAAAGAACGTTGCACTTTCACTTTTTTATATTGGAAGTTTTTTCCTCTTCTTTTTTCCTGTTCTGGTGGCAAAATGTGGTTTCTCCTTCTCTTCCAGCTACAGTGACAATGATCACTTGGACAAATCTTCCTCTGTGCTGCCCCTACCCAAAGATTGCAGCAGGGGTAATAATACTAATGGGCGGCCATCAAAAAAGCCTCACTATGCCCGCCCATTCCTCCCAGCTGAACCATTCTTAGAAGCTATACTACAGCTTAAGTGGATGTAATAGGATCTATGAATGGAGGTGGGCGGCCCTTACAATCCTCCTCCACTCAAAGATCCCGTTTCTTACACAGAAGCTGTATTACAGCAGAAAAGGGGCGCTGGCAGGAAAGGGCTGGCATAGTTGGGCTCTCGATGAGAGCTGTGACAGCCAATTATTAACCCCCCGCCGCACCAGAAGAATAAGGAGCCGGGGGTAGGGTTAGTTCTTACTAACAGCAGATAAATTAGCACAAGGGACAGATCCTACTGACTGCAAGTTGTGTCCCTTGTGCTGATTTTTCGGTTTTGTGATTTTTGACTGCACTTAGACTTTAATGATGACCCTTTGGCTGTGTGATTAAGAAGGAGGCAAGATACAGCAAACAGAATCACATACTTGAGCAGGTAGAACAGTTCGGATGTACATTCTTCCTGTGCATGCTTTAAAAATTCTATGTTTGAACCACTGCCTGTCTGGAGTCCAGAATATAGCAGTTTAATATCTCAGAAGACACCCGTCCTAAAGATGAAAAGCATGCTGCTTGTCATTTTATCAAAAGGGGGCAGCACGGAGCAGGCACACCGATTCCACAGATACCAATAATTAGAGACCATGATTCTTTTTACATTGTTTCTCCCTCATTATTTTGCCTCTGTCGCTGTTGTCAGGGCAGATTGGCGCTATGGCGGAGCGCGCCCCGTCTCCCCTCCTGCCATACAAGCACTTCTCTTCCTGAATGAATTGTTTTTGCCTGGAGCACATCCAGATATCGTTCCCAGTGCACCATTGCTTCTATTACCCAAGATCCAATTGTGTGTTTATTTCTATTGATTTTTAACCTGTTTCTTATTCAGCTGTACAATACACAACCTGCATTTTACCGCTGGCTGCCTTCCTATGTGCACTAAACGGCGGAAAAAATGGAGGAATTCTTTTTTTTCTTTCCCCTTAGAAAAAAAAAGTAATTGCTTTGTTAAATACATTTTTTTAAAAAAATTTAAAAAAAGAATGTAATGTTTAATATTTAATAGCTTTTTTTTTTGGATAACAAGCTTGGCACATGTAATTAAATTCTATGCACATTCTGTGCCAACGGCTCCTCCATAATACATGAAAAGGACTGCAGGACACGAGGCAATCTACAGTCATTTTTTGTTTCCAATACTTTTTTTTTTTTTTAACTGGAGGATAATAAGAAAAATGTTTTGTAACAAAAGTATTTAGAAATAGGGAGATGTTAGAGAAACAGTAATTAATGTCTGCTTTACAGATGAAAGCACTGGCTTGCACTGAGACATGAAAAACACAGCGCGTGCTTACGTTGTATGCATAATCAGAGTGCCATAGGGGCTCATTCACACGGCTGCCAAGGATGCTGCATACAGAGGCACACAGCGGGATAAAAAAAACGATGGGCCCATGCAACGGTTTTAGGCAGAGCTGTATCCAGGGCTGGGTTTTGGGTTGTATAGATGGCCAGTCACTTTAATGGGTATATGTGTATCACCTGAGGCCAGTCACTTTAATGGGTATATGTAAGGGTTTACAACCACTTTATGTAGTACGCCAGTCTGATTGAGCTCTAAGGCCTCACTCACACAAGCATACTATAGCGTATGCAAGGGCTGCGTTTGCCTGCAGGGGGATGCACAGGTGTTTTTTTTGCTTCCCTGTGCATTCACGTCAAGTGGGACCCAGCAGCTGCACGGTCATAGCCGTTGCTTCCAATTAAACATCAGTTCTAGTGCATGGCCCTGAACGCAGACAGTGTACATTTGGGGCCATGCACCCATACAACTGTCAAATCAGAAGCCTCTGGTGTATCCGTGCAGCCACTGCATCCCAATTAACATGATCTCCAGGTTTTCCACCAGAGCAGTAGGAGACTGCGCTCGCAGAATTAAGTCGTCCAAGTAGCCCAGTACCACGATCCCCCACTGACGTAACAATGCTAGCACCGGGGGCCAACACTTTTGTGAAGACCCGAGGAGCAGAGGCGAGACCAAAGAGTAACGTCACATACTGATAATGCTCTTCGGTAAAGCGGAGGAAGCGCTGATGACTGACACATATGGGAATATGAAGGTAAGCGTTCCTTGATGGCGATAGAGGCAAGAAAATCCCCCTGATGCAGGGATGCCACCACCGTGCGAATGGGCTCTAATCTGAACTTCTGCACCCTCGCAAAGCAGTTTAACGCCTTGAGGTCCAGAATTGGACACACCTAGCCTTCCTTCCTGGGAACTGTGAACAGGTTTGAGCAAAACCCCTAAAAACGTTTCAATGTTGGAACTGGGACAATCACCCCTTGAAGTAACAGGTCTTGCACCGGCCCAAAAAGACCCTCCAAGTCAGTGTTTCTCAACTCCGGTCCTCAGGACCCACTAACAGGCCAGATTTTAGGTATTACCTTGGGGAGATGCAAACTGGAATACTGCAATCACTGAGCAGCAAATGATATCACCTGTGATGTATTTCAGTTTTCTTGCAAACCTGACCTGTTAGTGTGCCCTGAGGACCGGAGTTGAGAAACACTGCTCTAAGTTGGTCCGAGGACAGGCGCAAGTTGTATGGAAAGAACCTTTCCGGGGGGTAAGAACAAAACTCGATCTTTTGGCCGGACCATACGACTTTGTGGACTCATTTGTCTTGTACCAGGGAAGTCTACAGGTCCGCACACCAGCAAAGACATCTCCCCACCCCAAATACAGGTGAGGACGCACCTCCATGCTGAAGGAGCCTTGTCCGCAGGTCTGGAAAAGCCCGCTCTCGACTTGCCAGACCAAGTTCGCTTGTATCCACCAGAGGCGGCACTGAAAGGCTTCGATACCTTGTCAGTCACCCCTGACTTCTTATGAGCCCAGAAAGATGGCCCACGTCTACGATGAGGGTCCTTGCCCTTACTAGCCTGCATTAGAAAGATACGCTTCTCCCGTGAGACCCTTAATGATGTCATCCAAGGTAGCTGCAAACAGGCGATCTCCTTGAAAAGGAAGATCAGTCCAGGCTTTTTTTTTTTTTTTTTTTTTTTTACAAATCTGGTCCGCAGACCAGCATTTGAGCCAAAAAATTCACCAAAGGACCACTGCCGAAACAAGAGAGCCCAGCAACTAGGGGAGCCGCATCCAAAGAGGCATCGCAGATAAACTGCAGCCTCTGGACCAACTGGTTTGCCAGCTCAGCAAAGGAAGGGGGGAGCTGCTTCCCCTCCACGTCATGGCGTAAAAGATTAGCCCACTCGGTCAGAGTTTGTGACACCAGGGCAATGGTGAATACCGGCCTCGGAGTCAATCCAGCTACAGCATATATATTGCGGGCCACATCCTCTGCATTCCAGTCAGCCAGGTCCTGAAAGGCCGGAGACTCTTCACCCGGAATCATGGTTGCCTTGTTCAATCTGCAAACAAGAGGGTCCACCCCCAGTGGAGCAGTCCAAATTTAAGAAGGAACTCCTCATAGGGATACAGCATAGCAAATCGCTACCACAAGAGGACCATTTGGTTGTTCCCACTCTTTAGCGACAATTCTGTCAAAATCGGGGAGGAAACACCTTTGCCGCTCTGGATGGCTTGTTAGTGCTAAAGAGAATCGCGGCCTACGCCGCAGCGTCAGAGTCCTCCATCTTTAAGGTCTCCTGCACAGATACAATCAGTGCGTCCACCAGCGCCTTTTGTGCGCGGCTACAGGAGTGGAGGAATCATCCTCAAGGCACGTGGTCGCAGACCCAAGAGAGAGACTTACATCTGCGGTGGCCGAATCAGATTCAGGATCGGAGGAGACGGATAAGGGAAGGGAAGGCGGGGGTGCTTTTTGCTAGCCCGTCCCCCAAAAACCACCTCCACCCGGGACACAAAGGACTCCAGGACCGCCGTCAGTGCATCAATGGATGGTTGGGACCCGCAGGGCGCCGCAGCCTCTGAGAGGGGATCAGGTGGGGAAATGTGCTTCAAGGACTCCATGAGTCAATAGGGGGACCCCACAAAAAAAGGTGTAAAAACACTGCTAAGGGACACACTCACAGAGCCGGCAGCACGACACAGGGTCGTCATTAACAAAGCAAAGTCAATCCTCAGCAGAGAGGGAGAGGACCCCATCAGACTCGCCACCGAGCAGAAAAAGGCACCTACAGCCATCACGTGCAGCAATCAGGAAAATAAATGATCCTGGGGTCAGCACCAGGGGATGAGGAGGGGCTCCCACCGCCGAAATCGCCACCAGAGGGCTCCACTGTCATGGCCCCCACTATTTATAATGGCAAATCACCTCAAAATGGCCGCCGGACTACACCAACAAGGCCGCTGTGCATTAGGTACGCAGGCTACAACAAAATGGCAGGCCCACGCAGCACCACGGGGCTCCAAGGGGCCCAGTAAGGATTCCTAGGCCTCAAAACTGCACAGGCAGGAAGGGGGGCCCGGCCCCACTGCTGATCGCCTGGTTGCTGATGGCACACCCTGCACCAACCCCAAGAGGTGTACCAGACGACCCCACAGCCCCAGCATAAGTGAAGGAAGGGGGGCGCAAGATGGTCCTCAGGGACCACCAGACCAATGAGGGGGGGTGCCCAACGGGAAGGAGGGGAACCCGGGGGTCCAACGGTACGATGGAGGGGCCCCACGTCCACCCCAAAAACCCTCCAGTGGGAGAGGGGGGGACAGTTACCATATAAGGAACCAGGTGGGCACCACTCCAGACAGAACCTCCTCTCCATCGAAACGGGGGGCTTTCGGCCAGGAGTGCTGTGCCTCAGGCCGAGACCCAGTTGCATGCGACCTTGCGAGGTGTTTAACTCGCAGGTCAGCCCTCGTCCCGGAGGGCTATTTCGTGGCCGACCGAGCTTGGAGGTCTGAGCGCGCTCGCTGGCCAGACTGGGATGACCACTGGATCTAGATTTTCCAGCCCGTCGCCCAGTCTGGCAGTTGATTGTAGATCTCACAGGAAAAAAACAGGAGAATAAAATCTATCTAAATAAAATGTTCCCAGTAAGGAACTAGGTCCTTACTGCTGACTGGCAGAAAAAAAGAAAAAAACTGAGTACCTATAGCAGAGAGAGGGAGTATACAGGGCCGGATTAAGAGCATCATGGGCTTGGTGCTGAGGATTTAGAAGGGCCTTAAGGGCCGTGCCTTGGCATGCACCCAGAGGAGGAAGGGTGCAGACATGCATGCCTAATTCAACATGGGATGCTGTCTCTGAAGCACATAAACACATCCATGCATCGGCAACTGTCCCTCCTTGTCCGGCCTTCGTGCTGTGTGGGGAGGTTCTGAGGGAGCTGCCTGGGGAAGCGAGCATAGAAGCCAGACTTCTGTGTTTACAAGTGACAGAAGAGCGGTAACAGTGAATATGGCCAACCCGGGGCCTATATAAAAGGTAGGGGCCTGGAGCTGCAGCTCCAATAGCCCCTACGTTAATCTGGCCCTGGGAGTATACCCCCCTGGAATTGCCCATAGGTGTAGCCAGACTTTTTTTCTACCTTGTGTCCTTCTCCTGTAGTATAATACCCAATCCCAAGATAATCAGGAGCGGTGTCCATCAATGAACGAAAGAGAAAGGTATTTAGCAGCTATTTTTACTAAAACTATTGCATTTCCATGTGCTGTGTGCTGTGGGAGACCAGGTATAGAGAATGCAGGGTCCTAGCTTTAGTAACACTTTACTATTTCACTAAAATGTATGCCACTTTCCTTATACTACTAAGATGAGTCTGCAGACATTTTTTGCAGTTTGAATATAGTTGTATTTGAAATTCAGCTTCAAGCACCTGTATTCATCTGCGGTCATTGCATCGGTGTGTGGTCACTGCTGGAACTCCGTAACCTCTGCATCGGCTAGACCATTGTACACAGAAACCTCCAGACACAGGGGTCACCGAGAGCTGAGAAGTGTTTCTCCTTATGGATGTGACAGACCTGCTATCCATTATTGTGGGAATTATATGATGTGCGTGCAAATAACACAATTACTTGCACACATCAATATTAATGTATTCCATCTTCTTCTATCCAGGGGTCTTAATGCACTAGGAAAAAGCGTCTGGGGATTTTAAGTGTAAGGTTTCAGAGGCGGTTAATTGGTAATCCATTCAGCTGTATGCTCCCCACACTAGTAACCGGATATATCACTGAGCCAGCAGAAGGGTCACATGACCATACAAGCTATCATCAACCAACAGTAATTGAATCTCCCGTGTCCGCTGACCACAAGGAGGTACCTGAGGAAAATATTTATATAAAATATATATTTTATATTTATTAATATAAATATATTGCTAACATGAGATGTAGGATTTGGGATGTCATCTTCATCCTGGCTTTAACATAGAAAAAAGTAATCTACCTGGACATGCCTATATACTTCATTGGCTGCATTTCTGACACTTGCAAGGCACAAATTACAGCCCCTGTCCTTACAGGTTCCCTTTAAGGCTCGTACACACGATCAGAAAATCAGACAAAAAATACCGCTTTTGAAGAGATCATAAGATAATATAATCATTAGTACACAGCTTTTGTCCGAATTTATCCGAAGAAACAAATGCGAAAATTCTTCTGGTACAATACCAGATCATACGATTTGTGCTTAATCAGCAGTTTTTGTCCAAAAATACAATACATTAAAATACATCACTTTCAAATTTTTGACGTACGACAATTTTCGTACTCATTTTGGTGATATGGAGACTAACATGCAAAAAAAAAAAAAAAAAAAAAGCGGACGATTATTCCTCCGATAATCTAATTCAGTGTCTCTCAGCCTTTTTTTCAGTCAAGGCACCATTTAAAAATTATGGAAAGTCTTGAGGCACCCCAAAACTGTTCTAATAGTTTTATACACTGCTCAAAAAAGTTAAAGGAACACTTTTTATTTAGAGTATAGCATCAAGTCAATTAAGATCCTGGGATATTGATCTGGTCAGTTAAGTAGCAGAGGGGGTTGTTAATCAGTTTCAGCTGCTTTGGTGTTAATGAAATGAACAGGTGCAACAATGAAACAACCTCCAAAACAGGAATGGTTTTACAGCTGTAGGCCACTGACTTTTTTTCCCCTACTTATCTTTTCTGACTGTTTGTCACTAGTTTTGCATTTGACTAGGGTCAGTGTCACTACTGGTAGCATGAGGCCATACCTGGACCCTATAGAGGTTGCACAGGCAGTCCAACTCCTCCAGGATGGCACATCAATACGTGCCATTGTCAGGTTTGCTGTGTCTCCCAGCACAGTCTCAAGAGCATGGGAGGAGATTCCAGGAGACAGGCAGTTACTCTAGGAGAGCTGGACAGGGCAGTAGAAGGTCCTTAACCCATTAGGACCGGTATCTGCTCCTTTGTGCAAGGAGGAACAGGATGAGCACTGCCAGAGCCCTACAAAATGACCTCCAGCAGGCCACTGGTGTGAATGTCTCTAAACAATCAATCAGAAACAGACTTCATGAGGGTGGCCTGAGCGCCCAATGTCCTCTAGTGGGCCCTGTGCTCACTGCCCAGCACCATGGAGCTCAACTGGCATTTGTCATTGAGAACACCAGAATTGGCAGGTCTGCCACTGGCACCCTGTGCTTTTCACAGATGAGAGCAGGTTCACCCTGAACACTTGTGACAGACATGAAAGGGTCTGGAGAATCTGTGTAGAACGTAATGCTGCCTGTAACATCATTCAGCATGAGCGGTTTGGTGGTGGGTCAGTGATGGTCTGAGGAGGCACATCCATGGAGGGACACAGATCTCTACAGGCTAGACAATGGCACCCTGACTGACATTAGGCAACAGGATGAAATCCTTGGACCCATTGTCAGACCCTACACTGGTGCAGTGGGTCCTGGGTTCCTCCTGGTGCATGACAATGCTCAACCTCAAGCGGCGAGAGTATGCAGCCAGTTCCTGGAGGATGAAGGAATTGATACCATTGAATGGTTCCCACGCTCCCCTGACCAAATCCAATAGAACTCTGGGACATTTAGTTTTAGTCCATCCGATGTTGCCAGGTTGCACCTCAGTCTGTTCAGGAGCTCAGTGATGCCCTGGCCCAGATCTGGGAGGAAATACCCCAGGACACTGTCGTCTCTTTAGGAGCATACCCAGACGTTGTCCGGCATGCATACAAGCAAGTGGGGGCCATGCAAACTACCATTTTGAGTTGCTGCAATGAAATTTCGAAAAAAAATGGACTAGCCTTCTGCATGATTTTTTCACTTTGATTTTCAGGGTGTCTGTCGGTGATAAATTTAATTACCTTCAAACGATATGGCATCCTTTTATTCCGAACACATTACCCCGTCCATATCAGTATAGATATTCAGCATATTTTTCCCCACTGAGATCTGATGTGTTTTCAAAGCATTTCTTTAATTTTTGTTTGAGCGGTATATAATGCAGCAACATCCACACACGTAGGACACCCAACGTTAGAAGGGATTTATTCTTCCAAAGCAAATGTTTCTCTAATGCCTCAGTATTTCTCCATCACTCAGCTAATGTGACCCCAACGCTGATGGGGGGAGGGCATTGGAGGGTTAAACTATGCTATGCAGACCACTGACATCAAATGATGATGCCATTTGGTTGTCAGGACGTCGACATGAAAACCTGTGGCTTTGTGTAACTAAAAGACAGCTTTATCCACACACCAGCTGCTTGTGTAACATTTTTGGGCGATTTTCCTCAAGGCACCCTGGTTGAAAAAGGCTGATCTAATTGTGTGTACCAGGCTTTAATATTCAATAATTGTAGATGTATTTCTTTTTAGTGGAGCTGAGCTACTTTAGAAGTAAAGGGGCCCCCAGAAGACACATGGCCAATAGCCAAGCCTGAAGTGAAAAAACTTGTAGGCAAGGACACCAGCTCCCAGGTGGTGATCACTGACTATCACCAGTACAATAGAGGAGACATGTGTACAGGGGTCAGCAGCAGTACAATACCCAGCCAGGCACTCTTGTTAATGGATGGGCAATCCTATAGGCAGGTCCAGCAGCTGTAGAGTGGTAGTGTCTACCATCTGCTACCAGTCTGCTGGACTCTGTATCCCCCCTATACAAATACAAGGTCACAGGCTGTTGCTCTCTGTAGTTAGCAGTTTGCCATGAACCCTTTTAGTAGCACATCCCCCAATGAAACTTAGTTACAGGGTCCTGACACCCATCTGGTGCCTCAGGCTATGCAGTTTTTGAAGGATGTCTGTCCATGCAGGAAAAAATAAAGAGATTTTCTTTATTGCCTATATCCCCAGCAGTCCATGTTCACCTTTCCTTGGCTCCTTGCTTTTCTGTTCAGGCAGGAACACTGCCCTCTCATCACGTTAGAGCACTGGTGTTTGGTGATTAGGCCAGCGTGGTCACAGGAGGGTGGAGATAAGAGTCCTGAGTGCTCTATAAGCACCAACTAGGGTGTCTCGCTCTACAGGGCTTCCTTTCATAATTTCTGGCAGCTTAACAGAGTGAGGGAGAAGGCAGAGAAATTGGAGGAAGAGCAGCCAGAGAAAAGGATAGTAAAACCGAAGTTTATAGTTTGGCTTCCATGGTTCCCACCCCACCTCTATCAACATGCTAATGCTTGATGAAAATTGTTTTCACAACACAAATATATCTCTATGCAATGTAGGCAGATCAAGGCTAGTGGGAGGGGCCACAAATATAATATTCACATGAGATGCAAAGCCTTCAAGATTGAAGGACTGAAATCCAATATATTAAAGACAAACAAGGAGCAGGAAGGCAGAGACGGGAAGGGTTAGATCAGGGGTCTCGAAAACTTTATGAACAAAGGGCCAGTTTACGGTCCTTTGGAATTTAGGGGGGGGGGGCTGGACTATGACCAGTGGGGGTGGAAAATGTCCTAGCATCCAGTGGTAGTAAAGAGTAAACAATGCTCTATTTTTGATGTCAGTGGAAGGAATAGGGGCACATTGTTGGTGTCAGTTGGGGGAACAGTGGCATATCATTGGGTGTCAGTTGGGGGGGGAATAGTGGCACATAGTTGGTGTCAGTTGGTGGGAATAGTGGCACATCAGTGTCAGTTGGGGGGGAATAGTGGCACATCGTCGGTGTCAGTTGGGGGGGAATAGTGGCACATCGTCTGTGTTAGTTGGGGGGAATAGTGGCACATCGTCTGTGTCAGTTGGGGGGGAATAGTGGCACATCGTCGGTGTCAGTTGGGGGGGAATAGTGGCACATCGGTGTTAGTTGGGGGGGAATAGTGGCACATTGTCGGTGTCAGTTGGGAGGAATAGTGGCACATCATTGGTGTCAGTAGGAAGGGAACAGTGCCCCATCCTTGGTGTCAGTAGGAAGGGAACAGTGCCCCATCCTTGGTGTCAGTAGAAAGGGAACAGTGCCCCATGATTGGTGTCGGTAGGAGGGGAACAGTGCCCCATTCTTGGTGTCAGTAGGAAGGGAACAGTACCCCATCCTTGGTGTCAGTAGGAAGGGAACAGTGCCCCATCCTTGGTGTCAGTAGGAAGGGAACAGTACCCCATCCTTGGTGTCAGTAGGAAGGGAACAGTGCCCCATTCTTGGTGTCAGTAGGAAGGGAACAGTACCCCACCCTTGGTGTCAGTAGGAAGGGAACAGTGCCCCATCCTTGGTGTCAGTAGGAAGCGAACAGTGCCCCATTATTGGGGTCATTATGAAGGGAATAGGGCCCCATCATTGGGGTCACTGTAAAGAATAGTGCACTATTGCTGGGGTCATTTGGAGGAATACCATCCCTTTGTAGGTGTCATTAGGAGTCAGTGTCAGAGGAAGGAACAGTGCCCAATCATTGGTGTCAGTAGGAAGGGAATAGTGCCCCATCATTGGGGTCAGTGGAAGGAATAGTGCATCATATTGGTGAGGGGAACACTGCCCTAACAGCAAGATTGGGGGGAAGCTTGGGAACGACTGCTATAGAGTATGACTTGAGTGACTGTTCAAACTTCTGAGGCTGCTAGAACCTCATCCAAGATGGCTGCACCAAGCAGCAGTCTCAAGGCCTTTGGATGTCTGCAGAAGAGAGGCTTTTACAGGTAAAGAACAATCCAAATAAGTTAAATGTACATAGAATCTCATGGGACAATTGTAGTTTAAATGGTTTGGCACAGGGTCTCTTTAATGTAAGAAATAGTTCATGCAACCAGCTAAGGCACCAAGGACAGGCAATCATAAATCTTCCGGTGTGACAGGATTAACGAGCTACCCCTGCAGACTAATGCAGAACAAGGCTAATACAACAGATTACCAATTATCCAGAATAAAGAGCTCATTTTTACAGATTGTCAGGAATCTTGTGAGAGCCAAGGACAAGCTGATAACCAGCAAGTACGTCAGATGGGATCTCTACAACCAACCAAGGCTGACACAGTAGCACAGGAAGAGGAAGAGCAGTACAGATGCAATGCAATACATCACAGGCAAAGAACCTCCCAATCTGGGATTGCTGGCAACGTTTTTTTCTGCTACACACAGACCCAACATAATCACTGTCCCATAAAGGTAAAGTTGCTCACATCAGGTGAAATCTGTTACATAAATTGCATTACAGGTATTTTTACACCTAAATTGTATCATGAAACTTAGCTTGGCTGATAGATTCAGGAATTATCCTAGATCTTTGGTTAGCCTAGATGTACAGATTTAGGTTACAATCCAAGTGTACAATGTAACTATGTGTGGCTACAATCTGATGGCGCACTCTCTTGAACTCACATTTCGTTCAAAGTGTATGTAAACCTTAGGCCCCTTTCATACTTGTGCGTCTTCAAAGTCGCGCGATTTTACCACGATTTTGACGCAACATTTTGCAGCAATTTTGATGCGAGTTTGACTAGGCTTATAATGTCTTTTACTCAAAACGCATCAAAATCATGCCAAAAGTAGTGCAGCGACTACTTTGAAGTCGGTGCGACTTCAAGCCGCACAGATATGAATGGGGCTCATTGGAAATCATGGAGAACGACTTGTCATGCGATTTTGCAGTCCCAAATTGCATGACAAGTCACACAAGTGTGAAAGGGGCCTTAATATGAACATTGAAAGCGTTCTGTTACATCTGGTGAATGCTCGTTTACCGTCAGACATTTTGTGGGCTGAACTTCCTGTCCTACCTCTGGACTACAGAACACCTCACCTCTTTGGGATGGTGATAATGAGAGGGGGTGTGCTCTATAGTCCTAACATACTTCCAGTCTTAGAGTGACAACAGTGCCTCTACAAATGCAGTAATGTAAGCATTGTCACTCTAAGAAAGGAGTTGCATTTTGGACAGGATCACCATGTAAAATTGAAAAAAAAAAAAAAGGACAATGAATGCAGCCACCACATCTAAGAACTGGTAAGCTTTGATAGATTACATTTATGTTCTTTGGTTAAGAAATGCTTTAACAAGCTATGTAGAAGAGGGGCTACCCACACAGTCCATCACATATCTGATAGATCAAAAGGAGATAGCACACTTAGCTTGCAACATGCTTGGCCATCTTTAGATTTACCAACATAATATGCATTGCAAAGGCTCATCTGATTGTATACAAACTGAGTGGATGGGCTTAGATAAGCAGTTACTACATACAGTATCTCACAAAAGTGAGTACACCCCTTTACATTTTTTTAAAGTATTTTATTCTATCTTTTCATGTGACAACACTAAAGAAATTACAGTTTGCTACAATGTAAAGTAGTGATTGTACAGCTTGTATAACAGTGTAAATTTGCTGTCCCCTCAAAATAACACATAGCCATTAATGTCTAAACCGCTGGAAAGAGTACACCCCTAAGTGAAAATATCCAAATTGGGCCCAATTAGCCATTTTTCCTCCTCAGTGTCATGTGACTCGTTAGTCTCAGGTGGGAATGGGGAGAAATTGTGTTAAATTTTGTGTTATCGCTCTCACTCTCTCATACTGGTCACTGGAAGTTCAACATGGCACCTCATGGCAAAGAACTCTGAGGATATGAAAAAAAATAATTTTTGCTCTACATAAAGATGGCCTAGGCTATAAGAAGATTGCCAAGACCCTGAAACTGAGCTGCAGCACAGTGGCCAAGACCATACATTGGTTTAACAGGACAGGCTCCACTCAGAACAGGCCTCGCCATGGTCAACCAAATAGGTTGACTGTACATGCTCAGCATCATGTTGTCTTTGGAAAATAAACGTATGAGTGCTGCCAGCATTGCTGCAGAGGTTGAAGGTGTGGAGGGTCAGCCTGACAGTGCTCAGACTATACGCCGCACACTGCATCAAATTGGTCTGCATGGCTGTCATCCCAGAAGGAAGCCTCTTCTAAAGATGATGCACAAGAAAGCCCGCAAACAGTTTGCTGAAGACAAGCAGACTAAGGACATGGATTACTGGAACCATCTCCTGTGGTCTGATGAGACCAAGATAAACTGATGTGGTTCAGATGGCAGCAACCAGGTGAGGAGTGCAAAGACAAGTGTGTCTTGCCTACAGTCAAGCATGGTGGTGGGAGTGTCATGGTCTGGGGCTGCATGAGTGCTGCTGGCACTGGGGAGCTATAGTTCATTGAGGGAACCATGAATTCCAACATGTACTGTGACATACTGAAGCAGAGCATGATCCCCTCCCATTGGAGACTGGGCCGCAGGGCAGTATTCCAACATGATAACGACCCCAAACATATCTCCAAGACGACCACTGCCTTGCTAAAGAAGCTGAGGGTAAAGGTGATGGACTGGCCAAGCATGTCTCCAGACCTAAACCCTATTGAGCATCTTCAAACGTAAGGCGGAGGAGCTCAAGGTCTCTAACATCCACCAGCTCCGTGATGTGCATGGAGGAGTGGAAGAGGACTCCAGTGGCAACCTGTGAAGCTCTGGTCAACTCCATGCCCAAGAGGGTTAAGGCTACATAAAATATTGACACTTTGGGCCCAATTTGAACATTTTCACTTAGGGGTGTACTCCCTTTAGTTGCCAGCGGTTTAGAGATTAATAGCTGTGTGTTGAGTTATTTTAAGGGGACAGCAAATTTACACTGTTATACAAGCTGTACACTCACTACTTTACATTGTAGCAAAGTGCCATTTCTTTAGTGTTGTCACATTAAAAGATATAATGAAATATTTACAAAAATGTGAGGGGTGTATTCACTTTTGTGAGATACTGTAGCTGTCCCGAACACTAAAACCAGATTGTAAAATATGAGGGCAGCTTTAAACTTTGCAGGTGCCAGAGATAAGGGTCCCTTTTAAAAGGAGAAGGTGGGTTAAAGTGGTTTTGGTAGAGCCACTTAGTTATGCACTCCCGTGATCCTTTTTCAGCCGACAGTGGGCTAAAGACCACTGTCGGCTAACGTCACTTAGGTTGTCCAGGCTCTGGATTGATCCCAACTTTGCTGTCAGCATCCACCCAGATGCCTGGCCGGCAGCTGGCTCAGCGAGCCTCTAGGAGACTGAGCCTGCCGCTCCCTCCACCACCATAGCCCGATGCTTTAGTGAGAGCTGGAGGTGCAGAGCAGAGAGTCGGTGACTGTCAGTGATCTTTGATCTCCCCATTCTTAGTCTAGAGGCAGCGGGGACAGATGTAACTGGGATTGGTGCTGCAGCCAATTGTTTTTAGTTTCCATTCCTGCACTTCTCTTTTAAACTCTATCTAAACAAAAACAATATTTAAAGTAGATGTGTTACCAGTTAATCTAAGGAGTTATTTACTGCATCTTGGTCCAGTGTAAATAACTAGGACACTTTTTTGTACATCTCTTGTGTGTCCACATAACACACATGTGCAATGGCAAATAGGGTGGGCATTTAACCCCACACACTGCACATTTTATGCATCCATGGGCAGCAGGGGTTTGCTGTGCAGAAAGAATGCTCACTGCGCCCCCCCCAGCACAGTTAACAAGTTGTGAAATACAGCTCATGGTCTCCAGTAATGATCAGGAGCCAGTGGCTCCAGCACAGGTTCCTGAAAATGGCTGTTTAGTAATGTTGGGTGCTGTAATGACCACAGGCTGGAAACCATAGACAATCAGAGTGAAGAAATGTCATCAGCACACCAAAGATTCCTCAAAAGGGTAAAAAGCTTTATTTTTGTGGTCACATGGTAAACATATGACAATGTTTAGGAGCAATGCAGGGCCCCCCTCACGCAAGT
This sequence comes from Pelophylax lessonae, assembly GCF_965119305.1. Classification (NCBI taxonomy): domain Eukaryota; kingdom Metazoa; phylum Chordata; class Amphibia; order Anura; family Ranidae; genus Pelophylax; species Pelophylax lessonae. The sequence continues at coordinate 541,545,695 of NC_138772.1, forward strand.
GACCCTGCGTGGCTCCGAAACGTTACCACATGTTTACCATGTGACCACGAAAATAAAGCTTTGGACGCTTTTGGGGAATCCTTGGTGTGCCGACGACATTTCCTCAGCCCATTACAGTGGTCACATGATCAGGCAAACCTTGCCATCATTTTAACAAATTAAAAGCTCTGCAAAGGGAACATGCTCTACTTTTTTGTAAATCCATCCCAATGTGTTGAAACTGCACATTATTGCAATAGAGCCCTAATAAGCCTATTTACTCTTTGGATATATATGGACCCAGGCTCCCACCTATATAGCCCAGTCAGGCGATTGGGCAATAAGGCAAATATTTTAAAATTCAGTGCTCCCTCTCCTTCAGCAGTCAGTCTTTCTTAACATCGCAGCCTGGCTCTACTTTAGGAGAGCTTGTTATCCACAGACTCCAGAATGATCCGCGGATATCACGCGTCTGCGTCAGCTCAGGGACTCTTAATATGACCTTGAACAAACTGAAAATCCCCAAAACATCATTCTGCGCGTGTATCAGTAGAGGATTTTGATCTGATTCATGACAAATGTTCCCATACATGTGCAATAGAATCTCTCTCCCACAGGTGGTTTAGTGAGCTTTGACGTCGTGTGTAAAGATGGCTGCCACATATCCAATTGACGATGCGGTTTTGGAGGGGATTGCAACCAGGTCTTGCTGAAATCACTCACAAAACAAATGGTCAAAAGGAATAACCACATCCTGAGGGTGGTCTCTGATATACTGGACTATAAACAGTCACTAGGACAGGAGAGAGTTTCATTTTTTGGAGCTGTGGAAGGAAAGCATGCAGCAAAAAAAAAAAAACCTCACTGTCCTGTTCCAGATATTGAGTGCAAGCTGTTGCCAGATTTAAAGCGGAGTTCCGGCCTCAAATACCTTTTTTAACTAAAAATACCCCTAAAATACTAATCCATCGCCCTTTACAGAACCGCTATTCTCATACTTACAAGGTGTACAGTATTGGATTTTAGTCAAAATCTTACTTTTAAAAATGCTGTCTGGGGGTGGCCATCTTAGATGTGGGCATCTGAAGCAGCAGTGTAATCTGCTGTGTCCTTCTTCCTGATTCCAGGGAGTGTTCTGGGAGTTCTTCCTGATTCCAGCCTCCTGGGAGTGATGACAAACCGCTCCCAGGATGCAATGCAAAGGCGGAAGTGATGTCGGTGGCCGTGGCCACAGAGGGGGGAGAAGGAGGAAGTACATTAAAAAATGCCCTGAAAATAAGGTCAGGGACACCTCAAAAAAATTGAAAATGCCCAATTGTTGATCAGCATAGCGAGCACTCCAGGAATGACTAAAGTTGCAAAATAGGCCGGAACTCCACTAAGTATTATTTGATATTTTGGGATATTGGGAGTGTATGTTTGAGTCTTGTTAATGTTTATGGTAACTTTTATGTGTAAGAAGCTTTATGTATTTTGATGTCCAGTAAAGTTTTGCTTTATGCTTTTTATCAAAAATGCTCTTTGTGTGTCTGTTCATTTTAAATATTCACTAGATATTTCAGTGGCTGTCCAGTATACCTTCATTATAAATGTTGTGGTTCCCACATCTGATACAGCGTGGTAACTGTGCTGTACCTCGCTGCCGACACAGACGAGCTTTGTTCTGAGCAAACGTGGCTATTAATATCCCTGAAAAGCAGGTTACACAGAATAGATTGTGTTTCGGGATAATGAAAAGCAGAGTCTGTATTCCCACTGCAAGGCCAGTAATACCAGGAATGACAAAGTTACTGTGAAATACCTTTCATAAACAATATAAAGAGGATAATGCATGTCAAGCATACTTCCACTTAAATCAGAGTCTCAGGAAAACAAAATAAAGAGTAGATGTGGATGTACAGAGTGGATGTACATACTGTATATATTTACAGTTATAACTGCTAAAGGACTCTTAATTCTGTTCAGCCAGTTTTGTAGTTGACACACTATATAGCCATCAAGGTGACATCACTGTTCACTAATGCAGCACCTTGAGTCAGTTGTGCTATGTATTATCCTTTTAATATAAAAAGGGAGCTACAATGGTCTTTCAATCTGTCTTTGACTGTTACTGTAAAACGATGAATCAATTTATCTGATTCTGATGTACTATGAATGGGCATCTAAGCGCTCCAGAGACCACTTCTGTATTTCCCGCTCTTACATCAGGGATCTTCACACTACGGCCCTCCAGCTGTTGCGGAACTACACATCCCATGAGGCATTGTAAAACTCTGAAATTCACAGACATGACTAGGCATGATGGGAATTGTAGTTCCTGAACAACTGGAGGGCCATAGTTTGAAGACCCCCCTGTCTTAGAGCCTGATGATTCTCCTCTGGTACAAGGCAAGCATCATCACTCTTAAGCCTGGTACACACAACTAGTTTTTTATATTTCGTTCAACCCAGCAGTCAGAGCCACTGTACTAACAATCTAATCTTAGTACAGAGATCTCCCCTGCTGTTCTATTGTGTTCGGACAGGGGGGATTGCAGGGGAAGGCATTTTTTTTGCTCAATTTGGGTCCTCCAGGCTGGAGGTGTAGGTTGGTGATCTGGAATAATTTCTTAGGGATATGGACCTTCCTCAAGTCCGTTTTTTATCAACAGTTATTCATTGACATCACAAAGGTTTTAGTCTCATGTCTTGCGGCATGGTTGTCAGACTTCCCGCAGCTCGACGAGGAGGACTAGGACGATATATGGAACTCAAATTTTTCTAGACTGGTGTTGTCAGCATGGGATCACTGGATACAATTCAAATTCCTCCACAGAATTTATCATACCCCAACTAAACTGGCAAAAACATTTTCAAACCCCCCCCTCCCCCCGAACTGTTGAAGATGTGCTGCCCCTGGGGCAGATTTTATGCACATTTTTTGGCACTGCACATCCATTCAACAGTTTTGGGCGGAGGTTATGGGTTGTGTTAAGTCGGTCACAACAATTATCATTAGACCCTCTATAGCAGTTCATTTGCTGGGACTGGTAGATCTGTTTGAACCCAAAAATGTGATCCGCAAGCTACTTACCTTGTTACTGTACTATGCCGTAAAATAAATATTTTGTCATGGAAGAAACCGGTGGCTCCTACCATTATGGCCTGGAAGGCGTTGATAAAGAATACCTTCAAGCTGTACAATGCCACATATGCCAGAAGAGGAGAGCCTTCTTAATTTGAAAAGGGGTGTGTGTGTGGGGGGGGGGGGGGGGTCGGCGTTGGATAAACAATAATTCTACAGCTTCAGATTGATAGTCTGAAGATTTCTATGGTGAACAAGATGCTGGGTTTCTGTGGGCCTTGGTGAGCATTTGGCTAGGGGTATTCCTGAGGGGATGCAATCTGACTTTGTAATGTGCCCTATATGTGCTCTTCATTTATTGCTATCAACCTTGTCACAGTTTTGGTTTGGGAGCTGCATTGTTCAAACTTGCTGTTGTATTGTAGTGCTTGAAGTTGAATGTTCAGGTTTGTAACTTTATTATGAAAAATTAAAAAAAAAAGGATTGTCAAAAAACTAGGAAGTAACTGAAGAAATGTAAAAATAAAATTAGTGAACACATAGTGCATATGATCAAAAATAAAGAACTCAGTCCATAAAACTGCAAAAAAAAGTCCATATGGATAATCAGTGTAAGGCTCCTCCATGTACACGGGACGTTGTTAAAAGTCCCTTTGAATGCTGGAATTTTTAGGACGTTTGAAACGTCCGTTCGGTCGCGTTTGTCGCCGCGTTTAGCGGGCGTTTGCGTTTAGAACCGTTCCTAGAGGTCAAAAAAAATTTTCCCCTTTAAAATGGAAAAACGCGAACGCTAAACGCGGGTCATCGTGTTCGGTCGCGCTCGGCCGCGTTTTTGCGTTTGAAACGCCGGGAAACACACGTTCGAACGCAAATAATTGCGTTCTAAAAAAATCCCTGAACGCAACTGCCTGCAAATGACTGTAAACGACAATGTGTACATGGACAGATAAGATAACATGGAGCTGCGTTCAGGGGCTTCTGAAAAAAACGCCCAACTGCTCCTAAACTGCCATTTCCAACGTCCCGTGTACATGGAGCCTTAGTGTAAACAAGGTCAATCCTCCACCAGTGGTCCTTCACCCAAAAACCTCCTGAGGAAGCGTTTTCACGCGAAACGGCCGTAGAGCAGTATCTCATGCCAGAGGTCTTAGCCACCAGTGCTATTGTGGGTTCTGGTGGCTTTTCATTTAAGTGATGTTCTGAAGATTGGACCTTTGTGTTTGGCTTTTTCTTGTTTTTAGTTGTCTTTTAATAAATACTACACTATGGAAAGCATTTTCTCTCTTGCATATCTATTGACATAACTTCCTGCTAGTTGGAGTACTTGAAGGAATTTTCTCCAGTGTCATCCTCTCTTCTGATTTGCTTTCTGGCTCAAGACCTGCTGTATAATATACAAAAACGCATTAGCTGTCCTAATAAGACAGCAACATGGTCTGGTGAGTGCGCATTTCTGTTTTTGGGTGAAGGACCACTGGTGGAGGATTGACCTTGTTTACACTGACACTGATTATCCATATGGACTTTTTTTGCAGTTTTATGGACTGAGTTCTTTATTTTTGATCATATGCACTATCTGTTCACTAATTTTATGTTTTAGCGCTGCAACCTATTTTTTCACATGTTTTTTATGTTTGTATATTCACATAGTTTGCAAGCTGCTGATTAAGTATTTTATTTTAAGGCGCTGACTTCACTTTTAGGTTTATAAAAATGTAAAAATAAAGTTTAAAATGGAGTACATTTGATGTACTTTCCTATCCATTTACTAATGCTAGCAGCATGAGGATGAAAAATAATTGATGGTAATTGGGAGGATGAAGTTCCACTTTATGACATGAATAAACTACTACTTTTATTGCTACTTGAGTAATGGTAGGTGTGACGAGACCCTTGCTCGCTCGCTTCCGCTCTCCCGACACTCCTCTGTTTCTAGTGAGTCAGCTTGCAGATCGCAACGTCTGATGGTTCGGTCAACCAAGGCTCCGGGATCCGAACTACAGCTATGTGCCGTTCGGAATCCATTAGAACAAACACCAAGCAGGCTTTATGTAAGTTCAAACAGGAAGACCCTTTATTGGAAGCACACAGCACACTTTTATATAGAAGTTGGAACATCCTGCCCCCAACAACCGCTTTCCCATTGGTCAATTGCACAGTACATGCCGTTCTCCTTCAGGTCCTCCTTAGCCATGCAAATGAGGACTTGAAAATGAGTCAGCAGGGATTGGTTAAGGATTGTTATGTGTAATGAGACAGAAGCCCCCAGGGGACAATCAATGTACACAATAGCCAGACACAGAACAATAGTTCCATAATGAGCCCCCTAATACACATTACTCTGAGTGTCAATACATCCCTTAGCAGACGACAGGTGGGTTCATTAGCACAGTGTTTCTCAACTCCGGTCCTCGGGGAACACTAACAGGCCCGATTTTAAGTATTACCTTGGGGAGATGCAGACTAGAATACTGCAATCACTGAGCAGCAATTGATATCACCTGTGATAAGTTTCAGTTTACTTGCAAACCTGGCCTGTTCGTGTGCCCTGAGGACTGGAGTTGAGAAACACTGCATTAGCACACCCGACAATAGGTGAATGGAAAGCCACCTCAGACAAAAGCAACATTGTTAGACAGTCAGTCTCCTCATTAAACTTCCATATTAGGAGTTGTACTTCCTGGTCAAAGACCTCATGGCAAATGGGAACAAATCTCAATATTTCTACATGGAGACCTTGCTGACAAATATGAAGCAATCCAAACCATCACCCATCTGTCCTTTAATTCCAGTGACGGTGAACACCGTCACAGTAGGAGACACAGGCTACCAGAGATGCAAGTATAATAGCTCTTCTATTGTAAACAAAGCAAAGGTAGGGAAAAAGGCCACCTGAGAGGAGAGTATTCAACCCTTTCATTGAAAACTAAGCAAAACCAGGTGGCAAAAGCCGCTGGACAAGTGCACATAATACCTCTTCTATTGTGAACAGAGTGAAGGTAAAAAAAAAACAAAAAAAAAAAAAAAAAAACAGGCTGCTTAAAAGGTGAGTAAACTACCTATTTTATTGCTACCAGGGCAAAGGTAGGCTACCGGACAGGTGAGTATAATACTTCTTCTACTGCAAACAGAGTGAAGGCAGGAAACAAAGGCCACAGGGCAGACGAGTAGAACACCTCCTTTATCACAGAGTGAAAGTAAGAAACATGGGCTGCTGAGAAGTTGAGTATACTACCTTATCTATTGCTAACTAAGCAAACTTAGGAGATGCAAGCCACCAGAGAGGTGAGTATACCTCTTCTGCTGCAAACACAGTGGAGGTGAGAAGCGCAGGCCATCCAAGAGGTGAGTATATGGCCTTTTTTATTGCGGAGATAAGAGACACACAGGCTGCCCGATAGGTGAGTATAATACCTCTACTACTGAAATCCTAGCAAAGGCAGGAAACACGGGGCTCCGGAGGAGAGTTAATACCTGTTCCGTTGCAGGGAATTTTCAGCTATTATCTTCTTTGCAGTTGACAGGGTCACTTCAAGGAGTCAAAGGATGTCATAACCTTCCTACAACCGCCCTCAACCTAACAAATGTTTCCTAGTTGCAAACACCATGCTCTAAAAACTCTCAGAGAGATGGGCACAAAAGAGTATCATGTGACAAAAGGATGTGTTCTATATAAAAGTAAAAAAAATCATTTAGGATGGGGCCCTCTAAGAATTAAAATAGCTCTACTAAATAAGCCATTAAAACTGTGCAGCCTTATCTTAAGGGTTTAGCTGTGTGTGCTGTTATTCGCATGTTTTCGCTTACTGTCAAAGCAGAAATGTGTACACAGTGTCTGGCTGTGGGGTCCACATGGAAGCTGTTCTGTCTCCTGGCTGAGCTCAGGGCTGATGGCAATCAGTCTGGAGGTGGGTGACATTGGGAGAATAAAAAGCTCAAACATTCACATGTAAAACAAGCAATATTCCAAATACGCATACTGGAATGTGATGCATTACAAAAGTAATGAATAACATGGTTTCCAACTATATAATTACATCTGTTGGAGAGAGAGAGAGAGAGTAGAAAGAAGAAAGAAAAAGGATGAAGGAAAAAGGGGCAATACAGTAAGAGGTGCACCCTATTTGGATTCTGTGCCAGAGTAACAAACACATCTTATAAAGAAGCTATGTCCAAACTATGGCCCTCCAGCTGTTCAGGAACTACAATTCCCATCATTCCTAGTTATGTCTGTGAATGTCAGAGATTTACAATGCCTCATGGCAATTGTAGTTCCTAAACAGTTGGAGGGCCATAGTTTGCACAGCTCTGTTATAAAGCATCCGATAGGTATTTGATCCAAGGCACCCAGATTGTATCGAACAAGGCCTGATTATCAAGTAGTATTGTCGAAAGGCACTCATTGACCATAATCCAAGACAACTTGGACTTCACCGAGTCAAATGGAATCAAGGGGGACTTCCATGACCTTGCAGTAGAGATTCTGGCTGCCACAAAAATAAATGCTAGGAGTCTCCTTGTGTGTCACGGCGCTCCCTCCACCAGATGACCAAGTAGTGGCAACTAAATGAGATTCACCTGGGTAAGGGGGTAGATAAAATTGTATATGCAAATCCAAAATTGCTTCACTTCACTAAATATGAAAGACTGTGCTGTCCATACCGCACCCTCGAAAGCACAAGGCTTAGCCGGGCACCACTCCAGGCATGTGAGCAGATCCCGATTTCATTATCGCGATCTTGCCTGAGCCTGGATTAGCCCTGTGGCATCAGCCGACAGCGAGCCACAGGAGTGCAGAACGAACAGCACTCCTGTAATCCCCAGGAGAAGTACAGCCAAATATGCTTTGGTTGCACTTCTTTAAATTACAGTTTTTGGGAGACAGGGCAACATAGCTTTACACTTCCGCTCTGTCAGGGAGAGAATAAAAGTAAATAAAAAAAGCAAGCATCCTTGCGAGGAAAGTCTGCCGCAATATAACAACTCAAGACCGGAATGTCAGATTATTTGGTTCTCCTTACAATATATCAAGTGAAATTTCCTAGTTTTAGACAGAAGTAGGTTTCCCAGACAGCATTAGCATTCAGTGACTGCATTAAAATTCCGCTTTACCCCCATGAAGAAATTTTATTTTGTTTATGACATATGCTGCCTTTTTATTTTTCACAAAGATTAAGTTACAAACCATTCACACATACAGCAATATACTTGCATGGAACATCAGATATTCATTGACACTCATTTAATGATCATATTCAAAGAAAATCACATTTGGGGTTGTACTTTGTGCAGTTCCTGAAATATAATACTTCATAATGGCTCTGGCGATAGCACAGCTGATCACATTAACCCTGAGACGAGGACATAGCCAGCTGGAATAATAATAACACAAAGTGGGAGGGAGGGAGGTATGTCAGAAGCTGAAAAACATTACTGTCCTGTAATTTTAAAGCCTGACCCTAAAATTATCCCTTAAAAATGGAACATGACAAATAAGATAATGGGTTTAAACACAACCCAGATCAGGTAGTTCCTCAGGGTGCAGGATGCCAAGCAGGAGGTGTCCTCCTTCACACAATGCAAAACCAACACATCAAGCAACGTGTGGTCATGTGACAAGAAAGCATGTCACATGGATCAAGCACAGGGGATGAGCCCTCTGTAGCTTGCATGCACAGTGCTGCCATCCAGTTTGGTGTGTTCTGCATTACGGAAACTTCACAGCATGACCGTACAGGCATAGGTACGAACCTTTGAATTTATATTATCTACATACCTAGCTTGAACAGACACAGTGCAGAAGCGTGCTGTGGCTGCAGCATTGGAAAAAAGGTTACATATTCCCAGGGCTTTTTTTCAGCGGGAACGTGGGTGAACGCAGTTCCGGCACCTCCAGTACTGAATGTATGTAATGGCAAGGGGTGCTGGAGGTGTGCTGAAGGGTCTGTTGATGCTGGTTGCTGGGGATCTAATGTCACTGGAGGGAATCTATTATTGCAGGGGGGTCTGTTGCTGGGGAGATCTGTTGTTGCTGGCAGGGGATCTATTGTTGCTAAGGGTGGGTCTTATGTTGCTGGGGGGTCAGTCGTCTCTGGGAGGGATCTACTGTTGAGGAAGAGGTCTATTGTTGCTGACTGCTGGAAGATCTGTTGTTGCTTCTGGGGGTGGTCTATTGTTGCTGAGGAAGGGGGTGGCATTTTCTTGTAGGTGGTCCATTGTTGCTGGGGGGGGGGGGGGGGATCTATTCTTCCAGAGGGTCTGCTGAGGCTGGCTGCGAGGAGATCTGTTGCTGCTACTAGGGAGGGGGTGTTTTGTTGTGAGTGGTCCATTGTTGCTGGCAGCAGGGGATCTATTCTACTGCTTTTCTTGTTATCATTAACAAGCTCAATACAAATTAGTCAGTACCACAAATGTTACTCTATTATCTAAAAGGGTGGTCTTGGGAGGTCAGTAATGGGTGGAACCAAGAAACGGTGCTCGGAGGTGGGTAGGGGTGGAGACAAGGTGTGACTTGAAAAGGAGGAGTTCCTGCACCTATTCTCTGAGAAAAAAGCCCTGAATATTCCACCCTAAAAACAAGTGGAACAATAAAGCAGTACATATCTTCAATGCATCACACACACTTCCCCATGTTTTGTCTCTAACAAGCTGCAAGTACAGAAAAATACCTTATACTATAATAATAGGACGTTTCACACCACTGTTTCGGTAGGCATAAAAACTACGTTATTGTTTCAGACATGTTAAGGATGTTCCACCCAGCACCCCTCTCTGACCTGTTTCACCACATAGTGGGACTCAACCATTTGCTCCAAGTATTGTGCTTCAAGCAAGATGTCCTGGGTCTCCAGCCTCCCACCTGTGGTACCAGCCCTAGGACTTCTCCAGCCTCTAGCCCGTGGTGCAAGCCTAGAGATCCCATTAACTGTTCCTTCTGTGTACCCAGACCTACCCTGAACTTCACTGTGAGGGATGAGGTCACGGAATCGAAAGCAAAAGTATCGGTCGTTCTCTAGTATCTAGGCTTACAGAGTCTTATGGAGACTGTGCTGTACTGGCACCTAGTATTCCTACTGAGTCGTACAGACAATGCTCTTATGAGCCCCTCCCAGCATAGCTTATACCCCAACTCAAGGAAACCAAAAAGCCCTTGCAGTGGCACCGTGCCAGCTTGTTTTGTCTAGGGCAGAGGAGAAACGGTTTTACTTATCTGATCCTCTGCTCCGCCTCGATCCGAAGGTGAACTTCCCTTGGCATCCTCACGTCCAGAGCAGGGCTACAGACCCTGCTTTGGTCTTGATGATGCCAGCTCCCTAGGCCACTACAGCGCAAGAGCCCAGAAGCTGCAGGGACTGGTCTAGCTGCAGGTAAATGAGCGATGGATCAGGTAAGTAAAGTTCTTGTTATTGCTCCCCTAGACCAGTGGTGGCAAACCTTGGCACCCCAGATGTTTTGGAACTACATTTCCCATGATGCTCAACTACACATTTTGATGCCCCGGAAGAAGTCCTGTTGTGACAAAACCAGTTGGGCGGAGTTAAATACCTTTGTCATCGCAATTACTGTACCAGGAAGTGATAGAGGCCACCATATCTAGTGGATTTGTTTATATGCTTGTTTAAAACATCAAAGTGCTATGTTTATCTTAAACAAAGCATACTCGTAAGAGCTTGTACACTATCGGAGCTCATTTCTTTATTGGGCTCACACCAATGGCTATGACAGTCTGAAGCGTTTGGAGTATTGTCAAGTCTGTGTGAAATCTTACATGGTCCCTTTCGTTTTTATGTTGGAACAACATCAGTGGAAACACACTAGCCTAGTTCATCTCCCGTGATAGGAGGTCCATACTCTCTGGTAAGAGGACATCCATATATGTGGTGTCAGTGAATTCACCTGGGGGAGGGATTTCACTTTGAAAAGGAGGACCCTTTCCCTACATCATCACTAGTTTTGGACTTTGTGTGTCATATGAATGTGATGTTTTGATGCACTGTATTGTTTGAATAGCGCAACACTTTTTATGATTATTGCTCAACTACACTGCAGAATGCATGAGCATCATGGAAAATGTAGTTCCAAAACATTTGGGGTGCCAAAGTTTGCCATCAATGCCCTAGACAAACAAGCAATTAGCCCTCGCAGTGTGGGCACAGCTCCATTGTAAGGGGTCATTTTTTATTTGCCCCGAGTTTGGCTTTAACCCTTTTAACATGGTTATGAATTGCATGCATGCCCTTTTGACATTGTGACCCTTTTTGGATTGTTAATCCTTCGCTGCACCTGTTTGAACTTTGCTATGCTAAAGCTACCCACTGTTTGATTGTTTGGCCGATCCCCCTACCTCAGGGGTGTCAAACTCCATTTCATTGCGGGCCACATCGGTATTATGGTTGCCATCAAAGGGCCGGTTATATCTGTAATATTAGATGTCCAGAGAACCACGCCTCCTTACATGAGATGTCAAAAGCCCCCCCCCACCATCAGAAGCCAAAAGTCACCCACCCTTCTTTACATCACAATGCACCTACTTGCCTTGTTCTGCTGCCTGGAAGAAGATGCAGATTGATCTGGAAAGAAGTGCAGGGTCTGGAGGAGACCCAGAGGAGGGCTGGAGTCAGCTTTCAGAGTTTGCCGAATGCTGAGACCAGGGGAGGCAGAGGCAAGGCTGTGTAAAGGCTGCACAGAGAGGTGCAGGATCTGTAGGAGGAGTTCTGCCCTCCTCTCTACTGCGGACTGCTGAGAAGGTGGGTGGGCAAAGACGAGCCCTTCTGCAGCTGCACAGAGGAGTGCAGGATCTGGCAAAGGAGTTCGGTCCTCTCTGCTGCCAACTACAGAGACATGGTGGGCGCAGAGACCAAGGGGGTGCTGTAGCTGCAGGAGAGGTGCGAGGGCCACATTAGGCCCGCGGGCCTTGTGTTTGACACCTGTGCCCTACCTGTTACATGAATAATACAGAAAAATACCTATTGGTTTGCCGGAAATCCAGTGAACTTCTAACTTCCTGTCATGAGCAGAAAAATCTGCACCCTGCAAATCCTGCTTGAGTTTTTGGTATAGTTCTAACAAAGACTTAATATTCAGAATACCGCATCAGTCCAGTCCCGACTGGTTCTCTGTAAGCTTATGTGCACATAATTGAAAACGCCAATGAAAGAGACTCCGAACAAATTCGGCATCACAGTTCGTGTAAATAAATTCTGCCCCGCAGCAAGGTAAAATGTATGCAATATCTGTCAGGTCTCATTCATATGATGTGCCCCCAGTCAGTGTCGCAAAGGCCGAATAGAAGCCCGGGAGACGTGCCCAGCAAAAATTGATCAGCATAAGCAATGAGAAGATGTAGAAGTGAAATTCACGTCCGAGAAACAAAAATAAGACAAGTCCCAACAACCCGCACTGCTAAAAATGCATTTAGAATTCAGGACAATTCCACAAATACATTTAGCAGAAGGGACAATCGCATTGTAAAATGAATTGCCAACCTTAAGGTAGAGCTACAGTTCAGCTAAAAACTCGCCAGTAAGGTTTATACGTATTCTGCCTGGAGCCAATGCTCTCCCGTGGTCACATCAAATAACGTATGACTAAAGACCAGACAGCCATAAAGACTCATGGCCATTCAGGAAGGCATCTCACTCACATTACTGGGAGGTGCGGATGCTGGCAGAAGCTGTGCATCAAATTTATTCAGGCTGGGTGATAATTTTGATGGAAATACTGACATTCAAGTCGTTTTATAGTAGAAACAATTTTATTGTCTGAAAGCGTTGCTGCCACTGAGTCAGTAAGGTTTATTGTGGCATATTGGATCTAAGAAAAAGTGGAGCAAAGTAAGACGTCTTCGATGTTGCTGCCAAATGCGTGGACTGTTCTGGAGTTGAACAATAATATATTTGTAGCACCCTCCTAGTCAGGTGCTAGATAGTAGATATAGTTTTAATGTTTCTGCTCAACAGGAAAGCAGCAGGAAAACTATAGCTGCTCTGTCTGCTTATCAGGGAGCAGGATTTCTGTTACATGTGTCCATGTGTGAGTCATCTAGGCTGAGGGAGTGTCCCCACTGTATCCAATAGGGGAGCCTGTTGGGCAGTGGAGGAAACCGAGCCAGTGACACACAGGCTTTTATGGCTGTCCCAGTGGGTTTGCACAACAGCGGTGCATCCTGGGATAGGTCATAAAAGCCAAGGGCACATGTGACAGGGCGTCTTTGGGCAGAAAGCCAGGTCCCAGGAAGAGGGTGATGGCTGTCTCTCCTGTCAGCAAGGAAGATGATGCTGAGCCAGGAGGTCCAGGATACTGACGAGTGGAGCTGAAGGCAGAGCCATACAGGGAAAAACAGTGTACAGTGTGTGAGTACCGGGAAGGTTGCCTGGGGTCTGCCCAGGAAGGGGACAACTCCAGTGGAGAGACAGTAGACAAGGGGCTAGCATGCACGGGAACGGAGAAAGGGGGTGCCAAGTCAGGATCCTGAAGAGAAATTCAGTCAGGAACATATCTTCTACTTCACTTCAGTGGCAAGGTGAAGCAGCAGCCTTGCCGCACACACTATAGTCAGTTGTCCTCAGAGATTGTGCATAGTTCAAGTTGGGAGTATTCCACTCATCCCTTCTCCCATCAAAGTTCTAAAATAAAACACAAAAACCAAATCCCCTGGACTGTTCATTGTCTGAGCCAAGTCTTAAAGTGATAAGTTTTACAGACTGTTGCTATGGGTAACCCAGGGGAATCCACACTCAGCAGCTCCCTAGGGGGCAGTGCTACATATTTATGCTGTATTAAAATAAATCTATCACTAAAATGTACTGTTGTATTGTGGAATATTATAAAAACTAAGTCAAAGGATGGCTTTGACAAGATACCCCCGAAACGCATTATCGCCTCATACCTTGACATAGTGTTTGGCCAAAGTTGCCGTACTAGGTGTATATATTAGCCTGTCATTCTGAGCGGGTCCCCATGCAGTTAGCATCCACCGCTGCTCTTTATACCCTTCCTGTGCGACGTGTTGAGCTTTCTACCTTTCACCCACGCTGCTCAAGAGATTCCGAAGGCTCAGTTTACACTGGTGCGATGCGGGAACCAGTGCAATTCCTGTGTGGAACTGGCATTAGACTGGCAGGCAGTTTACACTGCTATCTGCGAACCGCTGAGGGCGTCAATGTAAAGTTAATGATGCCCCCAAATCGGTTAGGAGAAAGCATTGCGAACTGTGGAATCGGATGGGAATCATATCGCATGGGTCTGAACACCCATGCGATACGATTCCAGTGCGGGCCAAAAAAAAAAAGTGACCTACATGATTTTAGTCCAAATACAATGCAAAATCAGCCATACAAAATGTATGGCTACATTGGCACCACACAGACAATCGCATGTGATGTGCACAGCAATGCGGTGGGAATCACATGCGATGTCTGGCATCGCACAAGTGTGAACCCAGTCTAAGTGTAAGTGTGCTATTTTATGGAGATCGGATGCCAGGCACCTATTCTTTTGTTTTTTGTGCCAGCCACGATCAGCCTGGATGATTGAAGGAAACTGGCGGAACCCATGACCCACATAACATGAACTCTTTCTCCAGATGAACTGTTATTTCTCTTTACCCTCCCTTGGGACTGTAAGATTCTGCTCTGCTTTTTTTTTTTTTTTTTGGGGGGGGTTCATCACTAGTCATCATAGGCTCAGGTTGAATTTGCCAGGTTTGTGGCAGGTTTTACTTAAAGTAAAGCTCCTAATCATCACCACTTACCAGGTTCGTTTCTTGGCTTCGATGGGATGTCATGTGATTGATTTCACTTTTCTATGAGACAGAGCTGGTACAGCAAGTCCCCTACTTACAAGCAATTTCAATTCCGGGAGCTCATTTGTGAGTTCAACCTGTTCGTAAGTCCAGCAAAGATCAGCGCTTGCAGACATAAGCTGCAATGATCAATGTGTTCTGGCGGGGGGAGCTCCCCTGCCAGAACAGAAAGGCACAGCATGGGAGCATGGGAGATCGCTGCACCAACGTCGCTTGTGTTGGTACAGCTGTTAGGTTTTTTTTTTTGTTTTTTTAATTCAGCCCGTTGGGTTGAACGAAAAAAATACTAAGTGTGTGTGCCCAGCTTTACAGGATTGGAAATGCGAACATATGTTTACATCTTTGAAAGTTTGCAAGTTAAATGTTTGTATGTAGGAGACTTACTGTACTTGATGACTGGCTGCTCATACCCCCAGCGCTGTCACACCGGGGTCGTGAGGGAGTGATCAAACCTATGTACAGACACTCCTCATTTGACGACTTAACTGTTTAAAGACCACTCAGACTTAAGACCAGCTTTTTGGGCACTGTACATCATTGTATTGTACAGTACAGGATTTTTGTTGTTTATATTTTTGTTTTCTGTACTTATCCAAATTAAAACAATGTTATTGAGTTGGAGTTTTGTGTTTAGACCTTTTTTTTCCAGAAAATAGTACAGTAGTTAGGAATGCTTAAAATATTGATTACTTGTGGCTCCTCGTTTAACAACCAATTCGTTTAACAACATGGTCGCTGGAACGGAACCTGGTCATTAAGTGAGGAGAGCCTGTATAACTGAAGCTTATAGCTTACACTATTGCACCCCTGTCCAAACGGAACAGTGGAGGGGAAGGTTGAAGGGGGGTGTTGGGAAGTACACCCAGCTGCAGAGACCATTTATAAAGCACAACTCTGGGCATATAGTGTCATGTGACATAGCTTTAGTTGAATAAAAATCGAATTTAGATGCCAGAAAGCAGTTACATGGGTGTGGGAGGGGGAAGGGTTAATATTTGCCTGGACATAGGCTTGTTGATTTACCCATCGCCAGCAAAACACGGTTTTACTTTAAATAACCTCTGCTCATATTGCTTCCCTTTAAAGTAGGAGTCACGACTGGTCCCACAATGAGTAAACACTACAAGATGGACTTAGTGCAGAATGTTTAGTCGGAAGAAGTGGATGCAGGAAAAAGTGCTTTACTTTTTTTTTCTTTGCAATACTTGCACATTACAATGGAATCTAATGCCTCGTTTCCACTGAGCGGTTCGGTACAGTTCAGAACGGTTGGAATCCAAACATGGGTGAGACCGCTCCAGGTGAGGTATGATTCAGGTGCAGGTCGGATCCGTCATCCGGTTGGATAATCAAATATAGAAGAAAGTGACCGCACTCCGAAAATTCAAATCAAAATAGGAGTAGTTTTATTCTTCATCACGTACATCAAAGATCAGACAAGTGAGACATGGGACAAAAGATGTTGACGCGTTTCACGACACAAGGGGTCGCTTACTCATAACCACAGGTTCGGAACGGTACACCTTGATCAGGCTTGCGTTTCCACCGCCAACAGTACCTCAACAGTGTAGTTCCACCCTGTTGGTACGGTACTATTGTGCTTGGTAACCCAACAAAAGGGTCCCAAAAAAGTGGTACAGTACGGTTCGGAATTGGGGTACCATTCACAACTTTTGACAATGGAAATGGCAAAAATTGCGTACCATACCTTACCGAACCGCTCGGTGGACACGAGGCAAAAGAAATGCATACAGAAAATAACATTAAATTGGAAACCTGACATCAAAAGGTGGAGTGCTTCTGGTTCAGTCACTCTCCCCCCAGTAGTTTTATTTTTTTTGGGGGGTGCATATGGAGAGGGAGTACTGATTTTAATTGGTACCAGCTCCCACTTACACAATCCTTGCCTTGGCAGGGTTAACATCCCTTGCCCCGCCTCCTCAGAGATTTCAAATGTCCCAGAAGGCTGCAGGACCATTCACAATGCAATGCACAGTGGTTTCTCTAGTAGTCACCTCCTATATCCAAAATAGCAGCCCCAGGGGACACGCAGCGATAAGACGACCCAGCTGCAGGTTCACATCGCTGGACTCCAGGCACTGGTAAGAAGAACCTGATTTTTAAACTTCAGCAGATACAGTATTTATGGCTGCAGATTTTTTTAAAAAGTTCCTCTTTAACTAGATTGCTAAATACAATAAAAGATTATGTGGGGATCATCTGCGATTTTGTAATATTTTCTGAAACGAAAGGAGTTAGTTTCACAATAACAAAAGTCTGGCAGCTTTCCTTTTTCTCTCTCTCATCCTTTTAGAATGGAAATGGTAAAGTGTCTACTGCACAGGAAAACAGATGAGGTAGTGCGTGAAAAGCAAGCAGAGATACACCTACAGAACAGGCTGGTTTTCTATTAACTGAAAGGTCGCATTGAATACACAAGCCTACTTCGCTCCAGGCAATGGCGCCCGACTAAACGCACTGCAGAGTAGCGATCTGCGGAGTTTACCGTTCCATACATAATTCATCCCCCAGAGGTCACCTACCTGCTGATAGAAGAAATTTAAGGTCGGCTTATCCTCTGCGAATTGGTTGAGAAATCCTTTGGGCAAATACCGAATCCTCAGCTCATATCTGCAAAGCAGAAACAAATCAACATGAGCGCCATATAGCACAGCTTGTTTTACTTTACATGGTGTTACTAGAGACATCACAGTTAAGTCAATAAACGAAAAACACTGACCTGACATCCACCCAAGCCCTTCCAATATACAGCCTGATAAAGTTTTTACATTTTGAATTTTAGCCTGCTCTTCAAAAAGGGACCCTGTCATCAGATAACACGCAAAGGCACCTACATACCTGCCTCCAACACCCTGTTGCTGCAGCCGAAATCCACGCCATACTGACAGGCAAACCTCTGACACATCCAGGAAGTGTCAGAGCTTTCCACAATTCTCCCTCCCCCCCCCCCCCCCACCATTCCCTGTAGACACGCATTTCTCCATAAAAAATATGTGCTAACCTGCCAGAAATCCAGTGAGCTCCCAACGTCCTGTCTGAGCAGAGCTGCTGCCCTAAAATATGAAGTAGTGATACCCGTACTGCCCATTTCTCCTTTCCTGGACTACAGAACACCTCTCCTTTATAACATAAGGGGAAGGTGCGCTGTAAAAGATATACATACCTTACGGCACTATGATAGGAATGATGTCACGATCCCTACAGGAAAATTCTAGGAATGTTGAGGATAGTACATGTAGGGTGACTTAGTCCATATAGTCCACGATCCCAGGACATCAGAAGGAGGAGAGTGCCCTGCCATCATCTCCAGTGCGGGACGCGGGGTAAAAAAAACTTTACATATATTGTCAGGAAGATGGAGTACATTGCCATACCCGAAGATTTGTACCTGTGCACAGTGCAGTTTGTGGACCAGTGCATAGAATCAGGGCTGTGTGTGAATCCTTGCTTGTTCGCAAATGCAGGTGCAGGGCCGGCAATGGCTTTTGGCGCTCTGTGGTTTATTTAAAGTGGTTGTAAAGCTCAGGCATGAAATCTGAACAAAGCATATCCCTCTATAGTGTGTACTTGTCTCAATTCAGAACACCAAGTGTTATTTCTGTCTGCTGCCTCCTTCATCTGCTATCAGCATGAATCACTTCTGACAAGTTTTCCTGACACCAAGAGAAAAATGGTGACAGGGGAAGGACTGCCAGCAGATTGACAGCTTCAGCTCTGTTACTGTGTGAAGGTGGGGGGGGGGGGGGTCTCTTCCCTTCAATCAGCTCTCCTCACTTAAGCCCCGTACACACGAGTAGAAATTTGGCCGGGGAAATTTCGTCCGTCAACTGATCTGCCGATTTTCGGCTTGTTAGTATGGTGCTTCAGACAACCGACTCCGACTTTTTGGCTGAAAAACTCCTGGTGTGCAGGCTATATAATTTTTGTCAACCGTCAAAACACGTCCGATTTTCATCTCATTAGTACAGATTTCGATGGGGAAAAATCTTATGAGCAAGACTGGGCATGCTCAGAGATGAAAGAACACAAAGAAAGCAATCCAACACATGACATCACTTTTGAAGTAGAATTCTGTCGTGCGGGAAAATTTGTGTGCAGTCTAGAGCACATTCCAACCAACAGACATCACTCTGGACAAAAGATGGACGACCGGTCGGCGGAAATTCGTTGTGTGTGTACGAGGCTTTAGCTGCACAGAGTATAAACGTCAGCTCTCCGCCCCGTGTTTTTGGATAGCTCAGACAAGCTTTATAAATTCTGCACTTTGAACAGATGTAGAGGAGAGGGGACTGCAGATAAACAGGTACAACTTACTGTATTTAGGAGGATTTGTTTAATCTCTATGCATCACCCGAGGCCAGTCTTCTCACTGGGTATATTATTATTATTATACAGGATTTATATAGTGCCAACAGTTTGCGCAGCACTTTACAATGTGGGGGAAGACAATACTGTAGTGAGTCCATAGAAGACCACCTTGGTCATAGGGCAGCAGGAGACGTAGTGTCAGATTCATGAAGCCAGGTTTCGGTGATGGCAAGAAGATTAAATGAGTTAGCGATAAAAAGGTCATGGAGAGAGGTGAGTTTATTAACAGACAGAGTGGGCGTTCCAAAGGGTGCAAGAAAAAGGGAGTCTGGTCTTGGGAAGAAGAGTGATGGAAACTAGATTGTGCTGATTGCGGCTGCAGCCAGAGGGCGCAGGGTAGTGGGTGTGTTGAGTACGGGTATATGAAAGGTTTTACAACCGCTTTAAGGCATAGCAGAAGTAAGGAGAATTGCTGAGTGATTGTCAGATTCAGCAACTTGTGACCAGACCTTTTTTCTGATTATCTTTTGTTTTGACCCCATCTTCCCTCCTGACTCTGCTTGATCTTGATCTGCTGTTGCTGACCTTGGCTTGTGTTCTGTCTCTATCCTCAGCCTGCTGTTTTTGTACTTGCGCCAGAATGATTATTAACCCCAGCCTGGCTTCTGACCTTGATTCTGCCTTCCAAATTGGTACCTCTTCTGCCCGGTTGTTGATGACTCGTGTTGACTATGGCTTTAATTTCCCACATCTGGGAGTTCTTGTGTTCCATCTGTGTGACCGTATGCTGCACAAGTTCCGGTCCTGCATCCACAGCATCCCAGCAGTATCCAGACCATCCAAGGTCTCCGGACCGGCTACGGGCACTGTGCTAATCTTCATCCTTCTACACCCTGTCACCTATCCCAGGGGGTATTGGACAGGAGGTGAAAGGAAAGCCCTCTCATCAATTCAGGTACAAGACAATTCCCTTAACTTTTTATCCAGAGGCAGTACAGCTTGAATGTCTCAATTTGTAAAATGAGAAGCAGCTATGATGTCATAATCAGGCCTTGCTTTTTAATGCACAGTAAATCAATCCGTTTTACATATTTTTTTCCCTCTCTGTGTTATCATAACATTAAAGCATAAAGAAAATGGAAGTGTGGTATTTTTTACATTCACTCAGAATTTACAACCTTGTTTTTACCATCTGCTTCCAGCACGAAGGACATAATATTAATACAGCCTGTCACCCCCCTATCGGCATTCCTCTTGCCAAGAAAGAGTCAAACATTCATTAATTTGAAACATTACAGTTCCAGATCAATCTAATTACAGCGAACACACAGAACCGTCGTCTACCACTATCTGCTGTGCATTTTCATTTCCTCGCTTGGCATGAAGAATCGTCGAATGCAGATAAGTGCGTGTTTGTTCGGGGGATTTGTGCAACTTAAAATACAGATTTACATAAGACAGACTAGAGAATGAAAATGCTTTTCAGATTAAATCTCTATCACACGGGAGAGATTAATTTTGCTCTACAGCGGAATCGCCAGGTTGGAAATTGTTCACAGATCAGCTGTGTTTTATTACAAGGTAAAACCTACCTGAGCGTTGCATTCTAGTTAGGTCGTCCCTGTGCTGCTTCACAGCAGCCAGAGGAAGGGTTCAGAGGTCAGGGGTTCAGGTTTCTCAAAGACTGAACTAACACCCTTCCACGTGTGGTAAACATGAGTTGAAAAACTGCATTGCCTATTCTGAATGGTGCAGTAATGCGCGCACACAGTATAAACCATGGATCCCAAACTACGGCCCTCCAGCTGTTGTGGAACTACACATCCCATGAGGCATTGTAACACTCTGACATTCGCAGACATGACTATGCATGATGGGAATTGTAGTACCTGAACAGCTGGAGGGCCATAGTTTGAAGACCCCTGGTATATACAGACCTTCGCCACAGTGCATCACAATGAACAGATGTTCTAAGCCATGGGTGCTCAACCTGTGGCCCTCCAGCTGTTGAGGTACTACAAGTCCCATCATGTCTCTATCTTTGGGAGTCATGCTTTTAACTGTCAGCCTTGCAATGACTCATGGGAGTTGTAGTTCTGCAACAGCTGGAGGGCCACAGATTCAGCACCCATGCAGTTTAAGCAGTGCAACCCACCATTTTGCCCAAAAGCAGTGCAGGTGCCTTTTTAGTGTATTTATGCTCGTTAAAATGTTTTTTTTTTCTCTTCTGGACAAAAGTGTTGAGGAATTCATACCCCTGTCAAGTTTTTATTCCTGTGTCCCCATTGGGGGTATTAACCCTCTCTATTTTTCCTGCTGACCATTGTCATTAGTACAGAAAGGAATAGCAAATCAAAAATGTTGTGACTAGAAATAAAGGAGAATCCTTCCAGTGGGACACTTGTTTTCATACACAACTAATAGTGCATTTTCTTCACTTTGGAGAGATTTCCTTTAACTGCTGTGCCTATGGGTCAAAATGAAACAAAACATCTTGGCCTTGGATATACTTTAGAGTGATTGTAAAATAAAAAAATAAAAAGAAAGATGTTCTACTTCCATGCTCTGTGCAATAGTATTGCAGAGAGAAACCCATTACCTCCCTCTTCTGGAGAAGGTAATGGGTACCCGTGAAGGCGCACGCTCTTGAGCCGGGCTGTGTGAGTTTATAGATATACACAGCTTGGCTCGGCGCTGTTCCCAACCCCTCCTCACAGAATTGTCTGTGGGATAAGATAGTCAATTGAGAAGACCTGCAACTAGGAACAGTGCTGGATCCATAACAGGCTCAGATAAGTGTTTGTGGGGTTTGTGGGGTTAGTGGGGAGTGCTGTAATACAGGGAATGCATTAAGGCTAAAAAAAAAAAAAATTTAGACTTTAGAACCACTTTAAGGACCAATTAAAAGTAAATAGGCAGCCATAAAGCAAAACCTAAATTCTCTTAAAAATGCTCTACCCCCGCGGGATCTGTATACTTACCTATTTTCATCCAGCTCTGCTCCAGCCACATGATCTCCCCTGTGTCTGCCAACAATGGCAGCAAGGGAGAGGAGAGAGTGCTTGACGGCTGGTAATGCTTGGAAGCTGTGACGTCATAAACATGAACTCTTATGGCTCATCCATTGTTAATCTCGCTCCTCTCCCATGCAGCCGCCACTGGCTGAAACAGGAAAGCCTAATCCTGTGACCGGACCAGAGCGGCCTGAAAATAGACAAGTATAGGTGGCTAAATATGCCGGAATTGTGTTTGGGCTCACGTGTCCTTGTACAAGACCCCTTAGAGTCCATAGTCCATTCAGACTAGCGCGACTTGTCAGGCGACTTGGTCGCCTGACAAGTCGCGGTCGGTCGCTCGCCATTAAATAGTACAGGACCCGTTCCAATAGGAGCGACACAAGTCGCTCTGACTTAGAAAAAGGGTCCTGTACTACTTTGGGGCGACCTGGAGGCGACTTGCATTGACTTCAATTATATGAAGTCTGCAAATCGCGCCGAAGTCGCGGTGCACACAGGTCGCCCCACAAAGTCGTGTCGCGCCAGTCTGAATGGGCTGTTAATCACGTCATCTAACCTGTGTTGATACTGATTCTTTTGTGTTCACATTGGAGCTCAGAATGTATTTATTTATTTTGGTCCAGTGTTTATAAGAATGTACACAATTTCACATTAGGTTAATAAATGTTTTAAAGCACAAATCAGGGGTAGAGGGCCATTTTAACTTACTTCCACTCATCAGGCGGATGAGCCTGCTCATAATTCTCTCTCACATGAGACACGCCCATATCCGGGTGCAGCCAATGAACCTCCTCGGAGCGCAGGTGACTCAATCGCAATCCATACGAGGCCACGCACTTCACTTTGTGACTGTCCACTATTTTCTGTATTATACCCTAGAAACAGAAAGAATGGCTTTTTAATTCTGCATTGCTATAAAACAAGTGTGCCACCTCCCCAAAAATTACAGCCAGGCCCAGCTTCTCAAGAAGCAACAATCCCCCCCCCCCCCCTACACTCACTACTTTACATTGTAGCAAAGTGTCATTTCTTCAGTGTTGTCACATGAAAAGATTATTAAAATATTTACAAAAATGTGAGGGGTGTACTCACTTTTGTGAGATAATGCAGCGGTCCTCAACCCTGGTCCTGGGGGCACACTAACAGGCCAGATTTTAAGTATTACCTTGGGGAGATGCAGACTAGAATACTGCAATCACTGAGCAGCAAAGTAGATCACCTGTGATGTAATTTAGTTATCTTGCAAACCTGGCCTGTTAGTGGGCCCCGAGGACCGGAGTTGAGGACCACTGAGATAATGTAGATGTGTGTGTATATATATATATATATATATATATATATATATATATATATATATATATATACACACACACACACACACACACACACACACACACACACACACTGTATCTACTGCATATATAAGCATATCAAACAAACAAAAACACCAGTAGTATATTGCCGTTTGCCAGTCCTTATTTGTGGTGGATGCATTGGTTTTCTTTTTTAGGCCATTTCATGTGGCCCTCGCACCTCTCCTGCAGCTGCAGCACCCCCCTCATCTCCGTTGCACTTTGTCTCAGCAATTGGAAGCAGGAGAGGTGGACAGAACTCCTCCGCCAGATCTGTGCCATCTCTGTGCAGCCCTGGAGAGGCTTGTCTCTGCCCCCCTATTTCAGCAGGTGTATCAGAGATCTCACAGAACCTGTGCCTCTTGGTGCAACCACAGCGCCCCCCTAGTCTCCTTCTCCTCCCCTGCTCTCAGCATTTAGCAGACTCCAGCAGCTGGCTCCAGCCCTCCTCGGGTCCTTCTCCAGACCCTGCAATTTCTTCCCAGCAGCAGCACAAGGTAAGGGGGTGCACTGTGATGTAAGGGAGGGTGGGGGCATTACTTCTGATCATGGGGGGCTCTTGGCATTTGATGTAAGGGGGGGGGGGGAGGTGCTCTGGACATCTAGTCTTACAGATACAACTGGCCCTTTGAAGGGAACCATAATGTGGAATGCGGCCTGTGATGAAATTGAGTTTGAAACCCCTGTTCTACAGGTATAAATAAAAACAACATCGTATCCAATTTCACAAGAATTCAAAATACTGTAGAACATGCATCTTGCATATAAATATTATATTATCTACACAGCAGGACAAACTGGAAGAGGTTAGAGAAGCTTTTCATAACCTTTTAAACACGGAGGAACCCTTGACATAGCTTTTAGGGCTTAGGGAACCCCTGCTAATAAATTCCTACATCTGCATCTTACCGTTTATTAGCCTGGTGGTCAATGAGAAGAATGCCCCTTACACGGCATCCGGCAAGTTGTCACAGCGATTCACTTTTTCCACATTTTATGTTACAGCCTTATTCCAAAATAGATTTATTTCATTATTTTCTTTAAAATTCTACAAACAATACCCCAGAATGACCACGTGAGAATTTTTTTTCAAATCTTTGCAAATTTATTAAAGCGGTTGTAAACCTAAAATAAAAAAAAATAAAAAACCTGCAAGACAAAGGCATAATGAGCTAGTATGCATCGCATACTAGCTCACTATGAATTACTTACCTTAGAACGAAGCCCCGACACGGACCCCCGGACACCGATGCGGGCGCTGACATGATCCCACAGCTTCTCTTCCGGGTTCGGTGGCTCCGGCGCTGTGATTGGCCGGAGCCGCGATGACGTCACTTTTCCGGCAAGCTCCCGGCAAGCTCCCGGCAAGGGAAGCTGAAGGTCCGGCGGACCTTCAGAGCGCATGCACCGCTCTCGTGAGCGGCTGCATGCACTGCAAATATCTCCTAAACCATGCCGGTTTAGGAGATATTAATTGCACCTACAGTATTATAGGCTTACCTGTAGTTAAAAGTGAAAAAAGCGGTATACTACCGCTTTAAAAAAAAGTAGAAATCCCATGTACGTAAGTATTCACAGCCTTTGCTCAATACTTTGTTGAAGCTCCTTTGGCACCAATAACAGCCTCAAGTCTTTTTGAGTATTATGCTACAAGCTTGGCACACCTATTTTTGGGCAGTTTCTCCCATTCTTCTTTGCAGGACCTCTCAAGCTCCATCAGGTTGGATGGGGAGCATCAGTGCACAGCCATTCTCAAATCTCTCCAGAGATGTTCAATCGGGTTCAAGTCTGGACTCTGGCTGGGCCACTCAGGGACATTCACAGAGTTGTCCTGTAGCCACTCCTTTGTTATCTTGGCTGTGTGCTTAGGGTAATTGTCCTGTTGGAATATGAACCTTCACCCCAGTCTGAGGTCCAGAGCGTTCTGAAGCTGGTTTTCATCAAGGATGTCTCTGCACATTGCAGCATTCATCTTTCCCTCGATCCTGACTAGTCTCCCAGTTCCTGCCGCTGAAAAACATCCACACAGCATGATGCTGCCACCACCATGCTTCACTGTAGGCATGGTATTGGCCAGGTGATAAGCGGCGCCTGGTTTTCTTCAGACATGACGCTTGCCATTCAGGCCAAAGAGTTTAATCTGTGTTTCATCAGACCAGAGAATTTTGTTTCTCATGGTCTGAGAGTCCTTCAGGTGGCAAACTGCAGGTGGACTGTCATGTGCCTTTTACTGAAGAGTGACTTCCGTCTGGCCACTTTACCATACGTGTCTGATTGGTGGAGTGCTGCAGAAATGGTTGTTCTTCTGCAAGGTCCTCCTCTCTCCACAGAGAAATGCTGGAGCTGGAATTTTCATTCGAGACTGACCGATTAACGGCAAAGCCGATATATCAAGGGCCGACATGCACTTTCCGATTACACAGTTACCGATATTGCCGATATTTCGGGGAAAGTGCTTGTACCGGAGTGATGCCTGCAGCTAGAGGCATCACCCCAGTACCGGTGTCCATAGCGGACGGTCGGCTGTCTTGTAATGACAACCAATGTGGCTGAGAAGCCGCTCAGTTGTCATTACAAGGAGTGGGAGGGGACGTTTCCCCCTCCCACTGGTTTCCGCGGCTCGCCCGGGTCTCACGTCCCACCGTGAGAACCGGGCAACAAGCCTGCACGGCCGCCGAAGACCCGATCAAAGCCGCATTCGGATCTGATCGGGTCTCCATGCAAAAACCGGGAAGTGATCTCATGAGTGACATCACTTCCGGGTACTCTGCGCCAGATTAAAAAAAATGACAGCATTCAAAACAGCCAAACTTGGCGTTTTGAACGCTTTTAAGTGCAGAGGATGGGTTTGGGGTCTTTTAGATCCCCCAGATCCCTCCACAAGAGTACCTGTCAAATATATATTTTTTTTAACGAAATGTATTTTTTTTGTACAAAAATATTGGCCAATATCGCCTGATACCGATATGCATTGGCAACGAAAAACCGATATCGGTCGATCACTAGTTTTTATGGTCCAGCATGTACAGAGAACAAATATGTCTGCTGGATGGGCTGACCCAGAGAAAGCAAACGGTATCTGCGCCATAAACCGGTGCATTACAAAATATCCTACGGTGGATTTGACCTCAGACAGAATACTGTACAGTGCGGTAAAATCAGACAAGAATACAGCTTAACAAGTAGAAAGACAGGGCAGACATCCAGCCCATAATAATAATCATATCAACACCAAGGACACTGCTTATGGCTGAAAAATAAACCTAGACAACACAGCCTGAAAGTGGCAAATTTCACCTTACTAGCTTTAAAGTAAAATGGAGAATATTAGAACATCAGATTATTATTATGGTCTGTGACAACCTGTCCCGGTGACAACTGCTCCCCTCATTTCTTGTCCTGCTGTTACAGACTGTCAAAGAGACAGGAAATGTGAAAAAAAAAAAAAAAACAAAGATACACACTAACCGGCCACTTCATTAGGTACACCTGTTCAATTGCTTGGTAACACAAATTGCTAATCAGCCAATCACATGGCAGAAACTCAACGCATTTAGGCATCTAGACGTGGTGAAGATGACTTGCTAAAGTTCAAATCGAGCATCAGCATGGGGAAGTAATTTAAGTGACTTTGAACGTGGCGTGGTTGTTGGGGCCAGACGGGCTGGTCTGAGTATTTTAAAAAAACTGCTGATCGACTGGGATTTTCACACACAACCTTCTCTCGGGTTTACAGAGAATAGTGGGAAAAGAGAAAATATCCAGTGAGCGGCAATTGTGTGGCGGAAAATGGCTGGTTGATGTCAGAGAAGAATGGGCAGACTGGTTCCAGATGATAGAAAGGCAACAGTAAACCAAATAAGCACTCGTTACATCCAAGGTATGCAGAATATCATCTCTGAATGCACAATACATTGAACCTTGAAGCAGATGGCCTACAGCAGCAGAAGACCACACCGAGTGCCACTCCAGTCAGCTAAGAACAGGAAACCGAGGCTACAATTCGCACAAATTGGACAATAGAAGATTGGAAAAGCTTTGCCTGGTCGATGAGTCTCGATTTTAGCTGTGACATTCAGATGGTAGGGTCAGAATTTGGAGAAAACATGAAAGTACCATTTAAGTACCAACGTTTGTCACCATTCCACGAGCGTGCGCAATTTTGAAGCATGACATGTTGGGTATTTATTTACTAAGCGTAACATTATCTTTCACATTATGAATAAAAATTGGGCTAACTTTACTGTTCTTATTTTTCAATTCAAAAAGTTAATTTTTCCTTAAAAAATTTGCGTTTGGAAGACCGCTGCGCAAATACATACGGTGTGATGAAAAATATTGCAACCATCTCCATTTTATTTTCTAGGGTCTATGCTAAAATAATTATATAATGTTTGGGGGTTCTAAGTGGTTTTCTAGCAAAAAAAAAAAATGATTTTAGCTTGTCCAAAATAGGCGCGGTCTTAACCACTTGCCGACCGCCACCCGACTATATACGGCGGCGGTCAGCCCCTCCCAGGCAAAGAGACGTACCGGTACATCACTAGCCTGAAAGCCAATAGGGGGCGAGCGCACCGCCGGAGGCGCGCTCCCACCCCCGCTCGTACCCTAAGAAGCCCGCACGTGTGACCGGCGGACCCGATGTCCGCCGGTCACTCGCGATCGTCGGTTACAGCGGGAGAAAGGCAGGCGGCTAATGTAAACAAAGCCGCCTGTCATTCTTCCCTGTGTAACAGCACAGATCATACGGTCCTGCTATGTAGGACCGTAGATCTGTGCTGTTACATGAAAAGCCACATCCAATCACAGTAAGAATCACGCCCCTAGGGACACACTTGACCCCTCCCTCTAAAAAAAAAAAGTTAACCCCTTCCCTGCCAGTGTCATTTTTACAGTAACAGTGCATATGTATAGCACTGATTACAGCAGTAATGTCACTGGTACCCCCAAAAGTGTCAAAAATGTCAGTCAAGGGTCCAATCTGTCCGCCGCAATGTCGCAGTCCCGCAAAAAAAAAAAAAAAACGTAGATCGCCGCCATTACTCGTTTAAAAAAAAAAACACAATAAAAATGACATAAATCTTTCCCTTAGTTAGTAAACGCAATAACTTTTGCGCAAACCAATCAAAATACGCTTTTTGCGATTTTTTTTACCACACATATGTAGCATAAAACAAATTGGCCGAAAATGTTAAAAGATTTTGATTTTTACATTTTTTGGGGGGAATTTCATATAAAAAAATGTGAAAAATATTGTTATTTTTTCAAAATTTACGCTCTTTTTTTGTTTATAGCGCAAAAAGTAAAAATCGCACAGGTGATCAAATACCACCAAAAGAAAGCTCTGTTTGTGGGGAAAAAAAGGACGTCAAATTAATTTGGGTACAGCGTTGCACGACCGCGCAATTGTCCAATAAAGTCACGCAGTGCCGAAACGCAAAATAGGGCCTGGTCAGGAAGGGGGTAAAATCTTCCGGGGCTTAAGTGGTTAAGTACCAACGTTTGTCGCCATTCCAAGAGCGTGCGCAATTTTGAAGCATGACATGTTGGGTATCTATTTACTAAGCCTAACATTATCTTTCACATTATGGAAAAAAATTGGGCAAACTTTACTGTTCTTATTTTTTAATTCAAAAAGTGAATTATTCCTAAATAAATTGCGTTTGGAAGATCGCTGCGCAAATACATACGGTGTGATGAAAAATATTGCAACGATCTCCATTTTATTTTCTAGGTTCTATGCTAAAAAAAATTATATAATGTTTGGGGGTTCTGAGTAGTTTTCTAGCAAAAGAAAAAATGATTTTAGCTTGTAAACACCAA
This sequence comes from Pelophylax lessonae, assembly GCF_965119305.1. Taxonomy (NCBI): domain Eukaryota; kingdom Metazoa; phylum Chordata; class Amphibia; order Anura; family Ranidae; genus Pelophylax; species Pelophylax lessonae. The sequence continues at coordinate 541,575,062 of NC_138772.1, forward strand.
GTGTCCAAAATAGGCCCTGCCTTAACCACTTGCCTACCGGGCACTTTCACCCCCTTCCTGCCCAGGCCAATTTTCAGCTTTCAGCGCTCTCAAACTATGAATGACAATTGCGCGGTCATGCTACACTGCACCCATATGAAATTTTTATCTTTTTTTCACCCAAATAGAGCTTTCTTTTGATTGGTATTTAATCACCTCTGGGTTTTTTATTTCTTACAAAAAAAAAAAAAGAAAAAAGACAGAAAATTTTGAAAAAAAAAAAAGTTTCTTATTTTCTGTGAGTAAATTTTGAAAATAAATAAATGTTTCTCCTTTACTGATGTGCGCTGATGAGGCGGCACTTATAGGCTGCACTGATGGGCACTGATGAGGTGGCACTTATGGGAACTGATGAGGTGGCACTGATGAGGAGGTAGTAATATGCCGCACTGATGAGCACTGATAGGTGGCACTGCTGGGCACTGATAGGCGGCACTGATGAGCACTGATAGGTGGCACTGATGAGCACTGATAGGTGGCACTGCTGGGCACTGAGAGGCGGCACTGATGGACACCGACGGGTGGCACTGATGAGCACTGTTGGGCAACACCATCAGTGCCCACACTCAGTGCCCATAATGCTGCTAGTCAGTGCCCATCAGTGCCTAGATGAGCAGGCACTGACTGGCAGCACTATGGGCACTGATTGTGGGCACTGAGGGCACCGATGGTGGGCAGTTATGGCATTAATTTCCTCTTGTGTAATCAGGGCACTGGTGATCAGTACCCTGATTACATTTCTCTGTGTCGCTGAGCAGCTCACCTCTTCCTCACACTGCAGTCTCTGTGTGAGGAAGGAGAGCTGGCAATGAGAGATGATCTCATATGTTTACATCTGAGATCATCTCTCATTGGACGTCCCGATCACGTGGTAAATGGCCGCTGTGATTGGCCATTCACCACGATCTGAGATTGGCTGTGTCCAAGGGACACGGCCGACACAGATTTTCCCTGATGCGCGCTCGCGGGAGTGCGCGGGGAACCTGTTACTGGGAGGCCGTTTAAAGACGGCCTCCCGGAAATTAGAGCCCGCGCTGTAGCCGTCTTTCGGCTATAGCGCGGGCGGGAGGAGGTTAAAGTGGTTAACATACAATGCAAGAAACACAGCTCCTAAACCTTTAACCCTTTTTTAGGACAGACGGTTTTCAAAACTAGTTACAACTGAAAATACAGATCTGCCTACAGAGCAGGCAGATTTAGTTATGTTCAAGCTGCCCAGTACTCTGATAAACAAAGAGAGCTATGTAGCATTTTCCCTTGCTGAATGGTTCAGAACAGAGCATCTAAAAATGATAAGCAAGCAATTGTTTAAAAATGTAAAGCTATGCTATGTGAATAGGGACATGCAACAAACACAAAGTAGGCACTATCCCAGCCTGGCTGCAAAAGTGGAAATATACTTTAAGTAAATTGCTTCTGTAGCACCCTCCTAGGTAGGTGCTAGTGAGAGAGTATAGTTATTAATGGGCCATACACACTATACAATTGTCTTTAGACTTTTTCCTATAGATTCAACAAAACCATATGAGGTCAAATCTAAACACTTTTAATTTGTATGCAATCAGGCAGGCCCTTGCACTACATAGTTGAAGGTAAATCTAAAGGAAATCTAACAACAAAAGTTGTATAGTGTGTATCCAGCTTAACTCTGTCTGCCTATCAGAGGAGCAGCAGGCAAATCTATATTGCTTTCTACCTATCAGAGAGCAGGATCTGGTTAGTGAGGTTTGCTCAGTGTGCGATTCATTGGGTTTAGATAGTGTTTCACACTGGTCCAATAGGGAGGCATGTTGGACAGTGGGAGGAAACCTGACCAATAGGTACACAGGCTTTGATACAGTCCTGGTGGTAGGCAGAGATTGGTTGTCTTGGTGCATTATGGGATACTGTATAAAAGCCAGGAGCACATGTGCTGCAGGGTCTTTGGCTGGTGAGTAGAGTTCCAGAGGGAGGGTGGCGGCTGCCTCCTCCTCGGTCAGCCTGAGAACCAGAGGAAAGAAACTGAGCCAGGAGGTCCAGGAGAACTGGCTGGAGGGGTAGAGACACTGGAGACTCTCTAAAAACAGTATCGTGAGTGCAGGGGATTGTGTCTAGGGGCCTGGCCTGAGGGGGGGCCACCCCGGTGTAGGATAATCAGAGCACAGGTGTCAATCTGTGGAGTGAAAGGGGATACTAGGATGATATCCTGAAGATAATCTATCCTATCAAGTTATCTGCACAGAGACTTAATCTAAAAATCCACCTAGTGGCAGGGTGAATCAGCAGCCTGGCTGCATTGCAAGTAAGAAGTCCTCAATCATTGTGAATAGTTTGATCTGGAGTATCCCACTCTTCCCTTCTCTCGTCCCTAAATAAAACAAAAAAAATAACTACATCTCCTAGACCAGTGGTCCTCAACTCCGGTCCTCAGGGCCCACTAACAGGCCAGATTTTAAGTATTACCTTGGGGAGATGCAGACTAGAGTACTGCAATTACTGAGCAGCAAATGATATTACCTGGGATGTAATTCAGTTATCTTGCAAATCTGGCCTGTTAGTGGGCCCTGTAGGCCAGGGTTGAGGACCACTGCCCTAGACCAGTGGTCCTCAACTCCGGTCCTCGGGGGCCCACTAACAGGCCAGATTTTAAGTATTACCTTGGGGAAATGCAGACTAGAATACTGCAATCACTGAGCAGCAAATGAGATCACCTGTGATGTAATTTAGTTATCTTGCAAACCTGGCCTGTTAGTGGGCCCTGAGGACTGGAGTTGAGGGAGCACCACTGTCCTAGACTGTTCATTGACTGAGCCAAGGAGTAAAGTGTTAAATTGTGCATGCTGCAGTTGCTAATGGTAACCCAGGGGGGCCCAAAGGTGAAGAATTCAGCAGTCCCCAAGGGGGCAGTGCTACACTTCAAAACCTCATAAATCTTTACAAATAATGGGCACAGTTCACTAAAGGTAATCGCATGCATTATGATGTCCACATGACCATTTAACGCATGCGATAATGAAAATGTAAATTCACTATTGCTCTTATGCGGTATTTTAGCACAAACACCAAAAATGCTTGTTAAATACCGCATAAAAAGGCATTAAAGTCAATTCACAGAAGGAAATAAATGCATGCAGTACTGGTCCAAGCTTGCAATAACTATGACAATGGTCAGACCCCCCCAATTTTGGTTTAAAAAATAGGCAGGAAAGTGCAAGCTAGAGCAGATGTCAGCTAGATTTAACTCTGGAGTTGTCTCTGGAGGCTGGCAGACGGCATAGCAAAGAGGATGGAGCCCTTAGAATCCAGTCTTCAGGAATATGAAGCAATGCAGAAGAGGAGGAGGAGAAGGAGATCTCAAGTGGTCCTTTTAACCGCTTGCCGACCGCCGCAAGTACATATACTGCGGCGGTCAGCCCCAGCCAGGCAAAGTGATGTATATATACGTCACTAGCCTGTCACCGGCTTGTGAGCCAATAGCGGGCGAGCGCGCGCCCGCTGAGGCGCACACCCGCCTCGGCTCGTTCACTAAGGAGTCCGTGCATGTGACCGGCGGACCCGATGTCCGCCGGTCACACTGCAATCGTCGGTAGAGAGGGAGAAAGGCAGGCGGCTAATGTAAACAAGCCGCCTGTCATTCTCCCCTGTGTAAAAATGGAGATCAGACGGTTCCACTATGTAGGACCATTGATCACTGTTTTTACAGTAGTAGCCACAGCCAGTCACAGTTAGAAGCACGCCCCTAGGACACACTTAGCCCCTCCCTCTCCAATACAGTTAACCCCTTCCTGCCAGTGTCATTTTTACAGTAACAGTGCATATTTATAGCACCGATTACTGTAGTAATGTCACTGGTACCCCCAAAAGTGTCAAAAATGTCAGTCAAGGGTCCGATCTGTCCGCCGCAATGTCGCAGTCCCGCAAAAAAAATTGCAGATCGCCGCCATTACTTGTTAAAAAAAAACACCAAAAATGACAAAAAAACTTTCCCTTTGTTAGTAAACGCAATAACTTTTACGCAAACCAATCAAGATACGATTTTTGAGATTTTTTTTTACCAAACATATGTAGCAGAAAACAAATTGGCCGAAAATGTTAAAAAATTTAGATTTTTACATTTTTTTGGGGAATTTCATATAAAAAAAATGTGAAAAATATTGTTATTTTTGCAAAATTTACGCTTTTTTTTTTTTACAGCGCAAAAAGTAAAAATCGCACAGGTGATCAAATACCACCAAAAGAAAGCTCTGTTTGTGGGAAAAAGAAAGGACGTCAAATTAGTTTAGGTACAGCATCGCACGACAGCGCAATTGTCCGTTAAAATCACACAATAAAAAATTGCAAAAAAAACCCTGGTCAGGAAGGGGGTAAAATCTTCCGGGGCTTAAGTGGTTAAAGGAAAGAAGCTTTAAGGAGCACACAAAGCTGTATCAATTCACAGATGCTGATACCCTGCAGAAGTTCAGTTTATCCAAGCCACTTATAATGGAGCTTTATATCGAACTCAGAGGGAAACTTGAACCCTCAACAGAGGAAACATGCCCTACCAGCCATGACTAAATTGCTGGCTGACACTTTTTTTGGAAAAGCTTCATATCAGATGCTTGCGATAACTTACCACACGGTATCATGCGGTATTTAGGGCATACTTTGGAAATCTAATGCATGAGAGAGTTTTTTTTTTTTTTGGAACATTGTGCCTGGTTTTACTGCATACTCCGATGTGGTAAAATATCGCTTAGTGAATTCTTCCCATTGTTACTAGATTTTCCTTGGAGATGAAACTGTAGTATAGGAAGATTTGGGTTTAGACTAGAGTTCTGTTGATTCAGAAAAGGGCACACTCACCCTGACGTCTGTGGCATCTCCGTGCCGGATATTGCTGGCCCATGTCGCTGGCTCACTATTAGTTTCAAAGTAATGGAAGACTTTCAGCACTCGCTCGATGGCACCCGGTGAGCGTTCCATGCCGGTGCTCAGGCGGGACTTGGCGTTTGAGCTGGGTGCATGATTCAGGTTGGGATCCAGGTAAGCCGCAGCCATAGTCTTGTTAGATGCTAGGTGTCTATCATATTCTGCAAGGGGAGACAAACAACCATTAGAGGAATGAATAATCACTATATATAGATTTATAAGCCATCAAACATACACAAGCAAAGCAAAGAATTAGCAAAGACTTTGAAGTAGAGCTGCGCGATTAATCGTTAAAAAAATCATGATCTTAAAACAGCTTGTTCTCGATTCTTAGAGCCCATTCACATTAGCGCGACTTGTCAGCCTGACAAGTCGCGCTCAGTCGCGGTCCATTGATTAGCACAGGACCCGTTCTAATAGGAGCGACACAAGTCGCTCGGACTTAGAAAAAGGGTCCTGTACTACTTTGGGGCGACCTCGGAGCGACTTGCATAGACTTCCATTATGTGAAGTCTCTGCAAGTCGCGCCGAAGTTGCGGTGCACGCGACTTCACAGGTCGCCCCCCAAAGTCGTGTCGTGCTAGTCTGAATGGGCTCTTACAGAGCTGTTTTCTGCTCACTCACAGCTGTCAAAAAAAAAAAAAAAAGAGCCCCAAAATAATTATCAACATTGTTAAGGCTGCTAGATAACTATAAAACACAATGCTTTACATTGTATCATTTTCTTCTTTTAGATCAAAGTAATGAACTTCTGTCTGTAAGTGAGGGCAGTTAAACCTCTCAAAGACGCCACCTTTTTTGAGAATTGTTGCTTACAAGATAAAATCAGTATTTTTTGCTAGAAAATGACTTCGAACCCCCCCCCAAACAATTTATTTATATATAGATTAGCAGAGACCCTAGAGAATAAAATGGCGATCATTGCAATCTTTTATGTCACACTGTATTTCAGTGGCGGTTGATGCTCCATCAGTCGAGGGGGGCGCAGCAGACAGACCTGCCCCCCCATATCACTCCAGCCTGCACCACCACATCTCTCCCCCCCCCCCCGCCAGTTTACTTACCTTGTTCCTCCAGAATGACAGGCGGCGGTGACTTCCCCCTCAGGCTCCTTCATGTCCCTTCTCGGTGGCCGTCTCCTCCCCCCTTCTTGGCCAATAGCATGCCTTCTCGTTTTCGGCCAATCAGGAAACAAGTCTCGGGACCCGCTTCCCGATTGGCTGGGAGGAGAATCAGTGTGGCAATAGCGAATATTCATTCGCTATTGTCACACAACTGGGAGGGCTCAGGGCGCAGTGCTCTGGGCCCCGTGCCCCCCATTTTTTGAAGCCTATTCAAGCCTCTGACTCTAATCAGGTGCTTCAAAAAAAAAAAAAAAACCCCCATTGGATCCATGCAGCCGGCGCCCTGCATGTAGATTGGGGGCCAGATGCATGGATGGGGCGGCGCCCCTGCGCCCCCAATGGACGGGCCTCCGCTGCTGTATTTGCACCAAAGTATTTCAAATGCAGTTTTTTGGGAAAAAATACACTTTAATAAATTTTAAAAAAATAAATAAACAGTAAAGTTAGCCCCATTTTTTTGTATAATGTAAAAGATAATGTTACGCCGAGAACCGCGAGGGAATCGTAATCTTTATTCTAAGTAAAAAAAATTGTGATTCTCATTTTATCCAGAATCGTGCAGCTCTACTTTAAAGTAACTTAGCATGTCTTATTTCTGTGACGACTCTACAGTTTGGTTTTGTGAATTTTCTGTCCTTCCCAGTGCTCCTTCCGCAAGGTATCATTAGCAGTGCATCGAAATGAAAATTCTGGACCGAAACCGGAAATTCAGGTTGCACTTGGCCAAAAATTGAAACTGAAATGGACAGTTTTTAAAAATACATATTTTTTTTATATATAATTGCATTAGATTTGATTTTTTTTTCTCAATATCATGAATATAAATATCTTTGAAGTTATTTTCGGTACCTTTTTTTCTATCTGCAAAATGCCAATAACTATTTTTGCCCGATAATTTTCACTAGTATCAATCAGTGTCCCTGCACTTATCTCGATTCCATTCCTCAGATCATTGCCCTGGCCTGCTCACATACAACTTGGTCCTCACTTCTGCAATAGCCCCCTAGGCTCCTCTTTTGAGATCATCACAGCCCTCCTTGATTTCGGTCTCTTTTAAAACTACTTAGTACTAATACACAAGAAAACTAAAAGGATGTTAGTTACATATTTTCTTTTTTTTTTTGTAAATTCTTTTTATTCTTTTCATAAGGAAAGGAATACAGAAACAGAGCCCCTGGGCATACCCTGGCTCAAAGAAAGAAGAAAAAAAAAAAAAAAAAGGAAAAAACAACAAATTGACTTAGAAACCCCAAACAAAACTTGCTGCATTAAAGTGGTAGTATACTCCGCTTTTTAACTTTTACCTACAGGTAAGCCTATAATAAAGCCTATAATAAGGCTTACCTGTAGGTAAAATTAATATTTCCTGAACCTGCACGGTTTAGGAGATATTTGCCCTGCATGCAGCCGCTGACACCAGCCGTGCATGCGCTCTGAAGGTCCGGCGGAGTGACGTCATCGCGGCTAAGGCCTCTCACAGCACTGGAGCCACCGAACCCGGAAGAGACACAGAGGAAAGAGGTCAGCTGCCTCAGCTGTGTCCAGGCGACCATGTCGGGGCTTCATTCTAAGGCAAGTATTTCATAATGAGCTATTATGCGATGCACACTAGCACATTTTGCCTTGTCCTGCCGCGTTTGTTTGAGGATACAACCGCTTTAAGGAGGTTAATTGTGTGCTCCACAAGGTGTATATATGACATTTTATGAATACCATATGAGTTAGAGAAATGTGGTCTGTGACTAGTCCTCTGTTATAGGAGAAAGGACAGGATACTCTAGGGTGGAACATTTACAGGATCCTCTTGTTCAACAGTGGTGCTATATGTCTCCAACCAAATATTCCAGACTTTGTTGAATTTTTGAGGACATCCTCTATTTAGATGCATTTCTTTATATATAGGGATTACAGAATTAACCAGCGACTTCCACATATTAAGAGTGAGAGCAATGTCTGTTCTCCATTTAAGCACAATTTATTTTCTCGCATAAAAAAAGAGAAGACGTAACCGAGCGTGGACCGATTTAGAGTAAGCCAACGCATTTAAAAGCTCCAAAATGCAGACCTCAATCTTTTGTGGTATGGGGATAGTAGTTAAAATATTGATGAAACTTACAATACTCAACCAATAAGCTTGAAGGGAGGAGAGGTGCTATTTCATGTGTAGGTATGTGGGTGCAACTGACTGACATCGCCAGCATGTCCCCGGGGGTACCCGGGTATATCTTGTGTAATCTGGTTGGCGTCAGATGGAATCTGTGTAGTATTTTGAACTGGGTCAAACGGTCCCTGGAAGAGACCAGGTAAGTGAAAGGGTAGTCCCAAACATCCTCCCAGTCCTCAGAAACCAGCTCTGGCAACTCCACCACCCAGAAGGCACGGAGTCCCTCCAGGCCTATATGCACAGTTAGTTGCAGTGCACCATAAATAGTTGAGAGTGGTTTCTTGAGATTTTAATTCCAAAGGAGTGTTTCTATGTCTGCCTGATAAACGTTTAGTGCCTGAAAGGCATGGCAGAGCTGCAGGGACCGGCAATAATATGAGTTGGGTAAGGCGAAAAACGGGACTTGAGTTGATCAAATGACAGCAGTAGACTCCCCTGGTATATCTGAGACAGATACCGAATTTAGTTAAACATTTTCAAAGTTATTCTTGAAGGAACACCATCGCTGAACATGAGAATCAATGTCATTATTTTCAGATTACACCGGTCTGACCTCCAACAATGAACAGAACAACGTACAGCCGAGACACGATCGTCTCCCAAAGTCCTAAAGTCATTCTGTGATAACAAGCATGCTACATGGTAGCAAACCTTGGAAGAATGATTCAGATACCATTTCATAATCTAGTTTTGTAGAGTAATCTTATACTTTTTACTTTCAAAGTATTTATTGAAGATTTTAGGTATGAAACAGAAAACAATTCGATAAACAGAAATAAGAGGTAACATGAGAGAAAGAAACCCCTTCGTTACACGACTCAACCACGCATTTTTGCTGCTCCCCAACAGAAAGCCTAAACAAAGTCTAAAAAAAAAAAAAAAAAAAAAAAAAGTATGAAGGTGTTCTAGTCGCTCTCCACTCTAACCAAAAGTAAAAAAGAAAGAAAAAAAATGGATTTTTGTCTTACTGTAAAATCCTTTTCTCTGATGTTCATTGACAGACACAGCTCCATGTCTTCTTGACCGATTTGTTTATGCTGCTTTCTATAGGACGACACTAGATGTAAAAAATTTGACAATACCTATAGGGCAGTCCCAGGGGTATACTTCCACTTCCTGCTATAGGACTTCAGTTTTGTAACAAGCAGTGTCAGAAGAACATAAAACCCAACTCAATAGAGGGGTGGGTGCTGTGTCCATCAATGAACATCAGAGAAAAGGATTTTACGGTAAGACAAAAATCCAGTTCTCTTTCGTTCACTGACCGACCCAGCTCCATATCTTCTTGATGGGAAGACCCAAAGCAGTGTCAATATGAGGGGTGGGAATACCACAGCAAGAAAAAAGCTCACTTGCCAAAGGATAAACATAGCCAACCAGGCAGAACTGGAGCTCAAGCAGGCAAACTGGAGCTCAAGCAGGCAAAACAAGAGCTCAAGCAGGCAAAACAAGAGCTCAACCAGGCAAAACAAGAGCTCAACCAGGCAAAACAAGAGCTCAACCAGGCAAAACAAGAGCTCAACCAGGCAAAACAAGAGCTCAACCAGGCAAAACAAGAGCTCAACCAGGCAAAACAAGAGCTCAACCAGGCAAAACAAGAGCTCAACCAGGAAAAACTGGAGCTCAACCAGGAAAAACTGGAGCTCAACCAGGAAAAACTGGAGCTCAACCAGGAAAAACTGGAGCTCAACCAGGAAAAACTGGAGCTCAACCAGGAAAAACTGGAGCTCACCTGACAAAAATAACAAATACACCCTCAAAGAGGACTAAACCTCCCCAACAGCGGCCTGTCCCTCAGAAGTTCTGTCCCCTTTCTCCTTCCCCCGCCACCAAGCCAATGAGAATGCACAGCGCGATTCGCGATAGTGAATGGCACCAGAACCCGGTAGCCAATCCAAAAAACGGCTGGGGTGCGGACATCTAGGGCTCATTGGACAGGTAAGTGTCTATATATTAAAAGTCAGCAGCTACAGGATTTGTAGCTGTTGACTTTAAATTTTTTTCACAGCTGGAACACCGCTTTGACTTGCGAATCAAAGCATTGCATATTTTTTAGGCAGAGCAGAATCAGTTTATTGTCCTACTGCTGAATGAGGGGGCAGCTGGACCAGGCATATGGATCCCCCTCCTAGGTCTACACGCGGCCTTATACCAGAAACATTCTGCAAACACTCTAGCTACATTAGTGATCAGGCAACCACAACCAAGCCCAGACCAGCAATACTTTCTCTATAGGAAAAAAGGTAAGAAAGCAAGGATTAATATCTAATCTGGGGTTTAAATCCTACCACCATCTGGAGGTCCTCCGCTCATTACAGCCAGCAGCACGCTTCCCACACAGTATGGAAAAACTGTGTCACAAACAATAGAAAATGAAACACGTCGTATATAATCACATTAATGATTATAAAGTAGTAATAATGTTTCTAAACATCTCTGGACAGACATCAATGACACTGGGGGGAACAGCAGCTGCCAAACCTGTGAACACATCACATAAACAATGGAACACACAAAGGTGTTGGCGTTACACCTGTCATGGATCATGCTGGCTCTGTATTTAACACTCAACAGAGATGATAAAATTATAAAGTAAATCTGTCATGTATAAGACAAGATTACAGCGTTGCGGAGCAGATTCAGACCATGTAGAAAATAGTTTTTATTTCTTTAATTCATGCTGCCATTTCCAAATTTTTATAGTATTTTTTTTATTTATTTATTTTTATTGGGTGAAAGTTTTTTTTTTAAAAAATTCATGTATTCTATGCATGAAGGCAAAAATCAATTTGTGCACAGCTACACCCCCCCCCCCATTTTATACTTACCTGAGCCCAATCTCGATCCAGCGTTGTGTCCTGGCTCACTGACGCAGAGACAGCAGTAGGAGCCAGTGAGGAGGGAGCAGGGGGCAGGGCTGAGACCTACTCCGTGTTTTAATTAACACACAGTGCAGGGTTTGAGAGCAAGCATGCACGAGTGCACCCATAGCAAGTGGCATGCTAAGGGGGCACTCGACGGGAGGGAGGAGCCAGGAATGCCGGTGGGGAATCCAAGAAGAGGAGGATCGGTGCTGCTCTGTGCAAAACCTTACAAAGAGCAGGTAAGTTTGACGTTTGTTTTTTTCCTTTAGTATCACTTTAAAGTGGTTATAAAGATAGAAGTGTTTTTTTTTTTTTCTAATCTTAATGCATTCTATGCACAAAGGTAAAAAAAAAACCTTCTGTGTGCAGCAGCCCCCCCTCAGACTCCCTAATATTTACCCGAGCCCCAACTTGATCCAGCGATGTTGCACGAGAGCCTCGGCTGTCCGGGACTCTCCCTCCTGATTGGCTGAGACACATCAGAAGGCGCTGCTGTCAAAGTCAGCAGGTTCCCACTGCTGTCAAAGTCAGTGAGCCAATGAGGAGAGAGGGGGCAGTGCTGAGTCACAGCTCGGAGTCTGAAAGAACACACAGAACAGCGGCTGCTCTGCGCAAAACCACTGCACAGAGCAGGTAAGTAAGACATGCTTGTAATTTCTTAAAAACATAAAAAAAAAAAAGACTTTAATATCACCTTAAAGCGTTTGTTACCCCAACATTTCACATTCCTGATATGTGGCTGCTGTACCACGTACTTGTATGCGAAAGTATCCTGTTCTCTTTGCATTGCTTCCTTTATGTGAAATCCCTGATGAACCTGCTAGTCCCTCTGCTTTTCCATTAAAAACTGACCACACTAAGCAGTGGTCAGTTCTCTAGCTATGCTGGGAACTCTGTGTACTCTCCCAATGATCAGATTTGTCCTGACACACCCCCGCTTGCTTCACAGCCATTCACTGGGAAGCTCAGTTTTCTGTTGTTTCTCTCCCCCAGCTCTTATGCAGCTGAGAAAAGAAGGAATGTGATCACTTATAATAATAAAAAAAACAAAAAAAAACAAACCCCTTTTCCTTTATTTATATCTATACAAAAATGTTTTGCCTTTGGGGATTGTTTTACAAGGTCATTATTTACAAATAATTACTTAAAAGTTGAGTTCCACCCTAAAATTATACTTACCTCCATCTTCTCGCTCCGGGTCACCTGAATAACAAATGGGTAATCGCAATTTTTTTTTTTTTTTTTACTTACCTCGTTTAGAAGAAAATACAGGTCATTCTCAAAAAATTAGCATATTGTGATAAAGTTCATTATTTTCTGTAATGTACTGATAAACATTAGACTTTCATATATTTTAGATTCATTACACACAACTGAAGTAGTGCAAGCCTTTTATTGTTTTAATATTGCTGATTTTGGCATACAGCTCATGAAAAACCAAAATTCCTATCTCAAAAAATTAGCATATCATGAAAAGGTTCTCTAAACGAACTATTAACCTAATCATCTGAATCAACTAATTAACTCTAAACACCTGCAAAAGATTCCTGAGGCTTTTAAAAACTCCCAGCCTGGTTCATTACTCAAAACCGCAATCATGGGTAAGACTGCTGACCTGACTGCTGTCCAGAAGGCCATCATTGACACCCTCAAGCAAGAGGGTAAGACACAGAAAGAAATTTCTGAACGAATAGGCTGTTCCCAGAGTGCTGTATCAAGGCACCTCAGTGGGAAGTCTGTGGGAAGGAAAAAGTGTGGCAGAAAACGCTGCACAACAAGAAGAGGTGACCGGACCCTGAGGAAGATTGTGGAGAAGGACCGATTCCAGACCTTGGGGGACCTGCGGAAGCAGTGGACTGAGTCTGGAGTAGAAACATCTAGAGCCACCGTGTACAGGCGTGTGCAGGAAATGGGCTACAGGTGCCGCATTCCCCAGGTCAAGCCACTTTTGAACCAGAAACAGCAGCAGAAGCGCCTGACCTAGGCTACAGAGAAGCAGCACTGGACTGTTGCTCAGTGGTCCAAAGTACTTTTTTCGGATGAAAGCAAATTTTGCATGTCATTCGGAAATCAAGGTGCCAGAGTCTGGAGGAAGACTGGGGAGAGGAAAATGGCAAAATGCCTGAAGTCCAGTGTCAAGTACCCACAGTCAGTGATGGTTTGGGGTGCCATGTCAGCTGCTGGTGTTGGTCCACTGTGTTTTATCAAGGGCAGGGTCAATGCAGCTAGCTATCAGGAGATTTTGGAGCACTTCATGCTTCCATCTGCTGAAAAGCTTTATGGAGATGAAGATTTAATTTTTCAGCACGACCTGGCACCTGCTCACAGTGCCAAAACCACTGGTAAATGGTTTACTGACCATGGTATTACTGTGCTCAATTGGCCTGCCAACTCTCCTGACCTGAACCCCATAGAGAATCTGTGGGATGTTGTGAAGAGAAAGTTGAGAGACGCAAAACCCAACACTCTGGATGAGCTCAAGGCCGCTATCGAAGCATCCTGGGCCTCCATAACACCTCAGCAGTGCCACAGGCTGATTGCCTCCATGCCACGCCGCATTGAAGCAGTCATTTCTGCAAAACGATTCCTGACCAAGTATTGAGTGCATAACTGAACATAATTATGTGAAGGTTGACTTTTTTTGTATTAAAAACACTTTTTTTTTATTGGTCGGATGAAATATGAAAATTTTTTGAGATAGGAATTTTGGTTTTTCATGAGCTGTATGCCAAAATAATCAATATTAAAACAATAAAAGGCTTGCACTACTTTAGTTGTGTGTAATGAATCTAAAATATATGAAAGTCTAATGTTTATCAGTACATTACAGAAAATAATGAACTTTATCACAATATGCTAATTTTTTGAGAGGGACCTGTACTTACCTTACTTCCTCTTCCTCCCCTCGGCGGCCACGGCCGTCGTCACTTCATGGCATGCAACGATTCCTGGGAGCTGAACGTCATCGCTCCCAGGAATCAATGCGCCTGCACCGGCCCCTACGTCAGTTCCGATGCAGGCGCCGTCATACCTTGCTAAACAGCTTCTGGGCATGCCCAGAAGCTGTGCAGGGATGACGCTGCGGCACCGGAAGTGACGGCGGGGCCGGTGCAGTGCATCGTGGGACCGAAGAAGACGGAAGAGGACACAGAAGAGGATCGCGCTGGCTTCAAGCTGCCCACACCTAAGATGGCAGCGCTGGACAATACTTTTTCAAGGTAAGTATTTCTTCTAAAAGGTAAGTGCAACCCGGGACAGATCAGAGGCTAGCCATTGTGGAATGCACTAGCCCTGACTGTCCCGGGGTTTTTTTTATTAAATAAAAAGTTCACTGGGTGGAACTCCGCTTTAAGACTCGATTCACACTAGAGCGACTTGTCAGGCGACTTGTCAGCCTGACAAGTCGAGGTCCCTCGCAGTCCATTGACTGCTACAGGACCCGTTCTAATAGGAGCGACACAAGTCGCTCAGACTTAGAAAAAGGGTCCTGTACTACTTCGGGGAGACCTCGGAGCGACTTGCATAAACATTAATTTTATGAAGTCCGTGCAAGTCGCGCCGAAGTCGCGGTGCACGAGACTGACAAGTCGCCTCCCGAAGTAGTGCAGAGTCGTGTCGCCATAGTGTGAACCGACTCTTAGGGTCGGTTCACACCATGGCGACTCAAAGTCGCCCTAACTTTGAAGTCGCCCGTGCAGCACGAATTCATTGCGGCTTGCAAACGACTTCTCATAATAGAAGTCAATGCAAGTCGCTCCGACTTCGCCCAAAAGTAGTGCAGGAACCTGCGCAATTGTCCATTGAAGTAACGCAGTGCCGAATAGCAAAATATGGCCTGGTCATTTAGGGGGCAAATCCTTCCAGTCCAGAAGTGGTTAAAAGCGCACTAAAGTCAGCTTGATGAGTTATTTGCCTGGATGTGAAAACATACAAGGACTCTTGCTTGACTAAAAATGAACATTGCAGCACAGCTGGTTTTGTTATTTATCTTTTAATGGCCTATTTTTTTTTCTGGTTGGAGTTCTGCTTTAATATTAAATTCTATCTAACAAATTAACAAGGAATGTGACTGGTCCATGTTTGGGCAGGCCCCAGTTTATGCTATATTTAGCCTTGGCAAGCCACGGAAGACGCCACAGAAGAACCTGCACCTGCCCACCATCCACTGACCACACAACAGTCTACAGTGAGATAAAACTGGGGACCACCCAAGTCCCACTCACAGACCAGAACCAGAGTTGCAGCATAAATGCTTTATTCAGACTCAGGCTAGAGTTCAGGCAGCTTTGTATGTGGTATGGTAATGAATTCTGACTGATTAAAACAATTAGGCACCTTCCACTGGGAAAGTCAGGAATATTTCCTGGGGAAGAAAGAAAGACTTCATTATTCTTGCACAATGATTACCTCTTCTGGGGCCTGGCCTACTTCTCCATGAAGATTTACCGCTTGCTACACACCGGAAGCAGAAGAATTCTTACAACATTTACAAAGTGAGGTACTGGTAGATAGGACCTGGGATTTCTACCGGCGCAATGTTACGGATTCAAACCGAAAATTACAATTGGAAAAATAAATCTAATGCGCGTGGCCAGAGAAACGACACTCGTCCGTGTAGAATTCCAAAATGATCAGATGACAGCTGGCCTGTTGCTACTTTAACCATTTGCCGACCGCCTACTGCAGATATGTTGCTGGCTCAGCTGCGCGACCGATGTATGGGTAAGTCGGTACGCGGGAGCGCTCCTTGGGGCGCGCGCCCACCCCCCCGGGCACCCGCTGAGAGAGAAAGATGGTCAGCTGCCCTGGCTCCTTTGATAGATAGCAGCATTGTCCAATGCCGGAACATGTGCTGTCTCTATCATAGGTAGGAGCCGATCCAGGAGGTGGGACATGTGTGATGGCGGGTGCCCAGTGATTCAAATTAAACCTGACACCGCGGGCGACGTCGGCCTGTGTAATGTTCTGGCCGGCTCTCTTCCACTCTTCTCTGATCCCCTGCACTGGTCAGGCTGCCCTGGATGGGCACTGCGCTGGGTGGGCGATGGTCAGGCTGCCCTGGATGGGCACTGGTCAGGCCGCCCTGGATGGGCACTGCGCTGGGTGGGCGCTGGTCAGGCTGCCCTGGATGGGCACTACGCTGGGTGGGCGCTGGTCAGGCTGCCCTGGATGGGCACTGCGCTGGGTGGGCGCTGGTCCGGCTGCCCTGGATGGGCACTGCGCTGGGTGGGCATTGGTCAGGCTGCGCTGGGTGGGCACTGGTGAGCCCTGAATTCTTTATGTAACGCACTGCTGAGCCCTGCATTCTTTATGCAGCGCACTCCAGAGCCCTGCATTCTTTATGCAGCGCACTCCAGAGCCCTGCATTCTTTATGCAGCGCACTCCAGAGCCCTGCATTCTTTATGCAGCGCACTCCAGAGCCCTGCATTCTTTATGCAGCGCACTCCAGAGCCCTGCATTCTTTATGCAGCGCACTCCAGAGCCCTGCATTCTTTATGCAGCGCACTCCAGAGCCCTGCATTCTTTATGTAGCACACTCCTGAGAACTACTTAGCCCTGCATGTTTCATGTAGCGCTGCTTAGCCCTGCATTCATTTTGTAACGCACTCCTGAACTCTGCACCGTTTTTTCTCTATCTTATCTTCATAACATTTGGTAGTCATATCTCAAATAATTCTAAGTAGTATCTTTTTTTTATGTCATAGACAAAATGTGAGAAATAACATATATATCATACAACCATTCCATAAACACATACACTGCATATACAATTTTATAATTTGAGGAAAGTATGCTTATAAAATAGTTTACCATTTGCCTATAAAAAAAGAATATCCCCAGATTTCATTTAAAAAAATCTGGTCACCTTAGCTTAGGTGTAACTATTTTTCAAAACTTTTTTTTTTTTTTTTTAAACAAACTTTAGATCATGTCGAGTACAAAAAGTCCCTATGTGACAAATTCATTGTGACGGATTCTTTTTAATGAGACCCCTGATGTCTCACCTGTCTTCCAATGAATCTAATGGAGCCCACATTGAGCTAGTCCTGTGATTACTGTAAGGCCCCTTTAGCACTTGTGCGACTTGTCCTGCGACTTGGGACTGCAAAGTTACATAAGTCATACTCCATGATTTTTAATGAGTACGGTTCATATCTGTACGACTTCAAGTCAACGCGTCCAGAAGTCTGCACTAATGCTGGCCATACACCTGCCGGAAAATCATTCTAAAATCTGTAATTTGGTCCAATCGTCCATTTTTCGTCCAGTTAATGGGCACAAATAGAAAATGGTTTTCAACTTTTCAGTGCCGAAAAATCGAAGGAACAGTTTTGAAAATCTGCCGGCCGATCGATAAACAAACAATAAATTGAAAGGTTAATGTGTTTCTCGGCCGACCTGTTTGCACTAGGTATATGTGACAAACTGAATTAATTTATGTCCATTGAACGATTTATCGTTTTTCGAAAATGAGTTTGCCCGATATTTTGGCTAGTGTATATGGCCAGCATAAGATAGAAGTCAGATTTCTGGCATCCCCTGCAACAAAAATGTCCTTTTTGGTGAGATACTCCCAAAAGGAACACGTCTAAAGGGATGCAGGCCCAGCAGATTTCCTCATTAGAGCTCTGCAACTGCCACAGCTGATAGATAATTATGAAAACACTCCCATTAGACCCCACTCAGCACAGAGGAACAAACAATGATTTCTTCAGAATAACAAAAGGAAGGAATCTGCAACAAAGTTTGTTAAAATTCTTGCAATGTACAGAGATCACCCAGAGGGGAATGTTTTAGTGGAGTCACGCTTTAACTGTCTTTTTTTCACGTGCTTGGGGTAGCCATTTAACGTTCGAAAGCTTTTTGTATAGTTCGCCATAAATCGGTGGCTCATGACCACTCCCATTCTAGAGTTCTGTTTTAGATTAGCAAGAATAATAGGCTGCAGTTGTCAATGAGCAAACAGCAGGAGAATCCCAGGGCCTTATTACGTCACCTGAAGTCTGCACTAGCACTCTTTGACCTTGCAAACGCTCCAAGTAATGAAAGCGATGCTAATACAATGAGTCATCCTATGTAAAGTGAGAAACGGGGCAGATACAGGAAGAGACCTGGTGACCGAGGTCACAACATGCTGTGTCATTGTGCACCCGTGACGTTCCAATGTGACCAAAGATCCGAACCCTACTCGGCACAATCCTCATCCATTGCCTGCTATGTGCAGAACGGCAGCATCTGCCTTCATTGTAGGCGATTGCTGCATGTTACTACAAGAACAAACACGGTGCAGCTTTGCCTGACAGGCAGCGTTACCAGATGTCAAAAACAAAAAGTCAGGTTAAAAACTAGGCAAAAAAAGTAAAGTCCTCTGTAAAAAGCAAGCAAAAGGAAACTAACACTGATTGAAAACCCTCCAATAAAATCAGATATGTATTTCTTCCTATCCATGTGCATAGGAGTAATAATACTTTGCTGGAAAAGTGCCAGTCCACGGGTCAGCATTGTCCTTGACTGACTAAAATATGTGGTAATTCGGGGGGAAAAAAAAGAAAATCGCATTTGGCGTCTATCCCGTCTTAGGAAAATGTGGGTTATAAAGAACAAGATGGATTCTTCTGGTTTAACCCTTGCACTGCCACCACGTAACTACTAAAGTATGTTGGTGGCAAGTAGCAGCATGTGAACAAACTCACAGGTGCAATAGCAAGCCGTGAATTTTTACTGTGGGCTATCTTGCTGAAGCAACCAACCAAGAGGCTATACTTTTTCTGGAAGCCCAGGACTGGGAAAAAAAGGAAACCCTAAACATGCTATCACATAGGGCAGTGTTTCTCAACCTGCTTCAGTTGCTTGGTCTCCTGACAAGTAGCGCTCCATGCTGTGCAATGGAACCATTCTAATCAGAGCGACTCAAGTCGCTCCGACTTAGAAAAAGGTTCCTGTGCTATTTTTTGGTGAAGTCGGAGCGAATTGCATTGACTTCTATGAGAAGTCGTTTGCAAAACCGCGATGAAGTCGCGCAGCACGGGCGACTTCAAAGTCAACCAAAGTCGGGGCGACTGAGTTGGATTGTGTGAACCGGCTCTAATGCTGCAATGTAAAAACCTGTTGCAATTTTTTTGGCATTTTGCCAAGGCACCCCTGAAGAACCCAGGAGGCACACCAGGGTGCCATGGCACCCTGGCTGAAAAAGGCTAACATAGAGCAATTATCAGCCCCCTAGTGATAGTAACACAGGTAGCTGAGGAAAAAATAGAAACGGCACAAAATCAAAATATACGTGTAACTTGGGGCTGACGGCACGCAAAATATGCTGCCTCTCGACGGCTTGGGTCTTGGCACCGAGCGGCCACATATTTGCATACATCGCAAACACAGCTGTGCAGAGAGCAAGTGCCCCACACAGTTACTGGCGGCTAACGGAAATCTTTCCGATCATGTGACCGCCAATCATGGCAGCCACATGCCTCCCAGCACTTTAAGAGGTTGTAGAAGCCAGGCGGCAGGGCGAGGTTTGTGATCATGTGACCGCCGTGATTGGCTGTCACAGCAGTTACATGACTGGTGCCAAGGGGTTAAAGACCCATACACATTAGGGATTAACCGAATAGCGGCAAAGCCGATATATCGAGGGCTGATCTGCACTTTCCCCGATATATTGGAATTGGCCCCGGAGGTTACCGATATTGCCGTTATTTAAGGAAAGTGCTTGTACCAGAGTAATGACTGCAGCTAGAGGCATCACCCCGGTACCGGCGTCCATAGCCGAGGGTCGGCTGTCGTGTAATGAGAACCTATGCGGCTGAGAAGCCACTCGACTGTCATTACAAGGAGTGGGAGGGGACGCCCCCTCCTGCCGCCTTCTACGGCTCGCCCTGGTCTCCCGTCCCACTGGGAGACCCGGGAAACCAGCCTGCACGGCTGCCGAAGACCCGATCAAAGCCGCATTCGGCTCTCATTGGGTCTCCAAGCAAAAACCCGGAAGTGATGTCATGACATCACTTCCAGGTACTCGGCCCCAAATTGAATAAAAATTACAGTATTCAAAACAGCCAAACCTGGCGTTTTGAATGCTTTTAAGTGCAGAGGAGGGGTCTGGGGTCTTTTAGACCCCCAGATCCCTCCACAAGAGTACCTGTCAAGAAAAAAAAAAAAAAAAGAAAACATTTTTTCTAAATGTACGAAAATATCAGGGCATTTCGGCCGATACCGATATGCTTTGGCCAAAATATCAGTATCGGCAACGAAAAACCGCTATCGGTCGATCACGAATACACATGTACATAAACAATTGCACTATATATGGCAATTATTACCACACACGTCACAATTTACATAGTTACTTGCTGGTAAGGTTGAATAAAGACACCCGTCCAACCTGTGTGTGATTATGTCACTGCAGCTCATCATATCCCTGTATATTGCATTCACTATAAAACAGATCTTAAAAAGGTTTTTGTAATGAATCCACACTCCCTGCTGACATCACCAACTAGGAAGTTTCACATCCTTTACCGCTCCAACAGTAAAGAATCCCTTATGCAGTTTTAGGGTAAACCACTTCTTGTCAAACTTCACTGTGTGGCAACGTGTCTTTTCAAGAGAGTTTGGATTAGCTTTCTCCCAAAGCTAGTCACCACTTCGATATTCGTATATTGGGATCATATCTCCTCTTAGGGGCGGATCCGTCCAAGCAGAATCTGCCTGCTCAGCGGGGGATCTCTCCGCCGATCCCTGCTGAGCAGGTGGGTGACAGGTCTGTGTCCGCTCCGCTATGCAGAGCAGACAAAGAGAGCCTGCTCTCCTCTATGGGGCGGTCGGATTGAAACAGACTGCATGTTCCTTTCCATCTAAATGTCATCCGATCCGAACCACTTGACAAAAGGCAAACGTATCGCCATACGCCTGTTTTCAGTGGATTCTTTCGGAACAGATGTCCAGTTGGTGTCAGCGTAACGAGTGGCCCGATCGGGTCCGCCTGTCCGTTTTTCACCCCGCTGGTTTTAAAGGGGCCTTAAGCATCTCTTCTCCAGGGAGAATAGGTTGAAATGTTTGCAGTCGTTCCTCTTAACGGACTTCCTCCAACCCCCTTATTAGATTAGCTACCCTTCTCTGGGCTCTCTCCAGTTCCAGCACATTCTTCCTGAGGACTGGTGACCAGAACTGGACGGCATACTCAAGATGTGGCTGAACCAGAGTTGTGTAAAGTGGTAGAATTATAGTTTTATCTCTGGAGTAAATCCCCTTTTTAATGCATGCTAATAGTCTGCTGGTCCTGCTTGCTGCAGCTTGGCATTGCATGCTATTGCTGAGTCTGTTATCTACTAGAACCCCCAGATCCTTTTCCATCCTTGCTTCCCCCAAAGGTTCTCCCCCTAGTGAGAAATTTGCATTCACACATGAAAAATCATTCTAGGGCCATCGCTTCTAG